>NC_051067.1:112047388-112389054 GCF_004664715.2 Peromyscus leucopus | reverse complement strand
ATGGATAGCTGTTGGAACTTAACACTGGGCCTAAGCAATAAGTCGGAAGGTGTCACATACAGTGACATGACTTAGATAACATTTTAAAGCAAAACTCATCACATAGTATTTGTAAATATTATTATGTACTAATATGAAAGTATGGCTTGGATACACACCAAATTCATGACATGGTTGTCTTTGAGCAAAGAGGAAGTAAACAACACGGTCCAGGATAATATCTGCTCTCTTACTGACATAAAATCAAGACCCCTTTGCCATTTTGATGTCCACTCATCAGGCAAAGGGAAGCAGCACAGAATCCCATGAAAAAGGTCATGGCTGGGGTCAAACCACTGGGGACAGAACCAGCTTGCCACCTCTTCCACAGCAACCGAACTGGTCCTCACCTCTGTGCCTGCCATCTTAGGGCGGCTACAATAGATTTGTAGTAGACGTAATATTATCGATAGAATTACAGTCATAATAATGAACATTTGTCACAATGAGTTTCATCTTCCTGTTACCACCATAACTGCCACACCTGTTGCTAGGCGCTGGAAATGAAGTGCGGAGACTTATCATCGGGATGAGACAGATACATAAAGAAATACAAGAAGAAAAGAGGACCCTGCTGAGGTAAGGGAAGGGTCCAGTTCAGTGCCTGAAGTTCTGAGATGTGAATGCCCAGATTTCCTGTGCAGCATCACTGTGTGGCTCAATGAGCAGCCAACAAAAAGAAATGTCTTATAAGAACCGTGTTTAAATGAGGCATCAGAACTTCCTTCCCCAGGGTCCAGCAATTCTACATAACAAACCACAGTGGCTTCTCACTTGGATCACTGAGGCAAGAGGCTGCTGCACTTATCTCACTGCCAGCTGACTCCCAGGGTCTTACTGATATCTGAACAGAAGGCTTTGAGCTAACTGTAGCCAAGGCCAAATTAGAGTCAGGAGTGTAAGGAAAAGGATTCCAGATGCTTCCAAGCAAATGCAAAACAACGTCCTTGTTCGGCCTCGCCAGGGACAGCCAGGAAAAGAAGCTGCATGTCCTCCAGATGAATGCTGATGTTCTCAGGGTCCTGGAGATGCTCCCCGGGCTCACTTTGTTTCTGCTGCTCAGAGTGAACGGGGTAATCTATCTTCCTGACTGACATTGCTCTGTCAGGACAACCTACCTTCTGTCTAAAGAGCCTTTCCTCGCTGATTTCTTTATCCTTCTACACCTGAGGCAATTTGCTCTACTCTATTTCTCCAAATAAGTCTGCTCCCCAGCTGCCCTCAGGGCAGGTTGGTATTCCAGGTCTTATGTTTTGAACATGAAATGTCTCCCACAAACTCCTGTGTTTGAGCTGGTGGTGCTGTTTGGGATGATTATGGAACCTTTAGGAGGCTCACTGGAGGAAGTTTTATAGCCTGGCTATCAAATCCTCCACTTCCTGTGTGCAATACAATGCAACCAGGCAGTTTCTGGCTCCTGCTGCTGGGCATTTCCTGCCTGTCATCACGTCTTTCTCACCGTGGTGAACTCTAGCCCTCTGGAACTACAAGCAAAAATGAGTACTTTCTCTCCTAAGTTGTTTTCTCGGGTATTTTCATAGCAACAAAAATAAAACCAATACAGCAGGGGTTCTAAAGCAATGGAGACCCACTATTCCTTGGGTTCATCATTTTTTTAAAACCCAGTATAAGTTAAAATTGTACAGATACATAAATGTATATGCATATACCACATACCATGTATACATTCTTTCATTCCAAACTCTACAAAGAGGTCTCAGTTAAAAAAAAATCCTTTAAAAAAAAAAGGTCTAGTATGTATTTCTGGGACATTAAAAATGTCTTCAAACTGTCATTGAACTTCCTGCCATCACCTTGAGAGAGGGCTTTCCACTTCCCATCTTCTGACCCCCCCCCCAGGTGTATGCTTCTCGCTAAGGGAGAATTGGATCACAGTGGTGGCCATGAGGTGTGTGGCCCTGTGTGATGCAGATCCCAGACGGCTGACAGCAGGGAGCGTCTGGGGAAGGACAACATTTGCTGACAGAGGAAAGTGACCCTCCTATCAGGACAGCCAGCCAAGAGAGACTGTGGGGCTCCTGAATCTGCGAATCTGTGGCAGGCTTGGTGAGGGAGCAAGCAGCTATTAGCCGAGACTCTTTCCTAATGCTTGGCAGTCTAAGAATGGGTTTGAAGCCTTGGCACTGAGGCTCAGCTTGAAATTCAACAAATGCCATTTCAGTTTCTCTCAATTTTCTAAGTTGCCATAATTCAATTCTGTAATGCTAATACATGTTTATTAGCGTTATTCACAAAACCCCAGCTGCCACACGAAAGGAGTTAGTTTTCACCTATGGTAACCACAGTTGAGACTACTTCAGACTTGTACTAAACTCAGCCAACACTGGTTTGCAGGAGCAGCCCTGCAGCAGATGCTTGGCAGCTCACTTGTATCATATGCTTGGCTCTGATGTAAGGAAATATCAGACAGGTGAGGCATGGGATCATGAAATCTTTGTGGGGTAGAAAACGTCCTGTTTTAGGAAGCCAGTTGGGTTACTCACTATATACTCATACTAATAAAGAAAGAGATCATTTATGTAATGTCTGTGTGTTGAAATGTACCATAAACTGTCATAAAAAGGTGTGATCTGGGGGCTGGAGGCATGGCTCAGAAGTTAAAAGCATGCACTGCTTTTGCAAAGGAGCTGAGCTCCCAGCACCCACACTGGGTGGCTCACAACCACCTGTACCTCCAGCTGCAGGGGATCTGGTGTTCTCTTCTAGCTTCTTCAGGCACACATGCACACACACCACCACCACCACCACCACCACCACCACCACCACCACCACCACCACCATCACCACCACCACTAAAACTTTTTGAAAAGAAAAGTGAAATTTTCTGGGCGGTGGTGGCACAAGCCTTTAATCCCAGCACTCGGGAGGCAGAGACAGGCGGATCCCTGTGAGTTCGAGGCCAGCCTGGGCTACCAAGTGAGTTCCAGGAAAGGCACAAAGCTACACAGAGAAACCCTGTCTCAAAAAACCAAAAAAAAAAAAAAAAAGAAAGAAAAGTGAAATTTAAGGAGATTAGTGAACAGGAGGGAACGGGTGCTAGAGTGTCTGAAGCTTCCTTGGGTAGCCTGTGTCCTCCCCGGGTTCTTCTCAGACCCTGCCGAGTCCACCCTTAGGTTCTAGCTGGGTCACTGACCTCTTTCCTTTTCTAGTATCAGCTTCATATTGGACCAGGAAGCAACAGTTCCTAGGCAAAACTTATATGATTCCTATCAAATGCAACCATGAATTAACTGGGTAAATAGGAGTGAATTTTTTGGAGTCTTTTTCTCGATAGGACTTTCCTCTACCGATTATTAAATAATGTTCTCCAGACAAAAATCCACAAGATCTTAGGGCCTCATGCTGAAATCAGCCATGGCTGTATATAAAAATGGCTGCCTCGGCAAGGAATAAAGAAACATGATACAAATGAATCATCATGATGATAAAGGCTGCTAATTGGGACCAATGTCCAGTGAGCTGTTTTAAGACAGGAGAGAGTGATAATTCTTTTCAATAGTGATTGCTATAAAATCAGTAATATTTGATTCTTCAGAAATATCTGAAAATGTTTGCATGAAATGGCAGCTTCCATCCAAATGCAATATTATCTCTTTTTTGGAACAACAAATAAACAAACAAATAAATAAAAGAGGTTGCAAGTGGCTAGCATATCTAAAATATAGTTATGAGATACGAAGGTCTGAGACATATATATATATATATATATATTATATATATATATATATATATCTTTGTCCTTGTTTCTTCCTTTAATTTCCATCTTTGGCATTCACTATCTTGTATGTGATACATCCTTATAAGATTTATTTTATTTTTAATTGTGTGTGTGTGTGTGTGTGTGTGTGTGTGTGTGTGTGTGTGTGTGCATTCACAAGAGCAGTTCCCTGTGGAGGCCAGAAGAGGGTGCTATATCCCTTGGACCAATATGGGTATTGGGAACTGAACTCAGCAAGAACTCTTAACTGAACTCTCTACTCCTGATACATCTTTATAAATTGCACTGAAATACTCTGAAGAAAGAGGAGGACAAAAATAGGATAAACAAATTAAGAAATGCCTATCTAGTCTAATGAGAAAGGATTTCAGCTACAGAGACAATGTTCTTCAGAGGGCTTGGAGCTGGGTGTAAGTGTGTCCAGTGAGAGGTAAAGCTGGTTCCCTGAAACATCTTCCCATATGGGATCATATGAAGTGTACCTGCTTGCTTACCAGATATACACATTGTGCTTCTTGATTAGCAAGAGGATTATAATAAGGAGAATTAAGGATGGGAATGACATGGTTTCATACTGCTTAGCCATGCAAATCTCCGCTGCTGGCACTCATTTTTAAACACATGTTGCAAAGACAGGGACACTGGACACAAGCCAAAGCTGTGACAGCCCAGGACTGACTCACCATGCGCGCCCGAAAAAATGCAGGGATAAAGGACTGGTTAGATAGCTGGAGAATTCTTGAAGTATCCTTCAGGACGTAGATATTGCCAAAATCAACTTGCGTGGGATGAATGAAGATAACCGGGCCTTCTCCAATACTCTGTATATGACATGCCTGAGTTCCACAAGAGAAAGAACACAGGGCCAGGTGAAATGGCTCCCCTTAAGAGGGGTGAAAATAAAAGCTGCTAGTCTCCTCTAATAAAACCGGAGACAGGGAGGGTGCTGATGTGAGCTGATGTCCCTTCCCACTGGTTCTCTGTGGTCAGAGAGACATGGAGCTCTGAGCACATGTAGTCAGAATGTCTGTCTAGCCTGGAATGCCTCCCTGGGATGGTCAGCTTCCCTGGGCCAGTCAGGGTCACACAGTAGAGAAAACCAGACTCTTGGAGCCATGTGTCCCACTCAGCCCTTCGGTCTCAAGAACATGTAACATGATGTTAAATGTCATTGCTTCGAGTCGGATGTGTCTGGGTTTGATATTCAGTCCTGTCACTCTGACAACAGTTGACAGGCAGAGCTACTGCACACAGCTGTGCAGGCCGGGGGTTGAAATCCACACTATGAACTATGTGGGCTCTTGTCTTCCTAAAGCACTAGCTGCCTTCTTACCAGGTGCATCTGTGCAGGGCTGGAGTGGTCACAGTGAGCCACGGGGGGTTACTGACCTGCTGTGGATCATCCATAGCATCTTATACAGAAGTGGTCCAAGAAAAGCTTAGCTCATTGTGCTCTGTGGGCAGTCAGGATCAGCTCAAAGGCCGCCACTCTGGGATTGTCTGTATGTCAAATGTGTGCTCTGATTGGTCAATAAATAAAACACTGATTGGCCAATGGCCAGGCAGGAAGTATAGGCAGGACTAACAGAGGAGAATTGAGAGAACAGGAAGGCGGAAGGAGTCACTGCCAGCCACCGCCAGGACAAGCAGCATGTGAAGATGCCGGTAAGCCATGAGCCACGTGGCAAGGTATAGATTTATGGAAATGGATTAATTTAAGCTGTAAGAACAGTTAGCAAGAAGCCTGCCATGGCCAATCAGTGTTTTATTTATTGATCAATCAGTACAATTTAAATATCACCATACGCCACCCAGCTTCCAAGTGAACTGAAATGCCCAGGGAAACAACCTCCATCAAGACTCAAGATTTAGCCAGGCGGTGGTGGTGCACGCCTTTAATCCCAGCACTCGGGAGGCAGAGGCAGGCGGATCTCTGTGAGTTCGAGGCCAGTCTGGGCTACCAAGTGAGTTCCAGGAAAAGGTGCAAAGCTACACAGAGAAACCCTGTCTCGAAAAACCAAAAAAAAAAAAAAAAGACTCAAGATTTATCAGTTCAGCCTAAGCAGCAGTGTTCAGTGTCTCTCTCCTACCTTGCCTGGAGACTCTTAACATCTCTGGTAGGTAAACATGGATGACCGTTAATGGGATTGCTCTATAGGAAAAGATCTGGGGAGTCGGGCATGAAACTGATCTTGTAGTCTGTAGGTGACTGAGTGATGGTGAGACTTGGCTTTGCTCTGGGAGCAATTGAGGAGCTTGTTAAATATACAGATATGTTGACCAAGGAAAGGCACTAACTTGTGTGTATGTGTGTGTGTGTGTGTGTGTGTGTGTGTGTGTGTGTGTGTGTGTGTGTGTACATGGATTGCATATATGAAAATTTGGCACTCAAGTTAGGTTTAAGAGCAATTCCTATACCACCCTACAACTTTTGGCTGCATCTGCATAGTTTTCCTAGGTAATGCCACACATGAGTTTTACTACTGTAGAATGAAAACATAAAGCCCTGTAATTACAGAAACCAGAGGATGCACAATGATGACATGATGTCAATGAAGAAGATAAAAACTCTATGGTAGGGTGGGAACATGTGACTTCAACTGTGATTCTGAAAACTGACTCACCAGAGGGGTGTCTTGGCTCCCGAAGACCGAGATGTAAACTGTGGATCTGTGTTCACCGGTGACCTGAGTCTCCAAGGATAGTGGTATGTTCACAGTGCTGTGGGGGGAGATGACCCCACAAGGGGCGGGGCTGGAAAGCAGTACAGCCGGTGTATTCTCATACAGCTACAGAGAGACAAACCAGGGGATAAGCAGGCCACAGTCACAGAACAATTGTCATATCGGCTTATTTTGAAACAACTGTCCTTCTGCATTCATGGAGAGTCATTAGGAGTGTGTCATCATTTAGAGTAGTCCATGGCATAAAGGACACCAGGTTAAGCACAAAGCATATGAGGCAAAAGGTCCTACGTTCCCAGCACAGTGAGATGCAGGGATGAGCACAAAGGCATTCTGGACAACAGCCTTTCACGGCCAAGGTCTACAGCTGGGTCCTTGTGCCTTCACGCTTCATTTCCCATTGCCGTAGACCTTTGCACCCCATTAATGGAGGCCATGCCACCAGCGATTCCTGAGCACGTGGTCCTTGTCCCACCTGTGATCCTTTGTGCTTGTGATCTCCTTCTTAGCCTGCTCTTCTCCTTGACCTGCCTCAGGTACTTTTTCTTGAATTTGCTCCAGTTACCTCACCCCCAAAAGCTGCAGAGGTGGGGCCTTGCTCCGAGAGCATCCAGTGAAGTCCTTTTCTATAGCACATGACCACCTGTATGTTCATCTCTATGGGCTGGATATATTTTGGAGCCTGGCTTCTCCGTTTTGACAAGCCCAGTTTCTGGCCCAGAGTTTACCCTGTAGGTCTGAATGATTCTGAAAACCTTACTGGGGACCTTAGCTCTCAGCAGAAAGGCACAGCATGCAGCTTTCGCCCTTCTGGAACACCCCTACCCTTTCTGCATCTGGCTTGGCCTAACTTAGCTTAACACGGTCTATCTTTATGTATCATTCTTTTGCTGAGCCCCCCGGAGCCTGAGACAAGAGGAAAAAAGTCTGTGATACTGATCTTTATCCAAATAATGATATTTTGTGTGCTATAGTTTTTAAAATTATTTTAGTATCTTAGAACATGTGGCAAAAAGAAAATACTAAGTATCTTGATGACTGAGTAAGCTTCATCTTCCATTTTGCACCCAAGGCAGGTTCTACCTGGTTCCAGGTCTCTGTGTTGAAGTGCTTCCCTTGACCCTTGACTCTGGACACAGGCTGTGCTCTGAGTCCTTGAGATGACCATGCACAACATAGGGCCTCCTCTGCTGCTGGCTCTCTGCTGGATGTGTCCAATAGCTTGGTCCCTGGTTTCTGCTTGTCTTAGAGAAGCCCACATAATAATTCCAACTTCCTCTCCTATATGATAGCCCTTTGGCTAGTGAGAGGTAACTATATTGTCCTGGTTGAGCCTTCTTTGTTCAGTCGAAACATCTGAGGTAGCTCTTCCCATGACTAAGATTTGCAGATGACATGGGTCACATTTTGGTTACCATAAATATGATGCTCCCCCTCCCTCCCCAAGTTTTCATTACAAAAGATAGCAAGAGCCAAAGATAAAACTCTGGCCGTGTTTTGACCAGTGCCTACCAGCTTCCTTTAGCTGTATTTCTCAGATTCAGCCCAAATATTTATTGATTCTGTGGTCCCCATAAAACACTAACACATAAAGCTCAGTAGTGGTCTGAATGAGAAATGTTCCTCCTAGGATCAGGGATTTGAACATTTGGTCCCTAGTTGGTGGTGCCATTTTAGGATGTGGAGCCTTGCTTGAGGAGGTACACCATTGGGGGTTTGTAGCCTCTCTCTACTCCAGTTCACTCTCTCTGCTACCTGTGTGTTGAAATGTGCTCAACTAACTTTTGCTCCAGCTGTCTGCTGCCATGTCTCCCTGCCATGATGGACTCTTACCCTCTGGAACCAGTAAGCCAGAATAAACTATTTCTTCCAATAAGCTGTTCTTTGTCATGGTGTTTTATCATAGCAACACGAAAGTAACTAATAAAACATCCCAATTACTCTCCCCCATGAATTTAGACTGTAGTCTGTATGCACAGAGCTAAATTTTAAACCCAAATGCATTCTTGGTAAACTGTATGTCATTAGCGACCTTCTGCTAATCTAGTCTATATAAGGCTTTCTGAATTTTCTGCACATGTGACCTGTTTGGTCCTCTACGTAGCCAGGTGTAGTAGTATGGAAGGATATAGTTCATAGGCATTAAGACACAGTCTTTCTTCCTGTGTAACCCCTAGCTTTCTGGTCCAAATGGTCCACTAATAAACACTTCATTGCCGTATCTTGGTGATGCTATTCAGCCATGGCCATGAGCACAAATGAATCTCCTAGCTCACTTCCCAAGCTCGGTTAATTCACAGACAATTATCTGCAGGTGCACTTCTGCGTGTTGGCTTAATTGACACCTTCCCTTCTTTATCAAGGACAATTTCCCTGGGAAATTAACCACTGTTTACACCTGCAGCTGCTCATCCACACAGAGAGCAATCCAGCTGTGGCTTCCTAACCCAACACCCAACTCATCTGAGGGTTAAAAATCAGAAGCACAGGAGGTCCTATGCACAGGACTATGGCTTCTCAGAAGGATGCTTCTTTCTCCCTGAGGGAGTCCACGGGAAGAAATCTCAACACGGAAGAAAGATAAAGTAACTCACCTGGGGCAGGACCTTATAGCACCCGGGAAGGTCATCACGATTGACAAGCTGGATGGTCTTCTCATACGGGTACTTCAGGAAGCAGCGCCCGAAGTTCACTTCTGTGGTAACCAGTTGGAGGGTAGGCACAACACACCTGCTCGAAGGAGCCCATTAAACAAGTCAAAATAGAGAGCTTGTTTACACTCGGAAAGGCAGAGTCCTAAATGTATCTGTCACTGTCACATAGTAGCTTTTCTCTGATACCTCTAATCGTGGGCACCATGGGCCACAACTGATCATTTCAGCTCTTCTGTCCTATTCTCTCCCTCTTAGTCCCCACTCACCATTAGTTAATTGGAAGAGAACCAGAGGTAAAATTCCTTAAATAGCCACCTCTGCTGGGCAGTGACAGCCCTTTCCATTAATTTTCCAGCGTGTTCCTCCTTTGTGAAGGGCCCCGTAGCCAAGTTCACTAGGGTAGTGGGTCTGCGTCTGTGTAAAAAAGGGCCCATGGCAACTGCATGGAGTCTTAACTAGTGATGCTGTGGATGGGTCAGAAAGCCTCCAGGGACTAACACAGCCTGAATCATCTAAATCACAATACTAATTTTAACTCCATTGCAAGTAGCTGTCTGGGATGAGCATGCTCCTGCAGCTCAGCCCAGGACTGGAGCTAGGCTAGTGCTTCTCGCATTCAGCCCTGGGTTGCTGTTCTATCACTCAGTGACCTGGGCTTTATTTCATGTCTACAGCTCACAGTGTCTAACCTGCCCTAGGTCACAGTCTGACACGAAGCACAAAGATGGAGAGAACTGGTTGTTGAGCTACATGGAGCCCGGTTAGTGCTGACCCTACAAAGTCCAACCTGGGTTAGAGTCAGTTGCTCTTTGTCTCACATCTCACTCCCCTCGGGAGTAAAATGAAAGCATCCTGGAGACTGGATGGCATTATTCAGTGGGGCTGTTACTCTTAGGGCGGTGTGGAAGAATCCAGGAGAGAGGGGATGGACCTGGGGTGAGGGCATGGCAAGAGTCAGTGCCGGCTCTCTGAGGGGATGCCGTGGGGTACAAGTTCTAAGAGAAGCTCTTCTGTTGGGGTCAGCAAGCAGTTCCCACAGGTGACATGGGAAATGGCAACAGGAAGGGACCTCTCTTCAACCTGATGATGAGCGCTCATTCTCCGCCAGCACGGAAATTGTCAGTTGATCCCCGTGACTTTCTCAAAGCTAATCCTTTGCTCTCTGAGCCAGTGTGGCTGAGAGGGTTTATGATATTTTATGTGGCTCACAGCAAACCTTAGCAGGAGACTCACAGTCCCTTTAGGCATTATTATTTTTTACAATTTAGAACAGCTGCAGGGAAAGGAGGCTGAAAGGTGTCGGAAACAGCCAGCACAGAAGTCAAACGCAAGACCAGACCCCAGGCAGAGGCAGACCTCAGAGTGGTGCAGACTGGACCACAGAGCTTTTCCTGTTTTCAGTCAAACAAACAAACAAACAGTCGGGTCGTAATGACATTTAAGTAGACTGAGGCAGCAAGAGTTCTAGCACCTTCCAGGTTGATATTTGTCTCTACTCAAGCTTCAGACACACACAGGGAGGCCAGTGATTATCAAGCAGCGTGTCTGCACCTTCCTTAAGGTGTCTCCCTAAGACTCATAGGACCCAATCCCAGGTTCTGCTATGCTAGTTCTGCATGTCATTTCTCCCTGTCCACAGCATTTGCTTTCACACAGTTCTGAAGCCTGTGTGCTGTGGGAGGAGGACAGCCCCATTTAAACCTGCCTTCAGAGATCCTTACTGAGAGAGAGAGAGAGAGAGAGAGAGAGAGAGAGAGAGAGAGAGAGAGAGAGGAAAGCTGGGTGCTTGGGAGATGGAGCTGTGAACGAAGTGTTTGCTGTGCAAACACAAAGAGCTGAGTTAGGACCCATACACACACACTCACACACACACACACACACTCACACGCACACACACTCTCTCTCTCTCTCTCACACACACACACACACTCATGTAAAACCTGAGGGTGGTAGGGCAGAGAGCGGATCCCAGATGCTCCATGGCCAAGTTCAGTGATAGAGCTCCAAGTTCAGTGATAAACCCTGACTCAAAAATAAGGTAAAGAGTGACAGAGGGGACACCCAAGATCAATCTCTGGGCTCTACATGAGCACACCTGGAGTGAGTGCATCCCTACACTTATGTGTACACATACATATACAACACACATACACACACACTTGTGTGTGCATACCCACAGATTATTAGAAATTGATAACAGCACCTTGTACTACATGACCTTGGCATATTAATCACATTAAAAACTGAAAATAAAATTCAGCAACTCGTCACCTACCTGCTAAACCCTTTCAGTTATATACTTATATATAAGACCATCAGAGGGCAACACAACACACACACAAAGCCTTTTGGTCCTCAGGATCTGTCTCCACCAAAGGTCCTTTACAAACATTCTCTGTTTAAAGCTTTGCCCTTTGTGCTCCAGATTCCATTTCCCACCCCAGAAACCCAAGAGGACTCCAGTATGCAATGTTTAGCAGACCAATTGCCTTGTGGGAGGCAGCCCGACCGTGGGCGCAGGGGGCGGGGGTGCGGGCAGAGAGGAACAGGTGCATGCTACCTGGCTGTAATCAAGAGTGCCAGCACTTCTTCTCCAATACCCTCCACGTCTACCACCAGCGCCAGCTCGTATTTCTGCACGGTGTTGGAGCACAAGGTCACCTGGGAAGAAAAAGGTGACAAGTTGCTATTCAGAAAGATCGGGGACGGGGTGTTGAGTGGGGGGGAGCACTTGAGTCAGCACGCTTTCTAAGCACTTCACATTGTGGGGTCAGGGCATGGCGGATGTTTTCAAAGGCTGGGTTAGAAAGCCAGTGTTGTTAGCACAATAGGCTGGTTCGGTTCTGAGGTGATTTTTATCACAGGAACTTCACACCCACACCAAGGGGAAAATGACCACAGATGGTGAGAAATAACAAGCAGACTTGAGTTACTGCAGTTTAAATTGTTCCTTATGCTACAGGCGGCTATCTAAATGATAAAACTTCAATATAATTGAGTAAACAGTACAGGGCATTTTCTCTTGCATCAAAGGGAAATGAAAATAATTGTGTATTCTTCAGAAACTGGCTGGGGCAATCCGTTTTTCAAACTAAAAATTTGCCTCCCCCTTTCATTTTCATTATTAGAGCAGAAAATAGGAAGGTCCAAGCCAGGTCCACCTGAGGACAATCTCTACCCAGAACATTCTGGCCTCTGTTTGTATTTACGCTGTGAAACTCTGTGTTTAGGCCCTCTGAAAGCCTCGTTACAACTTTTAATTGCTTCAAAATGATTTCTACTGGAAGGGATACTTGTTAGTCTGGAAAACAGCTTCTGGCATGGGCTAAGGGTTTTCTGTCTATAAATTATGTATCAGGTACTAATTAAAATCTTTTTGGTTGCAGAGGGAATTGCCGCATGCAAATTTGAGTCCACACAGACCTGGCTGGAGTGTGGATCAGAAGAGAGAGACAAGTGCAGATAGGGTGTTTGCCAAATATATCAGAAAAATAAAAAGAAGGAAAGCATTGATTTGAAAATAAAATTTGTCAGGCTCGGAGAAAAGCTGAAGATGTCAGCCTGCATGATTGGAACCCCTGTTTATGTATTGGGATTGTGGTCCATAGGAAGAAAGCCAAGGGTTCCAATAGAAGGGTGGGGAGAGATGCTGTCTTCAACACCCCTGTGCTATCTCTAGGGGCCAAAGGGAAGGGAGCCTGCATGGAGGCTGAGCATCGAGTGAAAGATGAGTCCACTGAAGCCGAGCTCCTTACTAGGAAAAGCCAGTTAGCAATCTCCAGAGATGACTTATCAAACCTCTTCAGAGCCCTGGAGAAGCCCACGGAAGAGCTAAAAATTCCCAGGAAAAGAGTTAGGGTGGAGAGATCCCAGGCAAGATATTAAGAAGCTTCTAAAATAAAATTGGGGATGAAATAGTGGCTGGATTAAATAGTCAATGATAATATCTAAAGAATTCACCATCTCCTTTGTCAGAAATCATCACTTTGGTTTAGCGGCCTTCCATTTTGCTAGATCTCAGTGTTGGGAGAAGCAAAGGTAAGAGGAGACAGCTAAAACCCTCCTCAGTTAACTTTGAAATAATCCTGCCGATGGCACTATGAGGCCATCACTAAGTCCGGTGCATTGACCTCATTTCAGACCAAGCCTAGGGTGAGGAGAGGTGCTGGACAGCCTTTGTATTCCTTTTCCTGTGGGCTCAGATACAAAGCTCTGATGGAAACGAACATCGTACTCACAGTTGCCGGGACCCGGATTTAGACTGCAAACCTGAATGACCCGGCCGGCAGCCTGGCATAAACCCGGATGTTTATGGTTGTGGAGCATCTGAGTCTGAAGCCAGAGTCTGAGTTGTTCTTCACTTCTGTTAGTGTCAGTGGGTGGGTTGTCCTTAGGGGACAGAGACTGCACTGGAAAGAACTGGAAGCTGCAGTTCCTGGGAGGCACTGCATCTACACTCAGGTGAATCAACTGGAGTGTCCTGGTCTGGAGGAAACAAGGTTCTTCCAGAGAAACACTTGAGCCCTTCTTTTGGCCATTAGACTATTGAAACAGTGGTTCCCAAGAAACTAGAATCCCCTTCCCCATCAACTCCTGCAACCTCAAGCTGGAGAAGAAGGCTGCTGCCTGGAAAGAGATCTTACACAGTTCTGAAAATTAGTCAGACCACCTCAGAGGAGAGACCAGAGCTGAAATTGTGATGATGGGTGAGGCCAGACCAAGATCAGAACTACTCTACTTAAACCAAATCTCATGTCAGGACCCCAAGATGACGGGGGAGGGGGTGCCGCTAGACTTCTTTGTTCCTCTTTCTATGGTGGGGATTTGTCTTCCTACTTGACTTATTGAGGACTGGCTTGCTAGGCCTGGCTGAGCACAGGCTCTAACCTTAGCAGTTCCAGTGACACGGGCCGCGTGGATTTCTCTGCCCAGCCTATTTGGGTTTGGTTCCTTGGTCTCAGAGGCGTGTTTCCTACAGGCCCAGTTCTGCATGTGATTCCCTGGTGTAGAATATGATTTTAAGATGTGTTATAGTCATTTATGCTGTGGAACATTTGTTTTAATGATGCAAAGATGGATTGCCTTCTTTTATGTTGCATTTGTTTAACTTTGTGAAGCTGTGTTACTTTGCCTGTCTAAAACACCTGATTGGTCTAACAAAAGACTGAATAGCCAATAGCAAGGCAGAGAGAGGGTAGGCAGGGATGGCAGGCAAAGAGAATAAATTGGAGGAGAAATCTGGGAGGAGAAGATTGAGGAATGAGAAAAAAAGGAGAGGAGGACATCAGGGGTCAGCCACCCAGCTACACAGCAGCCACAGAGTAAGAAGTAAAGAAAGGTATACAGAAATAGAGAAAGAGAAAAGCCCAGAGGCAAAAGGTAGAAGGGATAATTTAAGTTAAGAAAAGCTGGCAAAAAACAAGCCAAGGTAAGGCCAGGCATTTGTAAGTAAGAATAAGCCTCCCTGTGATTTATCTGGGAGCTGGGCGATGGGCCCCCAAAGAACAAAGAGCCAAAAGAGCAAAGAGTAAAAACAACCCACAACAATTCCCCTGGCACTCCCAGACAGCCCCAGGTGAGGTGTCGGTGGCTGAAAGGTGGGTGTTGGGCCGTGTGTGCTGAAGCCTGTGCACGTTACCTTGATGGCAGCGAAGCCCTGGGCACGTATGGTGCCACTGCTGGGAGTGATGGTGAATTCTTTTGGTTTCGTTGCGGATATTTCTGTATTGATCCAAGACCGTCTTTTAATGTCTGACTCCTGAGAGTAACTTGGGATGCTTTGCTGGCCTTCGCCATCGCCACGGACACGCAATTTGAAGGTCATGGGGACCAAAGATGTATTATTGAGGGAACACATCAAAGTATGGGGAAATCCTGGGGAACAAAATAAGAGGTGAGAAAGACTCCCTTCTCCCAGTAGCCTCCTTTGGCCAATAAATCCCCCCAGCAATGGCCTAGCATTGTGCACGAAATTCATCACGCTTCCTCGCCGCTTTCCAACTTGTCCTACGTTTGTTTGTTTATTGTGTGTGCATGTGTGTGTGTGTGTGTAGGTCAGAGGTCAGTGTTAGCTGTCTTCCTCAATCACTACTCACTTTATTTTTTGATACAGAGTCTCTCACCAAGCCTGGAGTTTCCTGGTTTGGTTAGACTGGCTGTCCAGCAAAATTCAGGGATCCTTTCTCTGTCTCCCCAATGTTGGAATTATAAGTATACTCCGCTGCATCCAGGTAGTTCATTGGGTTCTGGGAGATCCAATCCAGGTTCCGATGCTCTCACAGAACTTCATTAACTCAGCCAAGTCCCTAGGCCCTCTTTAAAAATCTTTTAAATGTATGTACAAGACAATGGGTTTCATTGTGACATCCTCATCTTCACAAATGTACGTCATATTCATTTCCTGTTATCGCCTTAAATCATCAATCATGCAATCAATAAATACACTTCATTCATTCATGAATTAACTAAAGAATGTTTATCATGCATTAAGTCATGCAGGTTAAACAGTGATACAAAACAAGGCCCTTGACTGTCACCCAGGCAACCTCTACTGCTACTTATTTTGAATTGTCTTGTAGGGTGTAATTTGCCTTTATTCTCTGCATAAAATGCAGATTTTTTTTTTTTTTTTTTTTTTTTTTTTTTTTTTTTTTTTTTTTTGTATACGCATATATGACTGCAGCCAGAAAGGAACCAATCTCATTACAGTGGTTGTGAGCACCATGTGGTTGCTGGGAATTGAACTCAGGACCTCTGGAAGAGCAGTCAGTGCTCTTAACCTCTGAGCCATCTCTCCAGCCCAAAATGCAGATTTTTAAAATACAGGATCATCCTCACTCCTCTTTGCCAGTGTGTGAACAGAGAAGCCTACATAGTTGTGTCTGCTGTTTGATCTAGACCTTGCCAGGAGGTGACAAAATTTGTACCTGTCCTTTCTGAGGAGTGCTCTCGGGGCTGATGACACAGTGCGTAGTAATGGCCTCTCCCAGGAGAACCTTGGTGATCTGGGTTAGAGCCAGCCAGAGACTAACACTAGTTCGCCTCCCCAGAGTTCTGCGTCAGGTTCTATCCACCCCATTGCCTTCCCCTTGGCGAGGCTCACTCCTTTCCAAGGAGATGTAGGTCTCCTTTGCTGCGACAGCAATACATTGACTTTTGGCTGGATTTCCTGGGTGGCTGCTACATCGCTGTCACTTTCAGAGCAAGAATAACCACAGGATAATTTACGTGGTTGGTTTTGCTAGACACGACGCCCACTTTTCTGCCTAAAACCACCTTCTTTTAAAAATCCCAAGAGAGACTGATGGAAAGTCACCTTCGCAATCATGTAATTGCTATACTGGACTCTCCAGAGCTTTCCCAATAATGACTCTGAAAACTATGCTTATCTTACCTGGCCATTACTAATATAGGGTAGTATGAAAAGTGGATTCTATAGTTATGTGGTCCTCCAAATAATTGCCCAGACCAACTCCTTAGCCAGCAGTTTTTCACAGAATAAAACTTACTTAGGACAGTCTTGGGCCAGTGTCTCTTGCCCCACATCCACAAAGCCTAAGGAGGGGATGTTGGTTTGCTGATGACCCAGTGGACATTAGCAAGAATACTATGCCTAGGCTTCCATCCACAGTCTGTTCTATCTACAGTTCTACCTGAAAGCATTTTACAGTTCTCAACATCTGTATTCTCTCCATTTAATGACTGTGGCAAAGTCTTAGGATAATTAACAACACTACTGGACAGATGTTCACGGATTCACAGAGGTGTTCATACTTCTTCCTGTACTCAATATTGTTTTGAAGGAAACCATTCTCAAAAGATTTAATTCTCCTTCAACATCTACATTTTTATCTAACCCAAAAAGACTCTTAAGAAGCTCTCTCAGGGCTAAGGTGGCTCAGTGGTTAAGACCACTGACTACTTTTCCAGAAGACCCTGGTTTGATTCCCAGCATCTACATAGTGGCTCACAACTGTTTGTAACTCCAGTTCCAGGGGATCTGATGCCCTCTTCTGGTCTCCACTGGGCACTGCATGCACATGGTGTGCTTTCATATAAGCAGGCAAAACACCCATGCACTTAAAATAAAAATAAATAAATCTGGAGCCGGGCGGTGAGGGTGCACGCCTTTAATCCCAGCACTCAGGAGGCAGAGGCAGGCAGATCTTTGTGAGTTTGAGGCCAGCCTGGTCTACAGAGCGAGATCCAGGAAAGGCGCAAAGCTACACAGAGAAACCCTGTCTTAAAAAAAAATCTGAAAAAGATCTCTGTCTGTCTGTCTGTCTGTATGTCTGTCTGTCTGTCTGTATCTCTATTGCTAAAATTGGGGTCTGGGGTCTTGAACATGCTAAGCAAGTGCTCTACCACTGTGCAGAATCTTCACCCACGAGACTTCTTGCAGAAACTGTAAATCACAGAGCACACAACAGCAGCAGCAGATTCTTCAAAAAGATGACATGTAGGAAACACAGGCTCACTACTAACCAATAGGCCTCCAAAAGAAGACACCACACTGATTCAGTAACATGCATGACCAAAAATTAAATGACAGTGGAGAAACTTTGGGGGTATTCATGGGAGATTTTAGACAAGAGAATCCTAGTGTTTCTAGTAAACTAAGAATCTTCACAAAACAGAGGGAAACATGTGTGTAGGTCATTTTGCAAAGGAGTTGGCACTTTTGTAGTCACAGAATGAATTCTGGACAGGAGATATGCAATCTAGGAAAAGTCTATATACCTGTATCATGTACGTTATACAGTGTAATGCATGTGTGGGGGCTTCATATAATGTTTTCTGAATCAGTGAAATTCTCCTAATATCCAAATATAAAGCAACTGACAAACACATTATGAATAGGTTTTTGCCTAAGGAACTGTTTTTCCACAGTAGACAGGTCCATTTAACAGGAAACAAGACAAACAGGAAACAATGAGACAGACTGGGAAGAAGCAGGGATGAGGATTGAAATGAGTAGTTCTCAATCTGGGCTTTTCCTGCTGTCACCTTCTAAATAGAAGGGCAAATTCATTTTAAATCAGAGCAAATTAACCTACTGAATAATTGAAATTCTCTTTCTCAGGAGGAATTAGGAATAGGACTTGACTATGTAGGACTGAACATTGGAAGGTCATAAATATTTATTATAATTGTCTTTTTTTTTTTAATTATGAGGGACCAAATTTTGCCTCACGGGGGCAACATCCCAGTTGAAAGCAGGTCTCAAAATAAATAGCAATTCTATCAATACTGTGTGGTTTGGGCAAATAATTTAAAGGTCTTGAGGCTCTAGTTTTGCTTATTAGAGCCAGTGACTACCTCTGTGAAGTATTGCTAGGTTCAAGCGCACCACCGCACGCCATACATTGAGAAGAGAGAAGCCAGAAGAAATAACAAGGGAGATACTGCTGCTGCTGCTGCTGCTGCTGCTTTTTTTTTTTTTTTTTTTTTTTTTCGAGACAGGGTTTCTCTGTGTGCTTTGCGTTTCCTGGAGCTGCTCACTTGGTAGCCCAGCTGGCTCGAACTCACAGAGATCACTGCTCTGCTCCGAGTGCTGGGATTAAAGGCGTGCGCCACCACGCTGGGCTCGCTGCTGCTGCTTTTTATCAGTGGGGACACATATACAGGAAGAAATGTCGCAGGGCAGACACCGAGTGAGGCAACAACACAAACATTGAACATCCTTCACCCTGGAGCAACAGAACAGAACCCTGGCACCAAACCACACCGGCCCCACTGGAACTCAAAAGCATCTCTCTAAGAAGGCTGCTGTGCAGCCAGGTGGACAAATCAGGATTCACATTTAGATACAGTGCAGGTCTGGAGCTTTGTTCACTGATAGAGCACTTGCCTGACACGCACAAGGCCCTGAGTTTGATAACAGCACTGCAAGGAAGCAAGACACAATCGCTAGCCCACCCATCACGACCACCACCTCCTCCAAATCCCCACAACAAGGAACACAGAGTGTTCAGATAGTCAAAAGACGCATAAGGTTGTTGAGGACAGCTCTTAATGCCCAGGAGCTAGTTACCACTTTACATACAATTTAGAAACAGTGCCCAAATGCCCCTGCCGCAGAGGAAGAGGTCCTCTTGATGAGCTATTAAAATGTTAAGTGAAGTGCTTTGTAAACCTTTCTTCTCCCAGGTAAAGATCAAAAACATATTCTATCCAATTTCTAAGTTTAAAATGGAAAGTTGGGAACTGGGGAATGCCTTAGTTGCTGTGTTAGTTTGCATTCGACTGCTGCGACAAACTCCATGACCAAAAGCAGTGTGGGGAGGAAAGGGCTTATTTGGCTTACGCTTCCAGGTAACAGTCCACCACTGAGGGCAGTAGGGGCAGGAACTTCAGTGGGAACTTGGAGGCAGGCACTGAAGCAGAGACTATGGTAGGATGCTTCTTACTGGCTTGCTCTCCATGGCCCACTCAGTCTGCTCTTTTATGCAACCCAGGACCATCTGCCCAAGCGGGTTTACAATAATTAACAACAACAACAAAAGTGCCTGCAGGCTTACTTACAGGCCAGTTTGATGGAAGCGTTTTCTCAATAGAGGTTCCCCTTTCCCAGATGACCCCAGCTTGTGTCAAGTTGGTAAAAAACTAGTCTGCACACTTCGCTAGCATAAAGACCTGAGTTTGATCCCTGACACTTACATATAGACAAGTGCGGTGGCATGTGCTTGTAATCCCAGTGCTGGGGAAGCAGGGTCAGAAGGGTCCCTGGGACTCACTGGCCAGAGAGCCTAGTCTGATTGGTGAGCTCCAGGCCATTGAAAGAGATTGTCTCAAAGGAGGTAGGTAGATGGTCTTCATTCAAGGTTATCCTCCAGATTTCATATGTACACATACACCACACACACACATACAAAAAAAAAAAAAGGAAAGGAAAGAAAAGAAAGTTACTTACCGTAAGAAACATCACCAAAGTGCAGAGCAGGGATATTAAAATGGAACGTAGGTCCAATGACACAGCCTCTGAAAGTCAAAGCACACATGGGGAAGTACTGAATGAATACAGTGAGCCAAAGTAATGATCAGAGCCAGGAAGAGAAGACACGCGAATAAACAAACCTTGGCGTGAAGTCAATGACAGAGTCTAAGAGACCATGACCTGACAGACCACTACAGTAGCCATTACAATCATTTTTCAGAGAGTGTGTGGTATATCTCAGTGGGGACAGCACTTGCATGCAAGGGTTTTCATAGGGGCATGGATCCCTAGCACCTATATAAAAGTTGGGCAAGCATGGCGGTCACTTGTAATACCAGCACTCAGGAGGCAGAGCCACGGAGTCCCTGGAGCATGATGTCCAGCTTCAGATTCAGTTAGAGACAGCCTCATCAAATAAAGCAGAGGGAGACTGAGAAAGACACGTGATGTCACACTGGGCCTCCACATGCATGTGTACATGTGTGCCCACACACATGTGAACATGAATACATACACACATGCATTCCACACACTCATAGACAAAAAAGTCTTTAGGTCTCAAACTATAGGTTTTAGGAAATGCCAGCATGATTAGTGTATAACCTTGTTGCTACTTGTGACCAGGGAAGAGGCAGCTAGATCACCAAAGTAACGCTATAAAATGTGGTTAATTTGGGTGAATTATATACTCTGTAAAGTAACCAACTCATCAAGAAACCAAAGTTGGTAGAGATGCTTCAGTGGTTAAGAGCATGCACTGCTCTTGCAGAGGACTGGAGTAGAGTCTCCGGCTCCCATGAAGGGTGGCCAATGCTGCCTGTAACTCCAGATCTGGGGAACTGGATGCTTTCTTCTGACCTCTGGGCACCTGCACTCATTCATATGTGCATGTCACCCTGCCACACATACACATAATTAAAGATAAAATAAATAGTTAAAAATAAACAAAATGAAAAAGATAAAAAAAGAAACAAAATGTATGTTGGAAATGTCCTCCCCATGGGCTAGCTTCATCGTGTTGGAAAGTGCTCTGCAGGCCACTGGGGAGGGAAATGATCAGGGATCTTACTCAGCAGTGAACCCTGCACACTACAATACTAACCTGACAAGCAAGACATGTTCACTGGTACAATAGTAGCATGACTGTTACTGCGGTAACCAACCATGGGGAAAAATTCATACCTGGTACTGTAAAACTGGTAAAAATCCCATGATTGGAGAGGCCTTAGGTGGGGAACCAACTACTGTTGTTTTACTAAATAGAGATGTTGTCGAGCTGCCTTCTAAATATTTATACTTTTATCCACAGATTAGTGCTGGTCAAAGAGAAAGACCAGCCTTAAGATGCTGCAAAATCTTGGGGAATGGATTCTCTCCTGGGGCTTCCAGAAAGACTCATAGTTCTGCCTTCACCTTAACTCTGGTTCAATTAAGATCTGTGTTGAGCTTCTAATCTACAGATCTCTAAAGTAATACATCAATATTGTTTTAATCTACTAAATTTGGGATGATCTTTTACAATAGCCAAAGAAAGCTTATGGGGCAGGTATTCTTGTTTACTGGTTCAGATTGATGATGGATCCATAATTAATCTTCTTAAATGTCTAGAGCAAAGGTGAGGGCTGAACAATCTTCTGTACACATGGCAAAGCTTTAACTGATAGCGACACACAGCTACCTGTTATGCCATATGCAACACACTGGTGCCTTGGTAACACCGCTGGCTGCTGGAGAAGAAGCTCTACTGTGCTAGGCTTCTGCAAGCCTGGAGGAGTGACCACAGCCAAGACGCAACATGACAAGCTGCAAGCGGAAAATCTGTTCTCATGACTCTATTTCATGCTGATGACCTGAGACAGTTTCCAAAAGCCTGTCTGGTACTCAGCAGCACGTTAGGATCCAACTGAGAATGAAGCCAGAGAAGCTCACAGCTTATGCAGGTGAGTTGGAAAAGACACTTTTGGAGGCCAAAGTTTTGAGTAGATCAAGAAGTACATGAAATGAATAGAGACAAAAGGAAGTAGGAAAAGAGCCGGGGAAACAGCCCAAAGCAGTCATTTAATCAGTGCAGAAGTTGAAAGACCCAGAGATAAATCGTATGTGATCAAAGGCTCTGGCCACCCAGAGAACTGTGACTAAATGATGCCACCTGGACTGGGATGTGGTCATATGAATTCCAACAGGATATTCTTCTGGATATGAAGAGAGCCTATGCCAAGACCCAGCCATCCAGCAACGTGACAACCTGCTAACATGATCGTTTCCAAGACTCAGATTGATTGGATTACTATGACAAGTTAAGTGAGACAATTTAAATATCAAATATATCTATGTAATAGTTGAAAGTTTACAAAATTACATATGCCAAAAGAGAGAGAACACAATTGCTCATTGGGATATGTTTTAAAACTACATTAATTCTATATCATTGTTTAATCAGTCACTTAAAATATTGTGTCATGTAACTAGAGGATCATTAGAAACAGTAAATGTGTATTTGTTCTTTCATAAGGTATTTTAGCGCAAAATACATGGAGTCTGGGACAGGGCACCTGACAATAAAAGAATAAGAAGCAAAATTCTAGAATTCACACTATTAACTTCATAAATATTTCTTGAGACATTGGGATCTAAGAAAGTTTACCCCTCAAAGTTATAAATGAGGTCATAATAATAATCCAGAGCTAGGAACATGATCTGTTATATATTATTTTCATACAACTAGACATTTACTTGTGATACCAGTGGCTCATGGATTTTCTAGATCACCGTGCATGGTTTGAAGTGCTAAGATGCGTCTGAACACATGCAACACTGAGTTTCAGAGGAAGTGAAGTTTCTCTCTCTCTCTCTCTCTCTCTCTCTCTCTCTCTCTCTCTCTCTCTCTCTCTCTCTCTCTCTCGTAGTAATGGTAATTTGTTCAGGGATAAAGCCTAAGCATTCCTTCCACATTTGAGTTTCCCTTTTAAGTGAGAGAAAGCAAAATGAACATTAAAAAAGAAGGCCTTTGGAATGATCTCAAGATTTTGAATGAGATCAATACATTTTTAGGGAGTAGTACCACAGTGTGTCTCTCTTTCCCATGCTAGCCCAGGCTCCAAGAGACACATTGGTTTGTAGAAGGATGAGATCTGCTGCTCTCACTAACCATAAGAGAGACTTCCATGTATTTTCTTTTAAACCTGTTGTGGCTGGTGTCCAGAGCCAGAGTGATGTGTTCTGAAGGTATGATCCTTCTATTTGGAGAAATGGTCTTTTTAAGTACCAGGGGTCAATATTGTATATCTGCCTGCCTGGTGGGTTTTAAAAAGAGAATTGTTTTTTCAAAACCCAAGGACAAATTCTGCTATTCATGACTATCAGTTACCACAAACAGCTGGAAAAGACCCAAGGAAATTTTTATAATAAAAGCTGTAAGTGTCTAGCCTTGGCTAACAGACTAATAAGTGGTCGCTTTCACAGTGTTTGAGGGCACTATAAATAAGACTGATTACAGGATTTCCATACAATAAAAACAAATGGCAGAGAAACTGTGAGAATAGACAACTGTTTTCAAGAACACAGGTTGATTCAGGTGTTACTGCAATAACTCATTTTCTCCAAACAGCTTAAACACATAGGGTATAGTCTACACAGTACCACCCTGAACGCATCCAGCTGATCTCAGGAGCTCAGAAGGGTTTGGTCTGGTTAATACTTAGATGAGTATAGCTAGAAGTCAGTATTTAAATCCTTAATTTATAGGTTACAACTTATAGAAAAACCAAACATTCAGAGAGCATCTGCATCCGTATTTTAATGGCATCCATTATGGAAAGAAACACTGGCGGGCATTTAAGGCATCCCACTATGATGAAGGGTTCATATCAACAGACAGTTATGGACATCCAAGATACGATTGGGTTTTTGAGGCTCTAGAAAGCAGAAAGGAAAGCTCCAGTTGGTTTCTACATTAGTTACAAATGTACCATACATACCTAATGGTCAGTTTCACGGGCTCAGGGGACCCGTTAACATCGATCAGGAACTCCTCTTCGAAGTGCCCCAGGATGGCAGAACTGAAGGAGATCTGCACAGCTTGGACCCCACTTGGTTCAATGATGCCTTCTTTGGGATTGAAAACAAAGCAGGCCCCCAAGGCTGAAGTGGGAGGGATCACATTGAAGAGGGCGTCGATGCTGCCTTTGTTGGAGAGGATTGCCTGTGTCAATCAAAGCCAAAGGTGATCGGGTCAAGGGAACTGCAGTCGGTTTGCATGTAAATATATGATGTATTATTCAGCATCAGAGAAAACTCCAGGAATTATAGCCGAAGGAAACTCTCAGCAGAAATGAATCGTCTGGTGTCCCGAATGCTGGAAGACTGGACTCCCAAGTCACAGGTCATTTTATGCTTTCAGTGTTCTCTTTAGAATTTAGTTAGTTGGAGCTAGGGTGATAGCTAGAGGTTAAGAGTGCATACCGCTCTTACAGAGGACCCAAGTTCAGGTTCTAGAATCCACACTGGGTGGCTCCTGACTACCTGTGACTCCAGCTCTGATGCCCACAGACTTCACAGGTACCCACACTCACATGTACATACTCCCCACCTACCTACACATATAAATACTTAAAAAATTTAAAAATCTTTAAAATTGTTAGTTTTGCATTATACTCAGACTACTAAAAGACTGGTTATAATTATGTCTATGAACCAAGGTTCTTAGATCACCTTTTAAATATGCTCTATGAAGTAACCACAGAAAGGTAGAGAATTCTCTCGTGGGCATGAAGAAACTAAGGCTCAGTGCAGGCTGGCAAAGAAGGAAGCAAATCAGATGGAGCAGCAGCATCTGCCTCAGCCTGTGCTTGTGACGGAGCTCGGAGACTGCTAATCAGATGTCCCAGGACTCGGGATGATGAGGATGCTCTCTGTGGTGCTGTGATTTCATCCTCCTGGAATGCATTCATCCCAAACACCATTGGATGAGCGGCTCTTTGGGGATTCTTATGCAAGCAATCATTTTACTATGGCTGCTTTATTCCTGGATGCTAATGTCCTGGCAGCAGGCTAGTGCCCACATCTGATTGCACAGTGGCTTTTGAGTGTGCCTGTGAGGAGCTCATGCCGGGCATTCAGAGTCCTCCACAGCTGGCTTCCGTCTGATGCTCCCACCCCACATCTCGCCATTTGTGTGCATATGAGCCTGCACTGCAGTCACACTGTCCTATTCTTGGCTTGCAAAGACACTCTTCTCCGATCCTCGACAATTCTGCCTTCACACCTAAGCAGGTAACTGGCTTCCTCTCTTGATGAGTAGGAACATCCCTTAATCCATACTCAAGACGTCGGAAGTTAATCAAATCAAGTTAGTTATCTGCCCTCTTCACACTATATGGAGACTGATCATAATTCTACCTATGGATGAAGACTCTTAGAACACCTCTTAAATATCCCCTATAAAGCAAGCAAGGAAGGGGTTGTGGCTAGTTCCTACACTTGCGTGGGGAGGCTAAGGTTAAGTGAAGACTGAAAAGTGTCCAAAGACATGCAGAAATTTAGTAGAAAAATGTGAGACACACCAGAAGAGACATGCTAAGGAACGATGGAACATGCTGGAAGCTAAGGAAGGCATCCCAGAAAAGTCAAATGAAGACAGAGGTCAGCAGAATGAACTCTGGGAAAAAGAGTTCAGGTCTTACATATAATGAGAGGTCACCCTGACCTTGAGGAAGACAGTGATTGTGATAGGGTGTGGTTACAGAGTCCAAAGAACGCATGTCTAGAGAGGGAGAGTAACAGATGGGGTTGATCAGATTCCTGCTTTGAGATTGGTGGTGAAGGGTGAGGATGGGAACGGGGAGTATTTTAGAGAGGATGGAGTGTTTGGAGTGATGGGAGCCCAGTGCCCTGCCTAGAGGGAGATCAGCTGTGGCTAGAGGTCCAGGAGACTAAGCTCTGGAGCGGAGCACAGGTAGGACAGAAAGCCACGTCCTCTGCAGAGGAACGGTCACTGCTGCCAGAGATAGATAACCAATGCGCCAGAACAAAACCATAAATAAGGTCGCTTGCTGCTTGGCTCGCCTTTTTATGGTTATTTCCACCCTTCCTTGTTCTGAAGTCCCAGGTAGTCTGAATTGTGCTTCCTTCTTTTTCTCTTTCAGAGAGACCACACAGGAAATGACTGTGGCTGAGGACTCAGTGGCCAAATAGCCTGGGTTCAAATCATTGATGTGCCCTTGACTTCCTAGCTTAGACAAACTCCCTAATTTCTCCGTGCCCCAGCTCCCCCATCTGTCCTCTTGACTTCTCATATCGCTGTAAGGGTCAGTTTCTTAATTCATGTCACCGTGAGATAGCACCTGGCAAGAGTTTACAAATGTGAGTGATGCTTACACCCCCAGTGGCCAGCGCTGTAGGCAGAGCATTTCCCTGGATTTAAAGGGTAAGTGACATATGCTCGTGGTCACTTGTAGGCTATTCTTTTTTTAAAAATAAGGATTTTTATTTTTTGAAAATTTCACATGTATATACAAAAATATCTTGGTTATGTCCATGACCCTGAAGGCCACTCTCTGAGGCATTCATGTCCTTTGTTCTCTCTGGACACAAGCACAAATCCCCTTTGGTTTACTGCTTTTATTGTTATTTGGTTAACATGACTATCTTTCCCAGGTTTTCTGAACAGTGAGACTTCTTTGTGTGTGTGTGTGTGTGTGTGTGTGTGTGTGTGTGTGTGTGTATGTGTGTGTGTGCATGAGTGCGTGTGTGCCTTCCTGTGGGAATACACCTATGTGTGCAGATGCATGCATGTCTGCGTACCTGTGCATGTGGAGGCCAGAGGTCACATTCTAGTGCCCTCCTCAATTACTTCCCACCTTATTTATTAAAAGAGAGTCTCACTTTAATAAACCTGGAGCTCACTGATTTAGCAATAGTAGCTGGCCAGTGCAGGGATCTTCCTGTGTCCATCTCCCCAGCACTAGGAAGGATTACAGGCAAGTTCCACCATGCCCAGGTTTTTATGTGGTTTCTGGGGATGTGAACTCAGGTCCTCAAGCTTGCACAGGATGTACTTTACAGGAGAGGCATCTCCCCAGCCCCAGTTCCTTACCTTGGAGAATACAATGTCATTCTCTTATTATTGACAAAGAAACATACATCTATTCATGAATACTGAATCCAGCCAATAGTTTGGGACATGACCCCTTTGCCCAAGAGTTGGACCTCAGGTGTAAGGGCCTCGGGATCATGTCCCAAGCTATGACCTCCTGCTTGTTTGCCCTCTGAATTACACTGGAGAATACTGCATACTCTGGGGATTAGCTTTTCTCTTTATGCAGCTGCTTAGCTCAGCAATGACTAAGGTCAGCAGCTAGTTATTCAAATTTCTCCAGGAGGTAATGTCATCAATTGAGAGACGCAACGAAGCGTCAGCGTTGAAGACGCCGAGGGTGCAGAATATCCCCAGGGAAGCACCTCACCGTGTCCCTCTCTGCCACTTTTCAACTCTGCCCAATCTGATGCCTCACCTCACTGAACACTTTGGCTGGCTGGAGTTTGCTCTGCAGTTAAAATCTGGGCATGCCTATTAAATTGCTAAGAAATGTATTATTATACTCTGGGAAACCATATCCATTTTGCATCAGAACCAACTGTCCTTTCCTGATGTGGCGTCCATAAAGTACAATTGGTAAGGTGTAAGGAGAACGCATGTGGGATAAATTACACAAGCAACAGCAAAGAATGAGAACTATTGGGCTACAGAGATAGCTCAGAGGTTAAGAGCACTGGCTGTTCTTCCAGAGGACCTCAGTTCAATTCCCAGCACCCACATGGTGGCTCACAGCCATCTGTAATGAGATTTGGTGCCTTCTTCTGGCCTTCAGGGATACATTCAGGCAGAACACTCTATACATAATAAATAAGTAAATCTTAAAAAAAAAAAAAAAAAGAACTATCATATTTTTTTCCTCTGCCTCGGGGACTCTTTTCTCAAGAGCACAAGTTTTAGCTGTGTACCTCTTATGTCTTAATATCATTCAGACCATGTTCCTATGTGTATCGTCAATCCTGACATTAACATCTGTGTACCTTGGCTTTGTTTCATTTGGCTCAGTTACCCCAGTGAGTATGGGGATGAAGGACACTGTCCCCATGTCATGTAGGCTGGATTTACTTGGTGTGGAAAAATGGGTTGCTGAGAACGTGAAGGACTGAAATGCCAGTAAAGTATCTCCTATTCACAGACAGCACAGAGGTCATCAGTGACCCTGTGCTCGTGACATTTGCAAGCCGAGTAACCTGGCCAAGTTTCTCCCCACCTATGGCGTCCGTCTTCCTCTACACTGCATCGTGACTATGGTCTCTGCTCTCCCTTGCAGACACACACAAATAACAGAACGTGCTTGACAATGTGATGCCGCTTCCAGTGCTGCCTCCTATAAAAAGCTCCTCTGCATTCCTCAGAGTGCTCTCTCCTTCAGCCAGCGTGTGACAGGGGGCCTGCCAGCTTGCAGGGATGTGCCAGAAGCGATCGCTGTGAAGATGGAGGAGCCTGGGTTCCCGACTCTGGACTGTAGGAGAACCTGCTGAGTCTTCACTCCATACTTTATCAAGCCTTAGCCAAACCAGAAAAACCTCTCCAAGGCCCAGCTGACTCAGTCAGAAACGTGAGGAGCAACTGTCCCTTCTCCACAGGCTTTCTGCGAGGACCAAGTGAACAAATAAGCACCGGCCCTGTAGCAACATACGCCGAGGGAGGAATATAGCGGAAGTAACCACAGGCACCTCATGTTTGCGGTGACACAGGATAAAAAATTCTACCTTTCACAATTCTGTAAGGACTGCAAATCACACACACGCATACACACACGCATACACATGCACACACACACACACTCACACACGCACACGTGCACACATGCACACGCATGCGCATGCACGCACACACACATGCACAAGCACACATGCATGTGCATGCACGTACACACACATGCACAAGCACACGCACATACAGAATCCCAGAGCCTGACAGCTACTTACGTATCACTTATTAAAAAACTGCTTGCATTCCCTCCATAAGATACAGACATTCACAATTTAGGAGCATCCTAAAAGTTTCCGTGGCAGCCACTTGTCTATGTGTGCACTCCATATGATGGTGTGTAAGCCTATCCAGAAGCTGACCCATGAGGTGGCACTGGAATGATGTTGACTCTGAAGAGCCATAAGTTCGTCTTGGAAAATTCCGGTTTTTACTTAATTGGGAAGACAGAACACAGCACTCTACTTCAGAAACCATGATGGTTTAAAAAAAAAAAAAAAAAAAAAAAAAAACACAGACCGGGGAAGAGGGAGCTGTGAGGAGATCCTGAAGTGTGAAAACAGCTATCCTCATTAGGATGGAGAAAATGCACAAAGGCCTCTTTCCTCTGATCTGTCGGATTTATGTTGTCTGAGAACAAGCACTAGACAGATGGGGAGGTGTATTTATGGTTTTCCCCTCTGCAGTCTACAAATTGAGGAGGATAAAGCCAATTAAATTACAGTGCCAAAGAGTTTTAGCATTTGATAAAATAAAAAGAATTGGAGGAGACACTCTCCTTAGCATGGCTAGGAGGGAAGTCGGAACAAAGTCTCTATCAAATAAAAAACACATCAAGAGAAGCAGAGAGAAAGAGGCTAGGCCTGCTCGGAGCCCCAGTGAACAAGGGTCGTGCCCACCTCATAACAGTGAGCAGATCCAACGAAAACTTTGCCGATGTCCAGCGATTCGAAGTTGAAGTGAATCTTGGGTCCCATCCCTTCTCCTCTGATCCGGAGGGGCAAGCGGATCTCTCGGCCTGTAAAAGCAATTCCGTGTTACCCAGACGGTATTTCATCAGTCCAAACCACCCACAACTTATTACCAATGCAAAGCGTGAGCTTCTCAAATACTCCCCAGGACTGCCCTGTATCAAGGGAACTGCAGTTTAACTAAGGTGGAAGTCGGCGCTTATCGTTAGGAAACAGTAATATTGCTAGGTTCTTACCTTTTACGAACAGCTTACATAGTAATTTGGGCTGACATTTTGTCAGGGAAAAGACAATTAAGACAGTTAACCTCCAGGTACAGAAAGGCAAATGCTACGTGTTCTCATTCCTGTGTAGAAGCTAAAGCTGGTCCCAGAGCAGCAGAGGGTAGAGGAGTGATTACCAGAGGCAGGGAAGGGCGGAGAGAGGGAGGGTAAAGAACACCATCAGATAGTGTTGGGAGTATGCTCAGCGGAAGGGGGCAAGCATGGTCTACACAAGAGCCTTGTTATATCTCCAGTACCATCACACACACACACACACACACACACACACACACACACACACACACAGACACACAGACACAACACACACACACACACACACAGACACACACACACACACACACACACACACGAGAATTCTAGTCTCCCATGGCACAGCAGGGAAGCTAGAACATATTGTATATTTCAAAATAGCTAGACCACAGGCCTGCCTGCAGCAGGGGCGGGTGGGAGACAGTGGCCAGAGGCCTCACCCCCGTGCATCACTAGGATGAGCAAACGTCCAGCGGAGCAGCTATGTGCTGTGGAGAGAGGCAGAACTGGAGATGCACTGGGGTGAGGAACAGATTGACGTGAGCGGCCGGCACTGCCACCTCAGGCCATGCGATGTCTGGGCCTGAGCTGCAGTGGTGGTGAGGGGCCCATGTCCGGGTTCACAGCCTTACTGCAGCCAGGGTCTGAGGTGATGTCCGTGGCCACGTGGAGGCCCGTGGTATGGACTGCTGCCGAAAGCCATGCTGATGTCTGAGGGTCATGCTGAGCTGGCCCCTGGCCCTGGCTGGCCCTGGGGGAGCTGTCTCTGCCCCCTTGCTGGTCCTGGTGGTGGCATGGGTGCAGGAGAGCTGGTCCTGCCCCTCGTCTGGGCAGGGGGTTGTTCCTGGCAGAGGCCCAGGCTGACCAACTCAGCTACCACCGAGGCCCACATCCAGGGCTTTGAGTTGGCCCACCACAATATCTACCCCAGAACCATAGCTGCAGGATTTCCATGACTGGGGCAACAGTGGATATCCCAGAGGAGTTTTGGTGAGGATCCAGTGAGGATGGTGTACCAGGAGCGAGAGGCCTTGAACCAGACCAACAACTCATTGCAATGAACGTCTGCAAGTCAAGTTGCCTGGGCAAGAGGGCAGACTGCACGCTATACCACAACTCACAGTTCCCAATACCACGACGGTGAACCGGTACGTGTTGGAGAGGCAGGCAAGATGGGGGAGTGAAGTAGGTACTATTATTATTATTATTATTATTTTATTTTCTTTTGGGGGGAAGGCTATGAGGGTGGAAGGCAGACATGGATGGACTGGGAAATGAGTGGGATTAGGGCACTATGTGAAATTCCCAAAGAATCAAAAAGATTACATTAAATAAAAAATAGCTTGAAGACTGGATTTTGAGTATTAAAACAAATGATAAATGGCTGAGACAATGGATGTACTCTTACCTTGAGTTGATCGTAACATATTGAATTTATGTCTCAAAATAGCGTATTGTAGCATATGCTTATTATATATAATATGTATACATATTATATATACATATACACACATATATATGACACAATTTAATTATTGTGTCAATTAAAATAATATAAAATTTAATCAACTCTTAACATTATTCTGAAGTTTTTAATAAAGCAAGGTAGCTTGTCTGATTCTGAGGAGGGTGACCGGTGATTGACACTAGTCATGAAGTGGAAGCCACCACAAGACGCCAAGGGATGCTGTTTGTTTTGATCTAGATTTAGGAAGACCTAGAGAACTAGCCCTCTAACTTTGTGGAAATAACCTGGACCCTTTGCTTTACAGAACTTTTTCTACCTCATTCTGTGGACGCCATGGAATGACCTCATCAGTATGTGTCTTAACACATCCATAATGGACCCAGAGTCAACACAGAGCACATAGCCAACCACTCTGTGTCTTCTCCTCTCTTAGAATATGGAAATATCAGTCAGGCAGTGGTGGCGCATACCTTTAATCCCAGTACTTGGGAGGCAGAGCCAGGCGGATCTCTGTGAGTTTGAGGCCAGCCTGGTCTATAGAGCAAGACCCAGGATAGGCACCAAAAGTACACAGAGAACCCTGTCTCAAAAAATTAAAAAAAAAAAAAAAGAATATGGAAATATCTTCACTAGATAATATATGATCAACTAGAAATTACAGAGTATATGGAAAATCTCTCCTAACTCCACCATCATAAGATTTATTGTCAACATTGTGGTGCCTATTGTCTGTGCTTAATTATATCAAAACAGTTAATATAAATAAGTTACATATTAGTTTGTACCTGATTTTTCCATTTAAAATATGGCTTATACTTTTCCATATAAAATATGAGCCCTGAGTAGGGCTGTATAATTGATTTCCTTCCCTTGGCAGCTTGCATGGTATTTTCTGGTACCATTTCTAGACTGCAGGAAGGAGGCTTTTCAAGTCAAATCCAGCTCTAATCATCCAAATCTTGTGCCCTAAGCTTGCTGTGCCTTCAGCAATAGAGGTCCACCCTCAACTCCCGAGAGGCAACCAAGGTCTGTATCAAAGGTCTATATTGTTTTGGGAGTCACTTGGACTACCCTGACCAACTAATCAAAAGGAGGCTTCTTGTGCCTAGTACAGGAGGTTTTTTTTTTTTTTTTGGTCTATAGCTCTTGTTGGGGAGCATTGTCAGTGCAGTGGTTTAACTCCTGTGTGTGTTTTACACACACACACACACACACACACACACACACACACACACACACATTGTGTATAATTACAGTTTTAGGTAAATATAAAAATAATGATTCCTTGAGGCTTTATCAAACTACCCTGGTGTAATTTGTCCCTTATCTCTCCTCTGTCTGTATTGACCGACCGACCGACCGACCGACCTCCTCCCCGGTAGCAGTCCCCTACAACTTTGCATTTCTCGTTTCATATCACCTGTATACTGCTATTCCCACTCAACTCCGCCTCTGCCTCTACCTGCCTGTAGTATACTTTCTTGGTTTCTATGGTTACTCCATATTGTGTACTCACATCTGAGGGTCTGGAGCCAGGAACCGCAGATGAGAGAGAACATGCAGTACTTGTCATTCTAGGTCTGCATTACCTCACTCAATATGATCTTTTCTAGGTTCTTCCTAGAAATTGCATGTCAAATTTCACTTTTCTTTATAGCTAAGTATTATTCCATTGAGTATATGTATGACATTTTCATTCATCTGTTCAAGGACATTTAGGTTGTTTCCATCTACTAGCGATTGTGAATAGACATTATTGAGCAGGTATCTATGAAGCAGGAGGTCGAGTCCTTTGGCCATGTGCCAAGGAGTGAGTGGTATAGCTGGGTCATATGGTAGATTTATTTTTCGTTTTTTGAGAATTCTCCTTCCTGATTTCCAGAGTGAATTCCCACCAGCATGGAAGAATGGAGAAGGGTCCTATGTCTCCACAACTTCACCAGCAATTGTTAACTAGTTGTTTTGTTGATCCTAGCCATTCTGACTGGGGCAAGATGAAGTCTCAAGGTTGTTTTAATTTGATATTTTGTCTTTTTTTTTTTTTTGAGCTGAGGACTGAACCCAGGGCCTTGCGCTTGCTGGGCAAGTGCTCTACCACTGAGCTAAATCCCCAACCATGATTGTTTTCATTTGAATTGCTGATTGCTAAGGATGATGGACACTTACTGAGGTATTTCTTAACCATTTTTATTTCTTCTCTTGAGAACTCTGTGTAGCTCTCCAATCTCTTGAATTGGGTCATTTGCTCCTGGACTCTGTTTCCTGAGTTCTCTGTATATTCTGGACATTAGTCCTCTGTCAGATGTGAAGCTGGCGGATTCCCTCCCACTCTGTGGAGTTTTTCACTTGGCTGGTTGTTTCCTTAGCTGTACAGAAGCTCTTCAGAACTGTGAGGTCCCAGTTGTCAACTGTTGGCCTTAATTTCTGGGCCAATGGTTATGCTTGCTCTGTACATAACTTGGAATACTCAAACCACTTTTGATGGCCTGTTAGGTTTAGTTTTTAGTATTAAATGCATTCAGAATTACCAAGCAACAGTTCTTTTTTTTTTTTTTTTTTTTTTTTTTTTTTTTTTTTTTGTCTATTGTCTATCATATCTTTTCTATTATCTATCTATCTGTTTTCTGTCTGTCTATCTGTCTATCTATCTATCTATCTATCTATCTATCTATCTATCTTACATCCTAGCCACAGTTTCCCCTCCTTCCTCTCTTCCCAGTCCCTCCTCCATCCCCCTTTGTTCCCTCTTCCCCAACCCACTCCTCTGTTTCTGTTTAAGAAAGGGCAGGTCTCCCATGAATATCAAGTTGCTCTAAGACTAAGCACCTCCCCTTGTATTAAGGCTGGGCAAGGTGACCCAGTATGAGGAATAGGGTTCCAAAAGCCAGCAAAAGAGTCAGAGGCAGCCTCTGCTCCTACTATTAGGAGTCCCGCAAGAAGACCAAGCTGACAACTGTCACGCATATGCAGAGGGCCTGGGTCAGTCCCAGGCAGGCTCCCTGGTTGTTGGTTCAGTCGCTGTGAACCCCTATGAGCACAGGTTAGTTGATTGATTCTGTGGGTTTTCTTGTGGTGTCCTTGACCCCTCTGGCTCCCACAATCCTTCTCCCTGTCTTCCACAGGATTCCCTGAGCTCTGCCTAATGTTTGGCCGAGGGTCTCTCTGCTTCTAGCAGTTGCTGGATGAAGCCTCTCTGATGACAATTGGCGCAGGCACCCATCTGGTCACAGGAGATGGCCGGTTCAGGCTCCATGTCTGTCTTGCTAGGAGTCTTTGCTGGGGTCTTCCTTGTCGATTCCTGGGAGTTTCTCTTGTTCCAGGTTTGTGCTGGACTCTGAAACGCCTCCTTTCCCATACTCCCCTTCAGCACTCTCTCCCCCAGCCCCCAACCTGACCCTCATGTTCCCATCCCCACCCACCCTCAGTCCATAGACAAAAATTCCTCTATTTCCCCTTCCCAGGGAGGTCTGAGTGCCCCCCACTCCAAGCCCCCCTTGTTAGCTAGCCTCTCTGGGTCTGTGGACTGTAGCATAGTTATCCTTTACTTTACACCAAGCAATAGTTTGAATTCACTGCTGCCATCACTATAATGCCTTGTGACATCTTATTGTCTTCTGTTGCTAGTTAGCTTTTTTATCTTTTGGGACAGGAATATTGTCCTTTTGTTCTTTTAGTTCTGGCCAACATCGTGGTCATCAGGCAGTTATAGCTTTGACTGTAAGAAACAAGACTGGTCTTCACAGTATTTGGGACAGCGGATCTGTTCAGAGGATTTTCTTCACTCCACCCGATCCCTGGGAAGGAGGGATCGGGGATGTCAAACTCGAACCCAGTGCTTCTCAACCTTGCTAACTCGGCGACCTTCAATACAGCTCGTGTGGTGGTGACCCCCAACATGAAATTATTTTTGTTGCTACTTCATAACTGTAAATTTGCTACTGTTACAAATATCTGTGTTTTCCGATGGTCTTAGGTGACCCCTGGGAAAGGGTCATTCCACCCCAAAGGGGTCACAACACACAGGTTGAGAACCACTGCTCTAGAATACAAGTCAAACTTTCAGAACACTCCAACACTGTCACCTTCACCGGAACTCCAGAGTTCCACTCTCTTGGCAACGACTTGGGCTCTGTGGTTAAGAGAAATGTATTTTGATTGAGATTCCAATCTGCAGACTGGCAAAGAGAGAGGACTGCTAATGTATCCTGGGACAAAAGCAGGGCAAGTTCCAACCGTCAGGCCTAAACCTTCTCCAGCTCCATCTTTACCTTGACTGCTCCCTTAAACAAACAAAACAAAACAAATAAACAAAAAAAAAGAACGTGTGTTGTGTTGTAACAAAGCAGTGGCCATGTTTCTCTGGGGATTATTAATTACTTAAAGGAGCTAGTCCTGTCTGTAGATAGCCACTTCCTGTACTGGGGACAGAATAAGTGCAAGAAACCAGCACCCCTGCATTTCTAGGGGTCTGTCTAAATCTTAGGGTCACGTTACAAACGCCCCTTTTTCACAGGAACTTCTAAGCAGATATTTTTCTTGTTTGGGCACAAAGCAGCAGGAAGGACAAACAGCAGGAAGCAGTAAGCTGCAAGGACAGACCCCTCCCAGAAGAGCGAGATCTTAAAGCTTCTTTAAAGCATTTAAAATACAACACAGTTTCTTGTGCACCCGTTAGCATGAACTAGCCCTGCGTTTTAGAAACAAAGGGATGCTCTACAGGACACATTTAATGAGCCTGAAATCCCTAAAGGCAACGGACCACATTGCATTCAACACCAGAAAATGCAAAGCACAGGCCTTCCAAAGCTTGTTATCTGCCATGTCTGTTGTCCTGCCCCACCCCCCACCACCACACACACTCAGACTAACTCACTGAAATCCTAATCCCCAAGGTGATGGACTTAGGAAGTGGAGATTTGGGGAGAGAATAGATAATAAACAGAATCTTTCAGAATGAGGTCCGTGTCCTTACAAAAGAGCCCGGAGGGACTCCATGGGGTGAGGACTCACCCAAGATGGTGCTGTGAGAAATGGGCCCTTATCAGTTACCAAATCTGCTGCTACCTTGATCTCACACTTCTCAGCCTCCAAAATCAGGAGGCATAAATTTTCTCTTGCTTCTAAACTGCCTAGTCTATGGTATTTTCTCAGACCAAAGTAGCAAGCCATGCATTCAGCCCCTGCACTGCCCTGCACTGCCCCGCGCAACAGAAATGCTGAAGGAATGCAGCCTTTGAGAGGCTGTTCTGTGAGAGCACAGGGCCTCCCACCTTCCTCAGGGGAAAGCTAGTGTGCCTGTGGACTCAACTTCCCCGTCGCTCCCTGAAGAAAAGTTAAGTCCTCCACGCACTTTGGTGTCACCCTCTGCCAGCCACCTAGGGCATCCTCTAGGCAGAGGCCAATTCGGTAATATTTTAGACTGCTCAGCATATTATTTTATTATTTATATTACAGTTCATGGGCATAGCAGTGTATAAAGAGATGTAATTCACACCTAATTTGGAGGATTAGGGCGAACCATTGATACACTTATACGTAATTCATGTGTTTTAAATCCTTGGTATTATATGGAAATGTTTGATGAGTTGTTAGGTTGATAGTTTAGGCATCTTAGGAGAACTGGATGGAGTTTGGGGTGGGTAATTTTTGGGTGGGTGAGCATTTCTCCCAGCTGTAATAATGGAGCCATTTTATAGGAGCTGTATCTTTATGGAATGGAGGAGCATGACAAACTGGATTCAAACACTGGATGAGGAGGCTCCTTGGGCCGGCAGCTCATCTGAATTTTGTAAGTTCTAACTTCCTTGAATGCAAAATAAAAACAGGGTCCAGCCATCCCAGTGGCCACTGAGAGTCTCAGATGATACTTACTGGAACGCTTTGTGCTTATACATGATTGAATTTCTAGATACCCACACAAGGATATTGCAGCAGTTTGATTTTTGATAGTGAAGGTGTTGAGTATCTGTAAGTGAAGAACTACATGTGACATCCACATAGGATCTCTAACAGGCTAAACAAGAGTGTCTAAGATATGCACATCCCAATTCCTGAGTCTCCGAATATTACCTTGCATGGCAAAAGATGTGAGATGTACCAATGAGACCATTCTGTGCTGTCTGGGTTACCTACTGCAGTCTTCCTCTTAGTTGTCTGGGAGTCAGGTAGGCTCAGCAGCTTTCTCGTTTGATTCTTTCCCTAAGTCGTTTTTAGGAATCTAGGTTCTCTGCATTGCCACAGGAAATTTAGAGATCTATCTTTATTGTTTTTAGAAGCATGTGTGTGTGAAGAGAGGGGGGGGCAGAGAGGGGGGGAGACTGTGCACAGGTGCCAGCAGAAGCAGGGTGATGAGTCCCCTGGAGCTGGAATTACAGGCTGTTGTGAGCCACCTTGCAGGGTGCTGGGAACTGAACTTGGGTTCTCTGAAAGAGCACCCAGTGCTCTTAACCGCAGAGCCATCTCTCCAGACTCTCCACCGGAATTCCAGACTCAACTTGTGTATTCCTATTTTAAAAAGCAGTTGAGATCTGTATTTTGATTGTAGCAAATCTATAGATAAACAGGGAGCAGGGAGGGAGCGACATTTTAACAACTTTAAATTCACGGACTACAGGCAGTGTGGAGTTTCCCATTTGTACAGGTCTGCAACTGCAGCAATGTTTCATACATTTCACTGTACAGCTCTTGCATTTTGTACAGTTTACCTCTTGAGTACTTTATATTCTTAATGCTATTTAAGCAATATTGCTTTTGAAATTTCAATTTCCCACTGTTCCCTGTTAGTACATAGAAATACACCCCTTTTTTTCTGTATATAAATCTTTTATCCTGCAACTTTGTTGTAATTACTTTCTGGTCCTCATTTTAAATATATTAAATACATATTCTCTAGCACTGCTTCCTCAGAATTTTGCTTCAGTAAAACACAGATGAAGCCCAAGAATCTGCATTTCTTGCAGAGTTGGGTCAGGTGCAGATTTTCTAAGGACATGAACTTGAAAAATGTGTGAAAATTGTTAACTGTGAACGGACAACAAGGCAGGTTTCACTAACTCAGATCACTCCTTCACCTCCTATGTAAAGAGGAAATAAATCTGATTAAAAACATGACAAATATACATTTTAGCATTTATCTAAGCTCATAATAAAGGAAGGACAATACCAGATATTAGAAATGAAGAGGGAACGCACCCAAGCCTAGTAAACTAAGAAGGTCCAATGATTTGCAGAGTAGGCACAGGCGTTATGGTCTGGTGGTCCCTGTTTCACCCTCACACCAGGAAGACGTAAGGACTTGTTCTTACCCAGGAACAGAGAACTGAACCAAGATCTTTGCATAAACCCAGAACCCTGGAAAATCTACCTCTAAAAACAACAACAAAAACAGTCTAGGAAAATTCCACCTGCTGGCCCAGAATGAAGTGATGAGGCCTGTCATCTAGCTAGCAGTCTGACGAGGGGAAGAGGCTCCCGGGAAAAATCAAAGTCCCAGGAATAAGTCTGCAATCCAAGCTTATACACCATCAGATGGGTGCCAGGAGCAGAAGCAAGACATAGAAACCACAGTGAAGGAACAAATATATAAATATGGAATTACATGATTTCTAAAACGAGGTCAATGAAAGTTAAAATTGAGTAGACGAGTATACCAAGAATAGATAAAGCTAAAGAGATAATTAGTCAAGCAGAAGAAAGAACTTAGAATAAAATACTCAGAATAGCGGCCTTCGAGATGGCTCAGTCTGTAAAAACAGTTGTTGCCCAGACTGATGACCGGAGTGTGACCCCCAGGACCCATGTGGAGGAAGGAGAGAACTGACTCCAAGTAGTCCTCTGATCTCCACACATGTGCTGTGCCAAATGCACACACACACACAAGTGGATAAATGTAGTAATAAATAAAATATAAAACAGAGTAAGTCAAAGAGAGACAGGAGATTGAAGAAAACACTAATTCTTAAATAATTCTGAGAACTGGGAAGAGAAGAAAGCATCTACACTGAAGAAGTAGATGATGAGAATTTTCCAAAACTGGTAAGACTTGCATAACCTGATGAAACCTACCAAGTACTAAGTAGGGTTGGTAAAGGTAAATCCATCACAATGGAACCACAGATACCAAAGCCCAAGGCAATTCTTAATATTAACTTGAGAGCAAAGAGAGATAATGTAGCAACTGAAGTCTACTCCCCCCTGTCTTTACAGGTGTGGAGTGGGCGCTGGGGGGATGGCAGCAGGGAAGGACGCCTGCTGCTCTTGCAGAGGACCAGAGTTCGGTTCCCAGCACCCACGCTGCCAGCTCACAACCACCTCTAACTCTGGCCTCCGCAGGTACACACACACACACACACACACACACACACACACACACACAGAGGATGCTTCCTTTAAAAAAGTGTGAAGAAGAATCAGAACTCTTCTATGAACAGAGCTGCCTTTTGGGGTTTGAATGTGAGATGTTCCCCATGGACTCACATTTGAACACTTGGTCCCTGGCCGGCAGAGCTATTTTTGGTGACTTTAGAACCTTTAGGAAGTTCCTGGCTGGAAGAAGTAATTCCTGGGGAACAGGCCTGGAGGGTTACAGGCCCCACTTCCAGCCCAAGTATTTTGCTTCCTGGTCCGCGGAGATGTGAGGAGTCTCGGCAATCTGCTCTCGCTGGTGTGAGCTCTGCTGCCTCTGCGGTGCCATGCTGGACTGTATCCTCTGCAGCCGGGAGGTGGAATAAGCCCTTCCTCCCTTAAGTTGCTCTGTCAGGTATTTTGCAGAGAGGTGAGAAAACCAACTACTACAGTAGCTTCGAGCACATGCAAACAAAAGGAAAGAAGCCAGGGAGGAACTTTTCTATCCACTTAACAAATGTTTCTTCGTGACATAAGGCCAGGGGGTTTTGCCACCTGGTTGATGATAAGAGCCAGCAATCATCAGCAGCCCTCCAAAGGACACGGAATTACACGGAACTCACAGGAATGATAATATGGAATTAGTATATAAACAGAGCCTTTCCTTGGCAACCGAATCTTTTAGTAAATGACTAACAGAATAAAGAAGACTGTCACACAGATGGAAAAATTACATTCGGCTTACCCAGGACAAGAATGCTGTGGAGAATTTGGAACCACAAAGGAAACAATAGATGAATACAACTCGTGGTGTATTGTTTGGGAACCTCCTGGAGAGCAGCCAGCCCCCTGGAAGGATGCCAAGCACAGTGTCCCCAGGGAGCTGGAGGAGGTCCCACCACCTGTGGCATGGGGGCCACATACTGGCATGTTTCCAGCCTGCATCTGAACACTGCCACCCTGCCAAACATTTCCTGCAGATTCTCTGAGGAACCTGGTGTCCTGGATATTGGTCTGTAGCACAGAAGGAGATTTATACCAGTCTGAAACTCCTCATCCATTCTGTATTCATCATAGGGCCGTCATGAGAATCCTTCCTCCATGTGCAAGGAAAACACCCAATCAAACCAGAATGCAGCCACCCATTTGGTTATTTTTTGTTTCAATTATTTGCTTTTTCACTGAATATTTATTGAGCAGCTTTGTGTTCTTGGTGCTTGCAACATAGGCTCTATACAGCACGAGTCCCACATACAAACTTCAAAAAGAGGACGCCAAGACCATTTTGCTTAGGGATGAATAAAATACATAGATGGTAACTCTACACAGGAAAGCAAGAAAACGATCCCCGTAACATTTAAGGTGATAGGCGTATTCAAAGGGTTGGCAGCCCATCCTGCTGCACAGTCTAGGCTGGCTGGAGAGAGGGACTTCACAGATATGGAGAATGGTGGGATCTGGGCAGCAGACGGGCCCTCAGTGATTGTGGACTCCTCACTCATCCTCCCAGTTTCAATAATCAAAGCATCCCTACTATCCTGGGCAGCCCACACATGACACAGTAGAGGTGGGCGTACAAGTTACTGATGGGCTATAAAGGGGAGACGACTTGGTGGAGGCCTTAGGGACATCTAGTCTTCAAGTGACATCTAGGTTAATCAATAGTAGGCTTAACTACAGTTATCAATAATGAACTTATTTAAAAAAAAACTAGAAAGACTCATAAAAGGCGGAAGGGAAGGACATCAGAACAGTGCTGGGAAGGTCAGGTGAAATGATATCTTTACACACAAGAGACTTTATAAAGTCCAGGGAACAAAACCATTAGGGTTTAATATAGAATTTAAACTCACAAAATAAATATAACAAAAATAACTGGCTTGTCAAGGGCAAGATAGGGCTTAGTGTCGCCTGCAAAGGGGCATAAAGGAACTTTGTGGGGTGATAGGGATTTTCTATATCCTCAGGTGGTGGTGATACCAGTACTCGGGTTTGTCAAAATGCGCAGTGACAGGGTGACTTTTACTGTATGCAAATTATAACTCAATGAACATAGGGGAGGAAATAGAAGACAAAAGTAAACTAAATACTTGTCTTTCATATTGGAGACCAAAGAGAATTGTGTGATGCCGTAGGTAGATGTTTGAGCCATGCCCTGAAGCACCGCCCCTGGTGAGGCAGCTGTAACTGTTACACCTGCCTGTGACCTTGAGGCACATGCCCCTGGGGCGTGGCCACTATGGGACCCTTAAGACCTGAGATGCACGTATGCAGCATTGTCTTGGCTACCTCGTGGTTTGGATGCTGAGATCTTGGACCAAGCCATTCAGCATGGGACATAGCTCAGCTTTCCCAGACCCTATGATAAATTTGGGGACTGTGAGTTTACCCCCAAATAAAATCCTTTGATCATTAAGCTGATTCCGTGGATTGCTAGTGGTTTAATCACTTTAGTGTGAAGTTAGTAAATCAACAAACAGCAATATAAGTGTTAGCAAGCACTTCCCCCACCCCCCAAAAAAAAACCACTGAGCAAGCTTCTTGACAGTATTACAGGAGAAAAAGGCTACTTTCTGACTCTTTAATTTTGCTGTCTGCCTATTTTTCAAAACCATTAGCATTTTAAAAATTCTGAAGGTTTATAAACATGAAGTTGGATGTGGTGGTTTATGTTGGTAAATCCTAGCATAGGAAAGCTGTGCTATGGTCTCTGAGGGTTTGAGGCCTGCCTGGACTACACACACAATGAGTCTCAGGTTTGCTTAGGCTACAAAGTGAGATCCTGTCTTGGCGAACAATGACTGAATCAATGGACGGATGATAAACACAGAAGAGTCCCCTAGAAGGACAAAGACCTTCCCTGTCTTCCCCACTGATGCTCTGTGCAGCGATGCATTCAGTCTGGATCACGTTGCTGCTCTCTCGGGTCTCGAACAGTTCTTCCTCCCTCCCTCGACTTCCATGGCCTTGAAGTTTGTGAAGATCCAGGCAATTTGTGCTTCAGCTGGTTTGCTGGAAGCATCCTCTGGATCTGACCCACTGAGGTAGTTTGGTCCTGATACCACGGACAGGATGCTGTGTCCTTACTGCATCCTAGTGGAGTGGTCCTGGGAGACCACCCATTCTATAAGTGAGACCCTCCTCTTCTGTGCTCCTCACTGTAAAACCAAGTTTTCTCTACTTTATAACTGGTAAGTTTTGTTTTTTGTTTTGTTTTGTTTTGTTTTCCGAGACAGGGTTTCTCTGTGTAATTTTGGTGCCTGTCCTGGATCTCAATCTGTAGACCAGGCTGGTCTTGAACTCACAGAAATACACCTGCCTCTGCCTCCCAAGTGCTGGGATTAAAGGTGTGTGCCACCACTGCCTCACTTCATCTAAGTATCTCAACCACTGTGAGCTCATACACACACATACATACGCACATATACTTGCATACATATATATTTTATATATATACACACACATGTATAAATATACAAACACACACACATGCACACATTCATGCACACATGTTCTGTATGTTCATACCTGAAATGTCACAGTAAACCGTCTGCTGGTAGAGCCTTGCCTCTAGGGGATTAAAGTACACGGTGATTTCAGCTGATGAGTTAGGCCAGACATCGCCTTCCTGAAACATGAACAAAAAAGGAAGGCATTGTTTTCAAACCATAATTCCCTAAGTTTTTTCATATATTTAAAAAGTACATGAAGTTTTGACACATGTATGGACAGCAAAAGGGTCCTTACAGTCAAGATGCATTTCCTAAGCAGGACCTTTGGTGTGCCACGAGAGCACCTCAGGTCTACTCTTCCCGGATTTCTAACACATGTGTTAACTGCATGTGTCACGCTGTGCACTGGATCTCCAGGACTCACGGCTGTGTATTTGTGCTGTTTGACCAACACCTCCCTGTTTGCCCATAATCACCCTCTGAGCCCTGGTACCTGCCATTCTACGCTTTGTTTCCACAATTCTGTTTTTAAAGGCTACACACATATAAAAACATGCTGTATGGTACTGGCCTTTCAGGGTCCAGCCTGATTCACTCACCAATATTGTTGCAAATGTCAGAGATGCCCCTAAAGGGTTTTGCATTTATTTACACACTCTTGCAAATGAGTGCATGCCACAGTGTGCATACGAAGGTCAGAGGACAATCTGCTGGAGATGCTTCTCTCCCTCCACAATGTGGAGCCCAATAATTAAACTCTGCTTGTCAGTCAGGCTGGGCAGGAAGTACCTTTCCCATTGAGCATCTTGCCAACCCAACAGCGGATCTCTTTTAAGGCTGAACAATATTCCGTTGTTTGTACATATCACATTTCTTTCTCCATTTGCCTGTCCATGGATACTCAAGTAGTCCCCCAGGTTGGCTATTTAAATCATGTTGCAGGAAACATGGGACTGGGCCTGTGCAATACTAAGTTTACTTCCTTTGGGTCTGTAGCAAGAAGAGAGATTCTGGGTCACATGGTAGTTCTATTTTTAATTTCTTCGGGAACCTTACATTGTTTTCGGTAATGGCTATACCAATTTACATTCTCACTAAACCACACGCCAAGGCTGAAATCCTGGGAATCTGAAGGAAACACTTTTACAGCACATGAGAAAACACTATTTTACTCAGCAGATGTAGACTTACACTTCTTGGTAACTTATCAAGAAGCACAAATTTTGAACAAGCTTTAAAGAGGATGTCAGTGAGTTTATGAATATAAAATGTATTAATGAAGAAACTAGGAAGGATAATTTTTTTTTCTTGAAATGGAGTTTTATTACAAAGCCAAGGCTAGGCTCACACTCATGATCCTCTAACTCTGTCTCCTAAAGTGCTGGACTGCAGGTGTGTGTCACCACGCTTTGTGGGACAGGGCATTTTTAATATGTGTGTTCAGTGAACATCTGCTATCTGCCCCATGCTTACGCAGCCCTGGGACTTCAGAGGAGACAGGGTAGGCCAAGACTGCAGGGAGCTTAGCCATTAGCCGGGTGTTGACATGAACATACATGACAAAGGTTGTCCCTATAAAAATAAGGTCCACAGGAGCCTAGGAGGGAGAATTACCTGACTTTCTCAGTGGAAAGGCACAACCTTCCTAACTCGGAAGTGACAGCAAACAGAAATGCTCTATGGAGCCAAGTAATGGCCCAAGGGCGGACAGTGGCCAGATCAGAACGTTTCTGACCCAGTCAGCCATCTCTCGCTTTAATTTAACCCACCCCAAGCCATAGTAAGAAACCCAAGTTTTGCTACTGTGATGGAATAAGCCATATAACCCTGATTTAAAATATTGCACTGACCATATAATCTGGTGTCTCTTCGTTAATTTCTCAAGCTGTAAGAGGTGCTAAGTGCACCTGATTCTGAGAGCCCCGCCCTGCCCCCAAGGTCTGGAAAGGCCATGTGTTCAGTAAGAGCTCCCTAGATGTTGATTGCCCACCATCCATGTTACTTCCATGCCATTTAGAAGGACCAAACTGAAAGGGTGAAGAAGCAGGGGGAAAATATCTGCTCTTTCCCAAAGCTTTTGAAATAGGGCCGAATGAGCACAAGTACTAAACACATTGAGAAATCTATACACAGCTCAATAGAAAATCAAGGCAAGACAACTTAATAAATAATTAGGCTCCAGTTTCAGACAGTCCCCAAAGCACACCAGGTCTAGTCTGGCTGGAAGGAAAAAAATCCTCCGGGAATAAAGAATTGAGAGGAAAGCAAATGGCTGACCTCATCACCTTGCAGAGGTAAGATCCTTGGTTCAACACCAGCACCTGAAGAACAGGCAACATCAGACAAGAGTGGAAAACAGGAGACTAGAGGCAGTTTTGATTTATTTATGAGAGCAATCGGAATGATCTATGACCTTCTCAGGCAGTATCCCTCTGAACTTAGTGTGTGTTGGGGGGATACCAAGGCTCCAAGAAGCAACAGTGAGGCCACAAAGGTCATGAAGTGGTTTTGCATCCCCAGGAAGTCCAAGAGAAGAAAGCTAGGCACTCACTCCTCCATCTCCAGCATCCAGGCAGAGGTGGCTCTTGGTAGGTGATTGCTACTGTCCAGTGAATCAGCTGTCTCTGCTCTGCTTGTACCTTATAGAGTTAGCATCAGACACCATTCATTTCTGAAGCCCCTCTTCCTGCTCTTTTTGTCAAAACATACAATTGGGGTGGCAGGGAGGCCCCTGAGATCTCACAGGGGACAGGAAGTCCAAAGCACTCTCCTAGACTTAGAGATTTCACTGTAGAGCTTTGCAAGACCTTGAAACAAATATTCGTTCCCTTCTGATAAATGAAAAATACCTGGCCCTTTGACTGGTACTAGAAAAGGCAGACAGGCCAAGCAGATATGGCTCAGCCATTCAGCCAAATCTTCAGCCAACTGAAGGTATGCCAGTGGGTTTCCTTCCTAAGAATGACTGGAGATTCAGGCGTCTTCCTAATCCATGTGATGGGTGTGAATCTGTTGGTGTGTTTAGACCCCACTCTGACCAGACACTGAGTAGATGCAGTCAATTTGCTCCAACACAAACTGACCAAAGTACCAAGGGACATTCTGGTTCCCCAGAGAATCCATGCTAGAAAAATGTGAGTAGCCAGAAGTGGCCCCCCAAAGGATGACCTAGAAGTCGGATTATTTCAGAACATGTGAGAACAAAAGGAGCCTTATGAATTGGGGTAGGCCAGACCATTTTCATGGCCTCCAAGCCACAGAGTCCATGGTGTATGCACAGACAAAAGGGAGCATGGCCTGAGCCTCCAAACACTTTTGAACCTGCCGTGGTCAAATGAGTCTGCTAGGTAAAAATGAAGGGTGGGGAAGTGAGACACAGTTAGAGGTGACCTGGATCCCAGGAGAGGGGGTACTGACACCCAGGTGAGATTGTGAGAGGGTCCTCTGGTGACAGAAGGCCAGCATAAGGAGCCAGTCTATAGGGCTCCGATTGAATGAGGACCTGCACTGGAGCCTTCGCATGCAGAACTGCAGCAGCTTTGCTGAGTCTGCAGCATCCACTCATAACCTGATCTTTTTCTGAACATGGGGGATAACTCAAGGACAAATGCTACTCTAAAGTCCTCTCCTGGGTCACAGCATGTGACAGTGAACTAATAGGGCTGAGTGTCTGTCACAACAAAAGTGTGGGCATTCCATTTCCTCCTCGGAGGATGCTGGTAGTGTGAGGCCGTTCGCTACTTCTACTTTTCAGCTGGGCTTCATTAAAAAGTGAAACTTCTACTTCTTTCTAGAAAAAAAAAGTTGGTTAAAAAAAAAAAAGGCAGGACATTTCCTAGCAAATCAAAAGATAAACCTTACAAACAGGCAGTAAGCCCCAAATGGCCCCACTCTACTCCTTGCCTTGACGTATCTCATCTTACTAGTCCTGCTGAAATCAACTTCTGGGCCACTCACGCTTCTGGAAATGCCTTCTCATTCTTTATTGCTCAGCTCTGACATTTCAGAAAATCAAAACCTTCAGAAATTTCCCTTCTGGCTCCAGCATCAATATCCTGTCTCCTTGGACCCCTGGAGCTGCCTCCTCCCAGGATCCTGCTGCTCCAGCTTCCTTCTGCTAAGTCTCTGACCATTTTCCCACTCCAAATGGGAACCTGAGTTTAGAGGACTCAATCTATCACTATTACCTTGACATAAAAAAAATACAGTGGCCCCCAGTTCTACTATAATTGTTTTCCCTTTGCTCTTATGCTTTGTCTTTCCTCTGCTCTATTTTGAGTAGGACAATTGTATTTCATTCATCAACCAGATGACTTACTAGAAGGAATCAACTTTGAATTTTTAAGTTTAATGTTAAGTCCATGCTAATTATCCTAATATTATATTATTATTCTTGGAACTTTCTAGCTCTTTCTGAACAAAAACAATGAACCAAGCAACTTCATGTTGAGCCTATCTGGATGCTCTGAGTATGCAGCCACTGATGCCATGACAGGTGATAAATATGGCAAAAGAGGTGTCCTTAAAGATGACTGACATTTTTAGTTTTTTTTTTTTTTTGGTTTTTCGAGACAGGGTTTCTGCGTGTTTGCGCTTTCTGGAGCTCACTTGTACCCAGTGCCTGAACTCACAGAGATCGCCTGGCTCTGCTCCGATGCTGGATTAAAGGCGTGGCCACGGGCGATGACTGACATTTTTAAAGGAAGGGTTTCCTTTGTCTCACAGTTTCAGGGTATAGTCCATCGTGGCAGGGTCATCAGGGCAGCAGGAGCTGGAGGTGGCTGGTCACACTGTATCCACAGTCAGTGGGGAGAAAGAGATGGCTACTGTTCAGTTCGTTTTCTCATTTTTATTCCCAGCTTATGGAATGGTACAGCCCACATTTAGGATGGGTCTTCTAACCTCAATAACTGACAGATGCCATCTGAAGCTGCTACAATTCTTTTATACTCAATGTCCAGCACACACATGAAAATAGATAGTGCCAATTAGATGTCTCAATGGGTAATGGTGGAAGAATTGATTCCAGCAAGTTGTCTTCTGACATCCAAGCAGGCACACTCACTCACACACACACACACACACACACACAAACACACACACAAATGAATGAATGAATGAATTGATAAATAAATGTTCAATTAGACACATTGAAAGGCAGGAAAAAGTGATCGTAATGAAGTGGAGGGGACATACAAAAGTAAATTCTCAGAAGAGCCAGGTGTAAGGGCTAGCAGACAGGTGGCTGACAGACTTTCAAAAAGTTGTACTGGATCAAAGGGACTTTTGTGAAAACCTCCTTCAAAAATTCTTAAAAAACAAAACAAAACAACAACAAAAAAAAACCTTGAAGAATCATTTCTTGAAAATCTTGCTAGGTGGAAATTTAAAGTACAAGAACAGTTAGTTACACGTGTATTTAACTTTCTTGATTGATCTGGAAAGCAGGACTCAATGTTTACAATAAAAATTCTGATGTGTAGCTTTCCAGTCAATTTCTAATTTGCAAAGAGACAAGTGTATTGTGGTGGTTTGAATAGGTATAGCCCCATAGACTTGTGTTTAAATACTTGGCCCATAGGGAGTGGCACTATTAGGAGGTGTGTCCTTGTTGGAGGAAGTATGTCTCTGTGGAGGCGGGCTTTGGGGTTGCACGTGTGTTCAAGCCATGCCCACTTGGACCATCTCTCCCTGCTGCCTGTGGATCAGGATGTAGAACTCTCAGCTGCTTCTCCAGCACCATGTCTGCCTGCATGCTGCCATGCTTCCTGCCATGATGACAATGGACCAAATCTCTGAACTGTAAGCCAGCCTCAATTAAATGTTTTCCTTTATAAGAGTTACCATGGTCAGGGTGTCTCTTCACAGCAACAGAAACCCTAAGACACCCAAGTGGAGCTCCGAAATAAAGTGACTTCCTTCATGCTTGGTGGCATAAGCATCTTCAACTACTCCATCATCTCCCTTATGCAACAAGAAGAATCACACTAGTTCTAGCTACTCCAGAAGCTAAAGCAGAAAGACCACTTGAGGCTATGAGTTTAAGAAGAGCCTAGTAGATCCCATCTCCCAAAATAAGCAAGCAAACAAAGAAATTTTCTCAGAAAATGAAAACATGCTCTCGAAGTCAAATTTCTGTTTTGAACTTTTAAAATAAGATTTTTAAAAAAAAATTATTTATGAGTGTGTATGCCTGTGTGTGTATATATGTATGTAGGTATGTATGCACACACACATGAAGATATCCACAAAGGCCAGAAGAGGGCATCATATCCCCCTGGAGCTGAAGTTACAGGCCTTTGTGAGCCACTGGATATGGGGATGGAAACTGAACTCGTTCCTGTCCTCTGCAAGAACAGCAAGCACTCTTAAACACGGAGCCATCTGCCCAACCCTCAATGACAAAATTCTGTCAATGACCAATCTACCCACAAAATGCTGTAAACTTTTCTACTACTCACAACAGATCCAATCAATAACAAAAACTTTGGCTACCTTTAATGACACTTGGTGTAAATACCAACTGACCAAATACAGTATGGAAGTATAAAAAAATGACAAGTAAACTATCCTTCTTGTTGTTGAAAGAAAAGACCAAATTGACACAAGGCTTGCAAAGAGATCGACTACTCAGTTACTTCAGCCGGGACAAGATACTGTAAGTCAAGCCAAGTTATGGTTTTCAAAATAATGCCCATGAAAGTTCCCGAGAGAGAGCTCTATGATCTGTCCTTCTGGCAGAGGAAGCTTCACAACAGGCACTTTCTGCCTTGATTCCATCTTCAGCTCAAACACACAGAACTCCACGGCGTCCTTAGCTGGTAGAGGTGGCCATGTGTGATGTCCAAGTCTTTCTTTCCCAGAAAGGAAAGGTGTTAACTAATTTAATGAGCCATGAGCAACCTTGCTCTTTCTAAGGCTTCCCTGGACCTCTTTCCACCCACACTGGTTCTTCAACACAATAGTGAATGTTCTGGTACAATTGCCAAAAAGTGGGCCTTAGCACGAAGACCTGAAAGGAGAATCCTAATGAACGAGGGTGGGGAGTGGGGGTGGGGGGTAGGGGGCCAAGCACACTGGCAGAGCTTGTCAAGGGCAGTTTGCTCTCAGCAGATCCGTGTCCTTGGGCTCCTTCCTGGTGTCCATTTCCAAGGAGTCAGCACCCACGTGTTTGCCTTGTGAGTCAGAGCTAATGATTGGAGCCGGGGACAAAAAGCACCGAGTCTTTCTTCTTGCTAGCCATCTGGACTTGCACCCAACCTGGCTCTGCTGAGCTCACCCACTCTGCTGAATGAGGAAAAGGATCAAGTAAACTAAATTTGAGCTGTGCTTTACAAGTCTGAATTGCTAGAACAGCACATTTCTCTCAGGCTTAAATAACATCAGAGCACGGGTTACTATTACTCGCATAGTGATGAAGAAGTGATCCAGTGTCTCTCCCCTTTGAAAGCTCAGTTAGGTGAGGCTTTGGCTTCCCTAGGGCTGCTGGGTTAAGTCTACTCTGATGGAGGAGATGTAGGGTAAGGGGAGCAGGAATATTGGGCCAGCTCAAACACTTCAGATGTGCAGCAGGCGCTAGTTGGGAAAATATCTTGATATATTCAGACTTTTCTTTTTGAGAAAAAAACAAGTGTTCCATGTTCAGAAAATTGCTGTCTTCAACATGTGACCTGTGCCAGGAGCATCACAGTTCAGAGACAGGATGGTTACATCTGTATTGAGATCTCAGGATTGCTGGTCGCCCATGGGAAGCAAAAGTTTAATTCTCTTTTTGCCTGGTGATATTCTCTCACCCTTCAATTTCCAGAATTGAGTTTTTGTCTTTTGAATTTCTCTCTTTCAGGGGTACTCAGGAGACCTGAGCAGAGGAAATAACAGAACGAGATCATCAAAGTTCGGCCAGATGTGGTCTGCCTGGCACAACTGAATATTATATTTATGAAACAGTTGATTCCATTTGCTTTTCTGGAAGGCACAAAACATGCATAATAGACTCAGTATGGCAGGTTCTTTCTGAAGATGGGGAAAATCTCATATGGAAGTGGGTGGCTTGACAAATCACCACGAGTCTGCATAGTCCCATGCCTTCCTGGTCAGCAATAAATGGAGAGAGCCAAGCTAATGACATTAATATGCCAAGATGTTATCAAAAATTGATATATGGAAAACTTGAAGTAAATAGCTATGTCTCATAGGCTCTAATGAGTACACAGTTATCCTAATGGCTGTAAAATATCCATAGATAAATAACTACCATTTCACAAAATTCCTTTTGGTCTTCTGTCTCCTGGTTAATCTGGGTCCTTAGTGCCCTCTTTTTTTCCACACAAAGGACATTTCTAAGTCCCACAAAGGACAAAATCCAAGCCCTGCATCAGTAGAGTAGTGGCCAGCCTCCCCTCTGTCCATATCCTGAGGAAATAGGAGACATCAACAGGCCTAGGGCTCTGTGGTTCTGTGGCTATCTCAAGATAACCAAATCTAACTCCTCAGAGTTTAAGCAGCAGACCCAGTGGCTGTGTTTATGGCCTCATTTCACAAAGAACGGGCACGAGAAATTTGCTAAGACATGGGACCTGTCTTAGTTACTTTTCTTTGCTGTGACAGAACACCATGACTAAGGGCGACTTGGAAAAGAAAGATTTTGATGGGGCTTCTGGTTTCAGGGGGTCAGAGTCCATGATGGCAGGGCAAAGCTACGGTAGGTGGGATAGCTGAGAGTTCACATCTTGACCCATAAGCAGGAGACAGAGAGCTAAGTGGGAATGGCAGGAGTCTTTTGAAACCTCAAAGCTCGCCTACAATGGCATACCTCCTCCAACAAGTTCATATCTCCTAATCCACCAACTGGGGACCAAGTATCCAAACATGACCCTTTGGGGGCCTTCTCATTCAAACCATCAAAGGACCAAATGGTGAGGCGGTTTGGGAGCACAGTAGGAACTTGCTGCTATAGAATTTGGGGCCTACAGGATTGAACCAAACTACTCCTCATATGATAATATCAATCAAATGAGATTTAAATTCAAGCCCATCACCACTTCTGGGGTCAGGACTGATGATTTCCTGGTCTTGAATTTCCTTGCTTTAAATGGGAAGAGTCTCTGAGACTGGGACAATGTTCTCATAAAATACTTAATATGCAGGGCCACAGCGCATAAGCAGGACTAAGCTGAACTTTAGTCTTAGCCGACGTGTTTGAAGAATAAAGCTCTATAGATGTAGACCTGATAACATGAGATGAGATTGTTTTTATTTCTGTTTTTTGTTATTGTTGCTTGTTGGTTGCTTTTGTCTCTCTTTTATGCTTACCTCACTTGAATGTGCTGTTCTTCCTCCATGGCCAGAGGCAAAACAGTCAGCCCATGAGAAGGCAAGGTGGTCTCTCCCCCTGCTAACGACCTTTTGCTTTATTTATTTGGGTAGAATATGACTATTCGGTTATTAGATCAGCTGGTAACACTGCTTGCTCCTCATCTTTTCTGCGTCTGCTGCAAGATCAACTCAGAGCAAGAAGCCGTTTAACTGGGATCACATCACAGAAGAAAGCTAATTAGCAATGCACAGCTAAGCTGTCAGAAAGTAAGGAGTGACCATTTGACAAAAGAGACCTGACGGTGAGCAATACTCAGAAGAGAAGTTCAGTAGACAACGGGGCAGGACCAGGTGCCCTGGGTGTGGAGGAAGCTCTCAGAGGTGTGTGCTTCTCTTGCACACTCTGAGACCCCAGCATTTACTCTCTTCCTGGGTCCCCTTGAGGTGGCTGCATGGAGATGCTCTTGTAAGCCTCTAAGCCTGCCCTTTATCCCCCTGCTCTTAGAACTCCCATGTCTTCAATAAAGACCTTTACAGTAGCCTCACAGATCTTGAGAGCTTCTGGTCCTGAGTTCTCTGGACCTCTTCCAGCACCAATTTTAGTTCTGTGTTTTTGAAGCTCCCTGGACATCTGTAGTAATCTCAAATTTGACATGCTCAGAGCCAACCTCATTATTTTTTGATTGCTATATATCCATACACCACTTATTAGCACTGAACCAGGTGCTGGGGATGAGGATAAAGCATTTCTTGGTCTTAGGAGCTCAGAATGTGACTCCAAATTAAAGACAGAATTTATGAGTCAAAAAAGATAAGACTGGCCCATTCCCAATATTCACAGTTCATTAGTGTATAATGAGCCCGCAGTCAAGGGAGAGCAGATGGCTAGTTTAGGCCACATTTACTATCTGCAAAGCCAAGACCCAGACCAGAACTATTAATTTGCCAATTTCTATCAAAGACGTCATAATTCCTCCAGTCGCTTGTGAGATCTACCACCCTTACAGTGTCTCAATCTCAATGACCAATCAAAAAGCACGCTGTGTCTTCTTTTGGACCATATCTCATATCTGTCATCTCCTTTCCTTTCCAAGTACCCTGGGACTGTTCCAGGTCACGGTTACCCTCATGAAATCATCCTGATCTTGGCTGCAGAACAGTTTATTATGCCCCTTGTCCTCCATCACCTTCCACTGACTGACCTATACCATCCAACTCTTCCTCTATCCACCTTCCTCCAATTCAAGCCACACATGGGTATCAGGGTAAACCTTCCAATCCCTGTTGAGTGTCCCACTCTCCTGCAATGGGTCTCAGATCTTCATCAGCACCAGCCAAACTGAGGCCTACAGAATGTCAGCTCCAGTGTGTGTTCTGTGGGAAGGATCTGCTCATGACGAAGTACTGTTTGAATTCTGCCACGCAGACAGCCACTTTCTCTTTCCACATAGCCCCAATTTGTTTGGCCCCCAAACTGATTTTGCAAAGAATACACAACACCTTCTCTCAGATCCAGTGTCTCCAGAAAAGCACAGCGGGAGACAGGGAGCTGTAGGCTGAACATGATAGGCCACCCTCCCCACAAACCAGCTTCTAAAGCAGAAACTGTTCTGCTTGCTGCTCTTCATCCTGCTGGGAACAGAGCGCTTCCTTTCCCCATGGCTTCCATGATTTCTCTAACTGGGAACACTCCTCCCCATCCACTTAAACCATAGCCTTTCTCCAATGTCTGGTTCCAATCTCTTCTGTGAATTCTCCCAAAGCTCTCAGCTGAGATTACTGTAGCTCATTCACCTGTCTGAGAAAGCCAGGCTCTGTACAGGAAGAAACTCGTGTGCTATGAAGCTACAGAAATGACAGGATTTTCTCACAAAATAGCTTCAAAAGTAATTTAAAGGTAGAATTACATGACATGGACACAATCTGTATTTTATAGAAGGATCAGATCTTCAAGCAGGAGATTTAAGATCAATCAATAACTTACCTTGAGAATGTAAATGAATATAACTACTATAGATAGACAACAATATGGACCATACTTAAAAATATAAAAAGAGAACTACCATATACCCGTATATGCCATTACCCAAAGGAAAGGAGGTCAGCACACATAAAAGAAGCCTGCATACCCACGTTTGTTAAACACTAGTCACAATAACCAAGCTGTGGAATCAGCCTAGATACCCATCCACAGATGGACACATAAAGAAAATGTGGTCTATACACACAATGGAATATGGTTCATCCATAAAGATCAATAAAATCAAGTCATTTGTAGGAAGATGGATAGAAGTAGGGGTCACCATGTTAAGTGAAATAAGTCAGAAAGCCAAGTAACCACATGCTTTCCCTCACACATACAAGGTAGGAGAAGCCAAAAGGTGACCTTGAAGTGCTAGAAACTACTAAGGAAGGTAAGGGGACCAGGGAAGAGGGAGGCAGGAAGGCGAGAGGGAAGTTAGGAGGGTAGATATAACTGAAGCATAATGAATGGTCACATCATAGTGAAATCCATTAGTATGTACAATTAGTATGTGTTAATAATTGTAAAAAAAAAAAAAATCTACCATGCCTGACACTGAGAGCTGCTGTCTCATCAGAATTACTGGAGGAAGACCCTGGCAGGGTTCCATGCCTTCATGCTCTTTGTTTAAAAAAAAAATTGTCAAGAGCCCACTAGTGAAAACCATAATCAGAAGAAAACCAAACAGTGTATGGAAAAGGCAAAAGGCATCATGGAGTCCACAAAGACCACTTAAACTGGAAATGAGTTTTTCAGAGTTTCATTATGGTATTATTTTCTATATAATATAAATTGGCTTATTTACTTTAAAAGTACATGTCTGTGTGTTATTAAAGAAAATGGTTTGCTTCCCAACGGCAAGAAGATGCCCTGTGATGGGAATGCCAACTCAGAGGCTCACCAGGATTCAAAAGCAAATCAAAGGCCATGATTTAACACACACCCCCAGCTCTGGCTTAGGCGGGAAGCCCAGGAGGAGATCTGAGGTCATTCTAGTGTTCCTACTCTGACTTGGGAATGGATAGGACTTACCCATGGGCTGCACCCAACTCCTGCCAACCACACATTTCTGATCCTACTGCCATCCACTCTTACAAATTAATAAGAAGCAAGCTGAACAGTGATCATCCTGGCTCTCACTGCTAGCTGGGAAGAACACTGGACCCTGAGGACCTTAGTGTGTCTGAAATCACCTCGACTGTCTGCTTGTTTTCAGCTCAGCTCAGCTACTTGCCTGCTCACTCCAGCAATCCATTCCTTTCCCCTGTCTTCAAACTTTACCTATTTTTAATTTCGGGTCTCATCCTGACATAACCTCTTGCTGGCCTTATCCCCACAACGTCTGGAGACTCCTTTGTTGTTCTGTGCCTTGGAGAATTTTCTGAAATGACAGAAGGCTCAGCCTCAACCTCATCTCCAACTTTATTTTCCACTCAACTTTTTACTGCCATCGAACTGACTGGCTCTTGGGACCTTGGATGAACCATTCCATGAACACTCACAATTTTGTTCTCTCAAAGTCCTGCCCTGCAAGACCCACTCTAGGTTTCTTTCAAGAAGCTCTCTTTAACTTCTAGACTGTGACAATGACCTTACTCTGACCTAGGGTACCATTCTTCCTGTTTCCAGTGACACACAATAGGTCATACGAAACATCCACCCAGAGGATGCGTCCAAGGAGAAAGCCCTGACTTGGAGACTCGCAGCATATATGGAGCCTGTTGTTTGTCAAACTTATTCAGCCACGGGAACACAGATGCAAGGACAATGACCTGCTAAGACAGTGACACTTCCTGTGGTGATATTTTAATTGTGCTGAAATGTGATTTTATTTGTATGTTAATAAATAAAGTTTGCCTGGAGATCAGAGGTCATAGCGAGCCAGGAACAGAAGTCAGGCGGTGGTAGCACATGCCCTTAATCCGATCACATGGCAGACAGAGTCTCTATGTGGTCCAGGCCACAGCCAAGCTTGGTGACACAAGCCTCTAATCCTAGTACCAACCATAGAGACCTGGAGGTCTGTATAGACAGGCAGTGACAAGGAAGTCATGTGGCTGGGCTTAGAGCCAATGAGAAGGCAGAACAGGAAAGCAATAAAAGCACAGGTTAGGCAGGAAGAAGCTCTCTCGTGTGGGAAACTACAGTGTGGTGGTAAGTTAAAGGTAGTCAGTGGCCCTTCGCTAATTCTCTGATCTCTTCAGCTGTTACCCCTGTATTTGGCTCTGTGTTTCTTAAATTTACTAAGACTGTTTAGAATTTCGTCTACAACTTCCTACAAGTTTCTTCTCCATTTGGCTTAAACAGCAACAGTGAGGCAATTAAATTGAGCTTTGGACTTCCTCAACTCCTGTTGCTCTCCTTAAACTGTTCTATTCATGTTAAGTGGGATATAATGAGCAAGAAGGAGGTAGCTTACTACATAGCACACACCAGATTGAAAATCTGGTAGCAGGGCTGGGGGATGGATCAGTGGGTAAGAGTGTATGCTAGTCAAACATGAAAATCTCAGTTCAAATCCCTAGGACCCATATAAGAAAGCCAGATATGACCAGGCGTGCCTGTAATCCCAGCACTGGGGAGCAGAGTGTTGTGGGTCTTGGCAGCTCACTAGACAGCTGGTCCAGCTGAAGCAGTGAGTGTCAGGTTTGGTGAGCAACCTGTCTTAAGGGAATAAAGTAGAAAGCAATAGAGAAAGACACCTAATAATGTCCCCCTCTGGCATCTACGTGCACATGCATGAGGTGCACACTTACATATATATGAGGTACACTATATACACCACACACACAGACACACACACACACACACACACACACACACACACACACACACACACAGCTGCTAGAAACTTCCTTCTAAAAAGACTGACTATTTTTCTCTATGGTATGTATGTGTATGCTATCATGTATATATATGTACATGCACATACAGATGCCTGTGAGGCCAGAAGAGGGAATAGAATCTCCTGAGACTGGAGTCACAGCTAGTTGGGAACAAATCTGGGTCCTTTGAAAAACTGTATGTGCTCTTAACCACCTCTCCAGGTCCACTGCTTCTGTGTTGAGGCAGTAGGGCAGAGTGGTACCAAGTTTGGTCTATAGAATCAGTCCACTGTAGCTGGCACGAGATAACCTGTAAAGTCAAGGACTGGATCTGCTCTGTTCATGGGTGCCTGGTGCACACGGTGCCTAGTACAGACCATATAACCAAGAACCGTTTATACTGAGTAGATTGCGGACAAAGTCATTTTCAATCCTGGGTGATTTTGTCTGCATGGGGACATCTAGCAGTGACTGAAGAGAGTTATGCTGGTCACGGGGGCCTCTAGTGGGTGAAAACAAGCATTTTCACACAAGACAAAGAATTATACATCTACAACATCAATGGTGCTGAGGCTGAGAAGTCCTGCTCTAGAGTCAGACTACTCTGGGCTAAATTCCCAACTATGGACGCCAGCTGCTTGGCCTTAAGCAAGCTATGAGACTTAAGGGCTCATTTCCTTATTTTTATATTGGGGCTTTAATGATGTCTTTCAGGGTTGTTGTCAGGTGATTTATACACAAATGACACGTCCTGGCAGTCCGTAGGAAGCGGGGAACGCCGTGACAGGTACACAGGAAGTGTGACCTGCTGGCATTCTTGCCATCGCCCTTCACACAGTGTCTCATGCCAATCATGGCCCTGCTTCTCAGGGCTTGTCAGGCCCAGAATGGAGAACCTAGCGGAAGCAGCCCGGGCCCCCCCCCCCGCCCCCCCCCCCGCCCCCGCTGGTGTTCACTAAATAGTCGGGTTTCACTCAGGTGCTCACCAGGGGCTCGATGGTGAAAATGTGATTCAGAAAGAGCATGCTGTCTCCCAGAACCAGCTTCCTCTGGTTCTCAAAGGTGCGAGAGAGAATTGAAAGGCGTTCTCGGAGAGAAGGATCCAAGATGCACTCTTCAAGAAACATGTCGGTTTCAAGCTTTTCCTCCTTGCTCAGATCATCACAGACCCTAAAGAAAATGAGGACATGTAAAGGTCACCATGGGACTCCCATGAAGAATTGTGTACAGGTGCTCGCCTCCAGTCTCCTCTCCTGGGAATATCCTCATATCTCCTGGGGTGGTCCTTCCTTGCCCTGAGTCTGCAATGCATGAGTAGGTGACCTTGTTTTGTCTTCTCAGAACTTTTGGGGACCAAGTTTAGTGATCTTTTGTCACCTCCTTCCAGAAGTCCTCTGGGATTTCTTTCCCTACCCAAATCCCTCCTGTTTACTTCTGAGACAGCATGTATCTGGACAAATATTTCCTTTTAGGTGATTGTGTTTTCCATGCTTATTTTTAAATTATTTAACATCTGCTCTGCCTCTCACATTGCAAGGATGATTTTGTTCCTGTTAAGCTTGCCTTGCTTTAATTCTTTCCCAGCTATTCGATATCTAGGGAATAGAATGTAGGAGCTGGTGAGGGCCGGGTTTAGACACTGATTTTACGATCTATTTCCTAGCTCTGAGACTTCTGGGAGCTTCCCAATTCTTCTAAGCCTCAGTGCTTGTTCCCTAAAACAACACAGAGATGATGGGAGCAGAGTTCCTAACCTAAGAAACAGGGTTTAAAGGTGACCCAGGCCCTGGTTCCGTTCCCGGCACAGAGCAGGCGCTCCATCAGTGCATCTGTCACACATTCGCATTTCTAAGATGCCAAGCTTGTAAGATGCTTGAGCCACACCCAAAGATGCTCCTTCACTCGCTCTCTAGTTCTCACTCTCTGCCATGGTCAGTGGGAGGACAGCCTCTTCCAACCCTCTCCTTCCTGCCCTCACCTTTCTGAGTGACCTTTCACCTGGACTCTGCAGACTGGCCTGCACTCCTCCACTCCATCACACACACACACACACACACACACACACACACACACACACACACGCTCCTGTTCCCAGCACTGTACTGCTGTGACCCTGGTGACTGCGCATACGTAGCAAGTGAGTACTGAGTGGCCCCTGAGGTCACCGAGTTCCTGTCTCATACAAACCAGAGGCTGCATTTTGTCAATGGTTCTTTTAAATAACTTCAGTATTCCGAGCCCTTTGGCTATATAACACAAGGAAATCAGATAAATGGGTCCGGTGTATTCTGGATCCAAGCAAGAAAGCAGCCTATGCTTCCCTTGTACTGCTAGGTGGGAAGCAGTATCCAAGGTAACCGTCCTCCTATGCCACCGGCCATATCGGCTCGGAAAGAAAGGAACCCAGTTCTTCTTTATTTTGCTAGTTGACAACTCTCTGAAAGGCTTACAAATTACACACCATCTGTGTGGTGGTTTGGACGAGAGTGGCCCCCCATAGGCTCACGTTTGAATGCTTGGTCCCTTGTTGGTGAAGCTGTTTGGGAAGGATTAGGAGGTGTGGCCTTGTTGGAGGAGGTGTGTCACTGGGGGCAGGCTTTGAGGTTTCAAAAGACTCATGTCATTTCCAGTGTGCTCTCTGCCTCCTGCTTGCAGTTTGAGATGTGAGCTCTCCTGCCTCCACACCTTCCCTCCACTATCATGAACTCTAACCCTCTGGAAACGTAGGCTGGTTAAAATTTGTTCAATAAGTTGCCTTGTTTGTAGTGTTTTATTTCAGCAATAGAAAGTAACTAATAAAGTTTGAAACAAGAAACTCCACTTGCAGTAGGAAATTCTAAAACAACCATAGATGAAAATACAGATACAGTTATATTGACCTTTGAAGCATGGGGAAGAAAAGTGGGTAAATTATATGTAAGGGTTTTAGATACTCTGGAGCTAGAGTTATAGATAGCAGTGAGCTGCCATGTGGATGCTGGGAACTAGACCCTGGTCCTCTGAAAGACCAGTGAGTGCACTTAACCACACTGACATCTCTCCAGTCCACTTTGCATGTTTTTTTGAAGATAAAAAAATCAAGTTATGAAATATTCTATATAGAGAAACCCCAATTTTTTTAATTTAAAAAAAGTAAACAAAAAATACTCATTTGCAAAGGAATAAATTTACAGATACTAAAATATTTCTTAGGTTTTTCTTTGGGTCATATGATTAGAACTGATTTTATCTTAATCATAGATGCAATTTAAAAAAAAAACTGTACATCCACAACATGTTTCACTTAAATTAGAAAACAAGTCGAGTCAAAAATTCAGTGAGAATCAGTTCTCAGATTGAGCACCGCAGACTTTTTCATGGTAGCCTGAGATGCTAACACAGCACGAGGGAGCCCAGGGTCCCATCACTGAAGAGGCGTGGGGAAAGGATGGGGTGTAACACAGCACGGGGAGCCAGGGTTCCATCACCGGAGAGGCGTGGGGAAAGGATGGGGTGTAACACAGCACGGGGAGCCCAGGGTCCCATCACTGAAGAGGCGTGGGGAAAGGATGGGGTGTAAGATGGAATGAAGGAGCCCAGGGTTCCATCGCTGCAGAGGCGTGGGGAAAGGATGGGGTGTAACACAGCACGAGGGAGCCCAGGGTCCCATCACTGAAGAGGCGTGGGGAAAGGATGGGGTGTAACACAGCACGGGGAGCCCAGGGTCCCATCACTGAAGAGGCGTGGGGAAAGGATGGGGTGTAACACAGCACGGGGAGCCCAGGGTCCCATCACTGAAGAGGCGTGGGGAAAGGATGGGGTGTAACACAGCATGAGGGAGCCCAGGGTTCCATCGCTGCAGAGGCATGGGGAAAGGGTGGGGTGCAACAGGGCATCTTGCAGCAGCCAGAGCAGTGAGTTAGATACACACAGTACCAGGAAGGGCCTTAAAACACAGCCTAGTTTAAAAAGAAAAAGAAGAAAATACCTATTTCTGAAACAATATATATTTCATGAGAGTAGGTGCACATAAAAAGACATACATTGACATATTAGAATGGTGTCTCCCAGAGAGTTAGTTCATAGGAATGGGTATGGGACGGAAGAGAACAAATACAATGTCTTGTGTCTGTGAGGATGACGAGGATTAGAAGGTTACAATGAACTCAACTCTTCCACTAGAAAATGAAACAACAATTCCCACATGCTTCTCCTTTTCTATGGACCCTGGATTAGTGGCAGCCAGTCCCAGGCAGAAGGAGGGAAGTGAGAGCCCAGATGTCCTTCTCTCTGTCCTTGAGGAAGAACTGGAGATGTAGATGAGAGTCTGCAGGGGACAGGTGCAACAATCCCGAGCGACACTGATGCCTACAGGGTGCTACTCAGCTGTGCGTGGCTTCACCATCTTGACTTGTTGATAATCATAGTTTCTTGCCTCAGAGGTGCCTCAGTTTTATAGATGAGGAGACGTCTCATAAGGAAGCATTTTAAAACAGGCCATCCTTTTTTTTTCAGTAAGTATATGAATTTTACCTGCTTTACAGATGATCTGGTGGCTGCTAACCCATGGCCTTCAGACAGTAAGTAGAGACCAGCCCTTGCAGCATCCCATAAAAGGTAGTGTAATGATAAACAGTGCCAACTTGACGAGATATAGAAATCCCCAGGACGTGACCCTTTTGAGTATTTCTGGGAGGGATTATCTAGATTGACTTAATTGGGAAGGAATACTCACCCTCACTGTGGGTGGCACCAGTCCAAGGAGAAAGTGAGATGAACACAAGAATTAGTCACTATTTACCTCCTGACTGTGGATGCAAAGTGACCAGCTGCCTCCCACTTCTGTTTCCATGATTTCCCTGTCATGACGGGCTGTCCCCCAACTTGTGAGCCAAAGGAGACTCTTGCTCTCTGAGTCAGGTATTCTGTCGCAGTGAGACACGTGACTGACAGAGTTGGTAAATGGGTGTTGAAGAGACTAAAAAGTCAGTGTCATGGCCTTCAGAGGTAGGAGAAACACTCCCAGGTCTGCCTAACACAGGAAAATGTAAATGGAGCCAATGGGGCCATCACCTTCAAATGGACTGTGTGACCCTAGACAGTGAGGGGCTCTGTGATAAATGCGGGTCTAGAGGCTCCTGTCCTGTTTACCAGGTGCCATTTAAATCTTCAGAGTTGTTTTTTTTTTAAGACACTGGGGAAGGCGCCCCCAAACATAACTGAAATCAAACTTATTACAGTAACCCAGGTGGCAGGCTCAAATATCAATTAAGTTTGAATTAACTAGAGAGATATATCATTTTGTACAACTGAATGCCGTGAAATAAATCCATGCTAACCACAGTGTAGGTTGTCCACTGAGGATGCTGTGAGGTCTTAAGCAAATGTAAAATTACAGCCACCTGCTCTTGAAACAATGACTGTGACCCTGCTGGAGATATTGGGAGCAAAAATCCGTAAAAGCCCACACTGAGTCTCAATACAGGGAACGTGAGGAGAATATGTCTGAAAGACTCTGGCAGAGTGCATCCAGCCAAACATGGCTGAGGACGGCAGGCAGGAAGGATGCAGTTCTTTCTGAAGAGATTAATGTCTTTTCTAGCTCCAGAGAAACATCAAGAAATAGAACAAAAAGGTAATTTCTTAAAAGGGTCCTTAATGTCAGATTCTGAAGGTGTTTTGTTTGTTTGTTTTGAAAGCTCAGAACTTCTTCCTAGAGGAGGGACATCTTCATGGCCAGAACCTGAAGCCTGGGAATAACCCCATGTTTCTATGCCTGGATACATGTCCCAAGGTTCTAACGCTGTAAGACCAGTGGAGAGGAAGATCACCCTTCCCAGAACAGAACAGGTAGGGGCTGAAATTCCTCCACTGGGAAAAGAGACAGCCATGTCTTGGTTCACCAAGATTTTGTGGGCAAGATACCATGATGGATGGAACAGGAGTTGAGGCCAAGTTTCAGTACTTGTAGATAAATGCCTCGGGATGAGATGGAAGCCTCTTTGCAAATAGACACTGGAGTTTCATTTTGTGAATTCACACTAACGTTCTATCTTAGGTCTTTGGGATGTTGAAAGGGGACATTTAATCCCTGGAAATGTGTCTCTGTCTAAAGACAGGCTTCCTCTATGCCAAGTTCAGGACCAAGATCAACCCTTCTCTCTGCAATTTAAACTAGAGATGCTGGTGGAGGGAGGGGAGCTAAGCAAGAAGGTGCTGTCCTCATCAGGAGCAAGAGCATCACATATACAAAAGACCAGGTCAGGGACAACTGCATGGGCCTTGCTAGAGAACACAAGAGAGACATTGTCCTGCTGGTTAATGACCTTGCAACTGCTTGGGGGGGGGGCATGGGCGGACCTCTGCTCTGTATGCTGCTCATGTGTGGCCTGGGGCACAACCTGAGAATGTGCAAAAGAGGGGACCATCACCATCGTCCTATGTACCACCATCCACACTCACTGGTTAGTGAGGCACACAGAGCCTTGTTTTGGAGAGAATAGCTGGCAGTTATTTCAGAGACAAGAGCCCAAGGTGAAAATAATCTTATAAAAGTTGAGGCATGCTTGGGAATGCATCAAAGAACAAGAAAGGGTGAAGAGCCCACTGTTGGTCAAGTTAAAGATCAGCCATGATGTGACTTGCTTAGAAGAGGGAAAGAAGGCAAGGTATTAGTCAGTAGACTCTTTGTTTAGATAAATCAATCTATCTGAGGGAAACACAAGTTCCATTGATATATGTCACCCAAAGAGAAAGTGAAGATAATCCTAGTTAGAGATCTAAAGCCGCTTTTCAAGTTCATGGTTTAAAAACTGGGCATGACCCTAAATGACCCTGTGAACAGGGCTGTGATAACTGTGATATGCAGATACCACTATGGCGAGCTAACTGATTCTCCTAGCCATATACCTAGAAGTGGTATAGACAGACAATATGGATGAGTAAAAGTGGTATTATTGCATAGTAAAGCCTCATCAAGTCATAAAAGAAGAATGCAATTACGACATCTGCAGGAACACAGCTGGATGGAGAGCATCACATTAAGTGAAATATATCAGCCCCACAAATGCAAGTATTGCACATTTTCTCTTGTATGCAGAAGCTGGGCAAAGGAAAAATAAAAGGCATGAAACCAGAATGGAGACCACTGGGATGTGGAAAAGAGAGAACAGGAAAACATAAGCACAGTAGAGGGTGAATACAATCATAGTTCACTATGTACACATCGGAAATGGAAGTGTCTAAGAAAACTTACTTTATACAATAGACACAGTGAAAAGAGGGATTGGGGCTGGGGAGATGGCTCAGTTGATAAAGCGTTGTCAGGGAAACATGAGATCTGGTGCTCATTTCCTCAGAACTCATATAAAGCTGGGCACAGGATACATGTGATAATCTCAGCACTGGGAATGTGTAAATGGGAGAATCCCTGGGGACTACTGGCCAGTCCAGCCAAGTCCAAGTGCTCCAGGTTCCATGAAAGACCTCATTTCAAAAAATAAGGTATAGAGTGACTGGGAAAGTTGACCAACATCAACCTCTGATGTCTACATGTGCATGTATACACTCAAGTGTGAGCATGCATGCACACACACACATGCACATATGCACACACACACTCATGCACACACATATGCAAGCTTGTGTACACGCACACACATGCACAGACATACACATGCACACACACACACACACACACACACACACACACACACACACACACAGGGCCAGGAATATGGCTCAGTTGTTAGAGTGCTTACCAAGCATGTACAAAGCCCTGAGTTGAATATCAGTACTTGATAAGACCAGGCAAAGTAGTATATACCTGTAAACCCTTCTAAGAGGCAGGAGGATTAGGAATTCTAGGTCATCCCTGACTACTCAGTGAGTTTGAGGCCAGCCTGGGATACATAAGGTCTAGTGTCAAAACAAAGCAACAAAAACCCAACCAGCCAAACAAATAAAACAGGTAAACAAACAAACAAACAAAAAACAATATTGATAAGCTAAGTCTGTGAGTGTCGGGGGAAGCAAGGTGGTGACAGAACTTGTGTCTGAAGGTCTATTCTGGATGGTCTGGCACCTTCCACACCTGCTGTTTCCTCCCTCCTTCCCTCCCTCCCTCCCTCCTTCCCTCCCTCCCTCCCTTCCTTTCTTTCTCTTTTCTTTTTAACTTTAACTGTTAAAATTAACTTCTAGATACTTTTTGGACACTGGCCTGGTACTAGTGCCGCGCTATAACCACAGGCAGCATGTGGAGAAACAGTTGAAATTAAAGCTGCGTTCTCTCCTCCTCTCTAAAAGGCTCTCCCAGGAGGGCAGCTGGGCCGCTGGAACTCCCCTTTCACCTCCTCTGTCCCCACTGACTCCAGCTTTACATGTGCTTGGGCCTGTCCACTGCCTGCTCAGCACACACCGTCAGCTGCAGAGTCAGGGCAAATGGGGCAAGGGAGAGGCTGCTCCCCCTGCATTTTTACATGCTGCATTTCCTTTTAAAAATTTTCCCAATTTTGTTAGCATTTATTAACTGTACACATTTCATACAGTTATATAATATTAATAGTTAAAGGAAAAAAAGCACATCATGGGCATTCTATGTTTCATACAGTTACATAATATTAATAATTAAAGAAGAAAAGCACATCATTGGCATTTCTAAACCCTGAGGTCCAGTGACGTCTGTAGGCAGGAAAGGCTTTTCTTTGCACAGGGGTGACCCTGTGATTAAAGCTCATTGCCTGGACGACCGAGCTTCTGCCCACTGTGTCCCATCATTGTCCTGGATCCTTCTGATTCAATTAGGGACAGTGCACCAGGGGACTTCTGCCTGCTCCCCAGGGACCTAAGACTTTGATTTTTATTCCACACTCGGTTTTAAACAAAGCCTGCCGCTTCCCGGGGCTAATCCTTCATGGAAATGGAGAGGCAGAGACTGAAGTAAATGCAATGAAAGCAGCCAGAGTGTTAATTCAGAGGGACCTGAAGGAGAGAAAGTGAACTCAGCTTCAGACAGGCAAGGATGGGGTCATCCAAAGAAACATCCAGAACATAACCACGAGGCAGGGAGAGAGCTAAAGTCAGCTGGTTTTACATTTGTCTAATCTCTGCTGCTATTTGAATTATCATTTTTTTTCTAAAGCAGACTATTAAAGAGCCCACTAAGAAATCATTTATTAAATTACATGCAGACTAGGCAGTGTTGTGAAAGTCAAGAATATGAAAATCATTACATCTAAACCCTTCTTTTCCTTCATTCTTCCTATTTTCTGGAAACTTCTTTTCACAAAAGGGAAAAATAAAGGAAAAGAAAAAAGTGACATTGATGCCATTTCAAAAAGGATTATTTTGGGGACTCCCTGTAAGAGCTGATAAATTTGGTCAAGGTTTTGAAAAGTAACACACACATGTAGATTAGTGCTTAAAAAACAGGAAAGAATGGCATATTTTTTGATTAATTAAATCTTAGTTATTGCTACACTATAACCAGGTTAAGTTTAACTGAGCATTTGATGTTACAAAGCTCCCAAAGAGCACCCCACACTGGAGCCAGTTTCTCAAGGTTGGTTTCTGTTACAAACCTGTATTTTTCTCTGTCCTCCTCTTCTTGGGTAGCAAATATCTTCCACTGGAAATGGGCAATGATATTAGAGCGATTATGAATGGTTATCGTCCGTTGGTTGGCCAGAGATATGTAGGTCTTCTCCATGATCACGGAATTCTTGTCCAGTCTTATATTCACATCTATGGCAGCTCCATAGAGACCTACAAATACCATTTCACCTAGGAATGAACAAGGTAGAAACACACGTTAAGATTTATTCTAGGATAGAGAGCTGGCTCACTTGATAAAGTACTCTCCATACAAGCATGAAGGCCTGAGTTCAATACAAAACCCCCACAAAAAGCCAAGCATATGCCCAGAACCCCGGTGCCGGACAAGAGGAGACAGATGGATTCCTGAGGTTCACTGGCCAGCCAATCTAACCAAAGGTGAGACCCTGTCTCAAAAAATAAGGTGGGTTGAGGAGGACACCTGATACTGGTCTCTGGCCTGCACAGGCATGCACACACAGGCACACACACACACACACACACACACACACACACACACACAAGACTATTTCTAGAGTGATCCTTCCAGCCTTGATTCAAAAAAAATTAAGAAGAGGTTAAGGAATGTAGAACATATTTCATTCTCCCTAAGTCCATCAATCCAGAGTTAGACATGATCAGAAGACTTAATTATTGGCCTTTTTTGAAGCTACTGGAAATCAAGCTATCTCTTTCAGTCATTTTAAGAAATATAAACTACATAAAATATGAACAGTTGCCGGGCGATAGTGGCACCCGCCTTTAATCCCAGCACTCGGGAGGCAGAGGCAGGCAGATCTCTGTGAGTTCGAGGACAGCCTGGGCTACCAAGTGAGTTCCAGGAAAGGCGCAAAGCTACACAGAGAAACCCTGTCTCGAAAAACCAAAAAAAAAAAGAACAGTTATGGAAGGTTATCTGAGGATTTTCTTCTTCATAAATACTTTTGGGACTTGCAGTCTACCCAGGAGAACCATGAGCTTCAGAATTATAAACACCTGCCTGATCTTTAGCTCCAGCATGATCTAGTTTCTGATTCTAAAGTCAAATATATCACCATGGGACTTAGGTCCTCACAGCGTTCAGAAAATAGATTCAGTTAAGTTAGAAATTGGAAAGTGACTGAACAGTATCACATAGCCAAACAACACACACAGTGCTCTGCTGGAGTAGCATATCCATAGAAAGAAAACAAAAATAAATACCATGAAATAATCTTTAAAGGAATACCGGGAACATCTTTTCTTAGCAAAGTGCAGTGGCGGATTCAAATGTTGCAGATTCACAGAAGTCACTGTGAATTCAAGAAGGCACAACTCAAGAATTATATTCTGTTCAACTCTGCAACACTACATCACTCTATTGTAAAACTGAGAAAGGGCCTGGAGGGATGGCTCAGATAAGATCACTGGGTGCTTTCCCAGAGGACCTGGGTTTGATTCCCACAGCACCCACCTGATGGCTCACAACCAGCTCCAGTTCTAGGGACTATGACCCCCTTCTTATGGCCTCTGTGGGCATCAGACATACACATAGTGCACAGACACAGATGCAGAAACACACACACACACACACACACACACACACACACATACACAGTAATTTTAAAAAACAGAAAGGATATGTTTAAATGCTATGTATAATTTATGGATCTGTGTTGTACAAGTTTTAACTAGAATCCAGAAAGCATAATTATTCATCCTATATTTTTCAGCAAACATTTCTTCTTTATTAACAATAGAAAGAAAATGGCCCCCAAAGGGAGTAGCACTATTAGGAAGTATGGCCTTGTTGGAGAAGGTGTGGTCTTATTGGAGGAAGTGCATCACTGTGGGGGTGGGCTTTGAGGTCTCATAGATGCTCAAGATACCACCTAGTGTCTCAGTTCACTTCCTGCTGCCTGCAAGATGTAGCACTCTCAGCTCCATGTCTGCCTGCATGCCACCATGTCCCACCATGATAATGGACTGAACCTCTGACCTGTAAGCAAACCACCCCAATTAAATATCTTCCTTTATAAGAGTTGCTGTGATCATGGTATCTCTTCACAACAATAGAAACCCTAACTAAGAAAACAGCATATGAGCCAAACATCCACCTTAGTAGATCAGTAACTCAGGTTCTGAGAAGCTGCCTCCAGATGGGATGATCTCGTACAGCTACTTAATGGAGCCAAGTGGAACAAAATGCTGTTCCTTCCCAGTTAATCTGGACCTGGTTATAATTTAGTGATAATTTACATTTTAAAGACCAAATATATAATTCAACATTAATCTAGTTGTCTGTATTTCTCTTCACAATCCTAGCCTAGCAGATTGTTTTTCATAGGTTCCCCAAAATTTTTATCAAAGCTTAAAGAAAAAGTAAGCATCAAGCCTTTGAGTCTAAAATTTAAAGATGATAGATAGATAGATGATAGACAGACAGACAGATAAATGATAGATAATCAAATTGTAAGCACTATAAAAGCATGCACAAGGAAACTAAAATGTCTCACTCTCCCCCACTCAAGCCTAGGCCTGCAGTTTAGAGTCATAAGTACCAAGTGCCAATGTTTCCATGGCCATCCTTCAGGAAAACTTTCAGACTTTCTAAGGAGTAGAAGTTTTTTTTTTAATTGAAAATAGATTCTTCTCTCATACAATACATCCCAACCACAGTTTTCCCTCCCTCCACCCCTCCCACACCCTCCATCTCCCTTCTCCCCTCCATCCACTTCCCTCTGTTTCCCTTCAGAAGAGAGCAGGCCTCCAAGAAACAACAACCAAACATGACAAAACAAAATACAATAACAAGAGGCTGGAAAGATGGCTCAGTGGTTAAGAGCACTGGCTGCTCTTCCAGAGGACCCAGTTCAACTCCTAGCACCCACATTGCAGCTAGCAACTGTCTGTAACTCCAGTTCCAGAGAATCTGTTACCCTCACACCAATGCACATAAAATTAAATAAAGTTTTTTTTGTTTGTTAAAAAAAAGGTACAATAACACAAGGCAAAAGCCCTCATATCATGTCTGGGCTAAACAACCTAATAAGAGGAAAGGGGTCCCAAGAGCAGGAAAAAGAGTCAGAGATATACCCCACTCCCATTGTTAGGAGTCCCACAAAAACACCAAGCTAACAGCAATAACATATATGCAGAAGAGCTGATGCAGACAGATGCAGGCCCCATGCATGCCATTTTAGTCTGTGGAGTGAAATTTAATAATTGGTGAAAGCTTACCATTCTTCTCATTTGCATATTCTTAATTATGGTTGACATTGAGTTCTATTATATAAGTTAGTAAATAGACAAGATAAAAAGAAGACCTTTGCCCCAGCGGCGGCCTGCTGAGGTAAACGGACCCGGCGGCAGCAGCCGACAGGGACATCCAGGCCCGGCGGCAGCCGGAAGAGACATTCGGGCCCAGCAGCGACCCACAGAGGTAGACAGGCCCGGCGGCAGAGACAAGCAGACGCAGGTAGGCCTGCGGCGGCGGCCCGTGGAGGTAGACGGGCCCAGCAGCAGCCTGCTGAGGTAGACAGGCCCAGCGGCGGCAGCCGACAGGGACATTCAGGCCCGGCGGCAGCCGGCAGAGACATTCAGGCCCAGCGGCAGCCCACAGAGGTAGACAGGCCTGGCGGCAGAGACAACCAGACGCAGGTAGGCCTGCGGCGGGGGCCCGTGGAGGTAGACGGGCCCAGCGGCGGCAGCCGACAGGGATATTCAGACCCGGCGGCAGCCGGCAGAGACATTCAGGCCCAGCGGCAGCCCACAGAGGTACACGGGCCCAGCGGCGGCCTGCTGAGGTAAACGGACCCGGCGGCAGCAGCCGACAGGGACATCCAGGCCCGGCGGCAGCCGGCAGAGACATTCGGGCCCAGCGGCGACCCACAGAGGTAGACAGGCCCGGCGGCAGAGACAAGCAGACGCAGGTAGGCCTACGGCGGCGGCCCGTGGAGGTAGACGGGCCCAGCAGCAGCCTGCTGAGGTAGACAGGCCCAGCGGCGGCAGCCGACAGGGACATTCAGGCCCGGCGGCAGCCGGCAGAGACATTCAGGCCCAGCGGCAGCCCACAGAGGTAGACAGGCCCGGCGGCAGAGACAACCAGACGCAGGTAGGCCTGCGGCGGGGGCCCGTGGAGGTAGACGGGCCCAGCGGCGGCAGCCAACAGGGATATTCAGACCCGGCGGCAGCCGGCAGAGACATTCAGGCCCAGCGGCAGCCCACAGAGGTACACGGGCCCAGCGGCGGCCTGCTGAGGTAAACGGACCCGGCGGCAGCAGCCGACAGGGACATCCAGGCCCGGCGGCAGCCGGCAGAGACATTCGGGCCCAGCGGCGACCCACAGAGGTAGACAGGCCCGGCGGCAGAGACAAGCAGACGCAGGTAGGCCTGCGGCGGCGGCCCGTGGAGGTAGACGGGCCCAGCAGCAGCCTGCTGAGGTAGACAGGCCCAGCGGCAGTAGCCGACAAGGACATTCAGGCCCGGCGGCAGCCGGCAGAGACATTCAGGCCCAGCGGCGGTCCACAGAGGTAGACAGGCCTGGCGGCGGAGACAAGCAGACGCAGGTAGACCTGTACGGCGGCCTGTGGAGGTAGACGGGCCCAGCAGCGGCCAGCTGAGGTAAACGAGCCCGGCGGCAAAGGCCGACAGGGACATTCAGTCCAGGCTGCAACCTACAGAGACATTCAGGCCCGGTGGCGGCCCCCAGAGGCAGACAGACCCAGCGGCAGCTGACAGGGACATACAGGCCCGGCGGCGGACTGCAAAGGTAAACAGGCCCAGGGACGGAGACAAGCAGACACAGCTTGGAACAGGGACGCCCCTAACCCCAACATCTGGGGAAGAAGTTATATCGGTGGGTCAGAACCAGAACGAATCTGAACACTCCGTCTGAGGACAACCCAGGGCCCAGCTGCTGATCCTGTGAAACCCAACAACTTGGAGGTGTTGGTGAGACTACCCTGCTCAGCTGAAACCCATCTGGGAGAGGATTCAGATGCCTACAGTTTAAAGTCTGAAGAAACAAGATCAGCTGAGGAGTTGACAAATGAACAAAACGTGACCTGGGAACAGAGAAGAAGGCGCTACCCAGACACCAAACCAGATCACCAGAATCATAAGTATATAATTCACCGATCGAAATCAGCTGTCCCTGAAGAAATAGCCCAATAGCACCAATTTAACCAAGAACCACTACTAAACCAAGACTAAAAATTAGAACAAGAGAGGCACTCTCAGACACAGACACCACCTGCACCTCACAGAGGAAGAGATGAGTAGACGCCAGTGCAAAAATACAGGCAACAACATAAAGACCTATATGGCAACATCAGAACCTAGTGATTCTACACCTGCAAGACCTAAACATACCATGACAGAAGAAACAGAAGAAATCAACCCTAAAAATGACATTAAGAAGATGATAGAGGCCCTTAAAGAAGAAATAAAACATTCCCTCAATGAGGAAATAAAAACTTTCCTTAAAGAGGAATTGAAAAACTACCTTAAAGAGGAAATAAAAACTTTCCTTAAAGAGGAAATAAAAAACTCCCTTAAAGAGGAAATAAAAACTTCCCTTAAAGAGGAAATGAAAAACTCCATTAAAGAGGAAATAAAAAACTCCCTTAAAGAAATGGAAGAAAAAACGAACAAAAAATGGGAAGAAATCAAATCAAGCCAAGAAAAAGCAATTAAACAGATGAAAGAAACATTCCAAGATCTGAAAAATGAATTTGAGACAATAAAGAAAACACATGCTGAGGGAATGCTGGAAATAGAAATCCTGACAAAACGAACAGGAACTACAGAAACAAGCATAACCAACCGATTGCAAGAGATGGAACAGAGAATCTCTGACGCTGAAGACACGATAGAGAAAATAGATTCGTCAGTCAAAGAAAACAATAAAGACAAAAAAGTCCTAACACAAAACGTCCAGGAAATTTGGGACACCATGAAAAGACCAAACCTAAGAATAATAGGGATAGAAGAAGGAGAAGAATACCAACTCAAAGGCACAGAAAATATATTCAACAAAATCATAGAAGAAAACTTTCCTAACCTAAAGAAAGAAATACCTATGAAGATACAAGAAGCTTACAGAACACCGAATAGGCTGGATCCAAAAAAAAAGTCCCCTCGCCACATAATAATCAAAACACTAAACACACAGAATAAAGAAAAAATATTAAGAGCTGCAAAGGAAAAGGACCAAGTAACATATAAAGGCAAACCCATCAGAATAACACCAGACTACTCAATAGAGACTATGAAAGCTAGAAGATCATGGACAAACCTCATGCAGACACTAAGAGACCACGGATGCCAACCCAGACTATTATACCCAGCAAAACTCTCAATCACCATAGGCGGAGTAAACAAAATATTCCAGGATAAAACCAGATTTAATCAATACCTGTCCACAAACCCAGCCCTACAGAAAGCACTAGAAGGGAAAATTCAACCCAAAGAAGTTAAACACATCCATGAAAAATCAAGCAATAGATAATCCTACACCAACATACACCACAGAAGGACAACACAACACAACCAAAAAATATAACAGGAATTAACAATCACTGGTCATTAATATCCATCAATATCAATGGTCTCAACTCACCTATAAAAAGACACAGGCTAACAGAATGGATAAGAAAACAGGACCCATCCATATGCTGCATACAAGAAACACACCTTAACTCCAAAGACAGACACTACCTCCGAGTAAAGGGCTGGGAAAAGGTTTTCCAAGCAAATGGACCTAAGAAACAAGCTGGTGTAGCTATCCTAATATCTAATAAAATAGACTTCAAACTAAAATCAATCAAAAGAGACCAGGATGGACATTACATATTTATCACGGGAAAAATCCACCAAGATGAAGTCTCGATTCTAAACATTTATGCTCCAAATACAAAAGCACCCACATTCATAAAAGAAACACTACTAAAGTTTAAAACGCACATCAAACCCCACACATTAGTAGTGGGAGATTTTAACACACCACTCTCACCAAAAGATAGATCTACCAGACTGAAACTTAACAAAGAAATAAAGGACCTAACAGATGTTATGACTCAAATGGACCTAATAGATATCTACAGAATATTCCATCCTAACACAAAAGAATATACCTTCTTCTCAGCACCCCATGGAACCTTCTCAAAAATTGACCACATGCTTGGACACAAAACAAATCTCAACAGATACAAAAAAATTGAAATAACCTCCTGTATCTTATCAGACCACCATGCCTTAAAGTTAGAACTCAATAACAACAAAAATTATAGAAAACCCACAAACTCATGGAAACTGAATAATGCCCACCTGAAACATCAATGGGTCAAGGAAGAAATAAAGACAGAAATTAAAGAGTTCCTAGAATTCAATGAAAATGAAAGTACAACATACCCAAACTTATGGGACACTATGAAAGCAGTGCTAAGAGGAAAATTCATAGCTCTAAATGCACACATAAAGAAGATGGAGCAATCCCATACCAATGAATTAACATCACAACTGATAGCTCTAGAACAAAAAGAAACAAACTCACCCAGGAGAAATAGACGCCAGGAAATAATCAAATTGAGGGCTGAAATCAACGAAATAGAAAACAAGAGAACAATACAAAAAATCAATGAAACAAAGAGTTGGTTCTTTGAAAAAATCAACAAGATAGACAAACCACTAGCCAAATTAACCAAAAGGCAAAGAGAGAGCACCCAAATTCACAAAATCAGAAATGAAAAGGGAGACATAACAACAGACAATGAGGAAATCCAGAGAATCATCAGATCATACTTCAAAAACCTGTACTCCACAAAAATGGAAAACCAGGAAGAAATGGACAATTTTCTGGATAAATACCAAATACCAAAATTAAATCAAGACCAGATAAACCATTTAAATAGACCAATAACCCCTAAAGAAATAGAAACAGTCATCAAAAGTCTCCCAACTAAAAAAAGCCCAGGACCAGATGGTTTCAGTGCAGAATTTTACCAGACTTTCAAAGTAGAACTAATACCAATCCTCTTCAAAGTGTTCCACACAATAGAAACAGAAGGAACACTACCAAACTCTTTTTATGAGGCTACAATTACCCTGATACCCAAACCACACAAAGATGCAACAAAGAAAGAGAACTACAGACCAATCTCCCTCATGAACATTGATGCAAAAATACTCAACAAAATATTGGCAAACCGAATCCAAGAATACATCAAAACAATCATCCATCACGACCAAGTAGGATTCATCCCAGGGATGCAAGGATGGTTCAACATACGGAAATCAGTCAATGTAATACACCATATAAACAAACTGAAAGAAAAAAACCACATGATCATCTCCCTAGATGCTGAAAAAGCCTTTGACAAAATCCAACACCCCTTCATGATAAAGGTCTTAGAAAGAATAGGAATACAAGGAACATTTCTAAACATAATAAAAGCAATTTATAGCAAGCCAACAGCAAACATCAAATTAAATGGAGAGAAACTCAAAGCGATACCACTAAATTCAGGAACAAGACAAGGCTGTCCACTCTCCCCATATTTATTCAATATAGTGCTAGAAGTTCTAGCTAGAGCAATAAGACAACAAAAGGAGATCAAAGGGATACAAATTGGCAAGGAAGAAGTCAAACTTTCACTATTTGCAGATGATATGATAGTATACATAAGTGACCCCAAAGACTCTACCAGGGAACTTCTACAGCTGATAAACTCCTTCAGTAAAGTGGCAGGATACAAGATCAACTCAAAAAAATCAGTAGCCCTCCTATACACAAATGATAAAAGGGCTGAGAAAGAAGTCAGAGAAACATCACCCTTTACAATAGCCACAAATAATATAAAATACCTTGGGATAACACTAACTAAACAAGTGAAAGACCTTTTTGATAAGAACTTTAAATCTCTAAAGAAAGAAATTGAAGAAGATATCAGAAAATGGAAGGATCTCCCATGCTCATGGATAGGTAGGATTAACATAGTAAAAATGGCAATCTTACCAAAAGCAATCTACAGATTCAATGCAATCCCCATCAAAATCCCAACACAATTCTTCACAGACTTGGAAAGAAAAATACTCAACTTTATATGGAAAAACAAAAGACCCAGGATAGCTAAAAGAATCCTATACGATAAAGCAACCCTTGGAGGCATCACCATCCCGGACCTCAAACTCTACTATAGAGCTATAGTAATAAAAACAGCTTGGTACTGGTACAAAAACCGACATACGGACCAATGGAATCGAATTGAAGACCCTGACATTAATCCATGCACATATGAACACCTGGTTTTTGACAAAGGAGCCAAAACTATACAATGGAACAAAGAAAGTATCTTCAACAAATGGTGCTGGCATAACTGGATGTCAATATGTAAAAGATTACAAATAGATCCATATCTGTCACCATGCACAAAACTCAAGTCCAAGTGGATCAAAGACCTAAACATAAATCCAGTTACACTAAACTTAATAGAAAAGAAAATAGGAAGCACTCTTGAACGCATTGGCACTGGAGACCATTTCCTAAATAAAACACCAACAGCACAGACCCTGAGCACAACCATTAATAAATGGGACCTCTCAAAACTGAGAAGCTTTTGCAGGGCAAAAGACACAGTCAATAAGACAAAAAGACAGCCAACAGATTGGGAAAAGATCTTCACCAACCCCACATCTGACAGAGGATTGATCTCCACAATATATAAAGAACTCAAGAAACTAGACATCAAAGCACTGAACAATCCAATTAAAAAATGGGCTAAAGAGCTAAACAGAGAATTCACAAAACAAGAACTACAAATGGCTGAAAGACATTTAAAGAAATGCTCAACATCCTTAATCATCAGAGAAATGCAAATCAAAACGACTCTGAGATACCACCTTACACCCGTTAGAATGGCTAAGATCAAAAACACCAATGACAACCAATGTTGGAGAGGATGTGGAGCAAAGGGAACACTCCTCCACTGTTGGTGGGAATGTAAACTTGTACAACCACTGTGGAAATCAGTATGGCGGTTTCTCAGAAAATTAGGAATCGAACTACCTCAAGACCCAGCCATACCACTCTTGGGCATATACCCAAAGAATGCTGATACATACCATAAAGATACATGCTCAGCTATGTTCATAGCAGCACTATTTGTAATAGCCAGAACCTGGAAACAACCTAGATGCCCATCAACGGAAGAATGGATGAAAAAAATGTGGTACATATACACAATGGAGTTCTACTCAGCAGAGAAAAACAATGAAAGCATGAAATTTGCAGGCAAATGGATGGAACTAGAAAAAATCATCCTGAGTGAGGTAACCCAAACCCAGAAAGACAGTTATGGTATGTACTCACTCATTGGTGGATTCTAGATATAAAATGAACAATCAGACCACAACCCATAGAACCATAAAGGCTATATATATATAGCATGGAGGTCCCTAGGACGACTGTGGCATATAATAAATTTCAGTTTTACTCAATTATTGAAAAAAAAAATAGCCAAATGAATGGAAACACATGAACTATGAACCAAAGGCTGAGGGGCTCCCAGCTGGATCAGGCCTTCTGAATAGGTGAGACAGTTGATTGGCTTGATCAGTTTGGGAGGCATCTAGGCAGTGGGACCAAGTCCTGTGCTCATTGCATGAATTGGCTGTTTGAAACCAGGAACTTATGCAGGGACACTTGGCTTAGTCAGGGAGGAAGGGACTGGACCTGCCTGGACTGAGTCTACCAAGTTGATCACAGTCCTCGGGGGAGGACTTGTCCTGGAGGAGGTGGGAATGGAGGGTGGGCTGGGGGTAAGGGGAGGGTGTGGGAGGGGGGAGAATAGGGGAACCCATGGCTGATATGTAGAACTGAATGGTATTGTAAAATAAAAAATATATATCACAGAAAAAAAAAAAAAAAAAAAAAAAAAAAGACCTTTGCTATAAATTCTGGTACTAAAAGAATTATGCCTCTAAGGTGATGGTGAACTGGAAGGAGACACTGGCCCTAATTTACTGCCAGAAACCTTGCTGAAATTGCCTACATCTTACAGAACACTTCAAGCTTTGAGTTTATGTCATTCACTGATTCTGACCTGAGATAATGGAAAGAAACAACTCATTCTCCTTTATAGGAAGGCATCCACATCCAAAATTTCAAATTTTCCAACAGCACACAGCCAAATATAATGGCTTGCAAAGAACTGCAACTCAATGTGTTAGAACTAGGAACATATGAAAAACAGAAGATATCAGGTACCAACAGAGTCCAAACACCAATTACACTTAGCTTGTTCATAGAAACCAATGGATGATCTTGAAGCTATACCCAGAGAATAGGCGACTGAAAAAGGATCTAAAATATGGAGAATAGTCAAACTCTCAGACTTACAGAGAAAAAATAAAATAAAATTACCTAAATTTTAAAAAAAGACTTCAAAGGAGAAAAAAACTTTAAGAGATATCTATAATAAGAGAATTTTAGTTTTTAATCAAAGAAATTAGTGAAATGAAAAATGGTTCATAAAACATAAAAAGTAGCATGAGGAAATAACATGGTCTCATGAGGACCTCATGATAGCAATGGTTATGTCTAGTCAAGATGATACTTCAAGAGATGATGGCTAAGGATTTTCTGGAATTAAAGACATCAGTTCATAGCTCAAAAAACCCAAGGGAATTCAAGTGGGGTAGACTGAAGAAAATGTATACCTACATATATAACAATGAAACAGGGAATCAAAGGCAAAATCCTGAAAGCAGAAAGAGACAAGACATTGTTTTCAATGGACCCACAGACAGAATTACAACTGATGCATTAACTGAAACAGTGGAGACTAAAAGACTATGGAATGCTATCTTCAGCCTGACAAAGCAGGAAATTTGACAACCAAGGAGTCTATAGAATTTTTTCAGTTTTTTAATTTTTTTCTGAAAATGTCATTATTTTGTTTTGACTTTTCAAGGACACTGGAAAGCTAAAACACCCCTTCAGTTTAACCCTGTTTTCCTTCAGTGCTTTAATGATGCCATTCTGCATCTTCTAGCTTCCCTAGCATCAATTAAAGAGTTTGCCGCTAGGGTTATGAGCATTCCTCTTAAGGCAAACTGTCTTTTTTTTTTTCCTGGATTCTTTTATAATGATCTCTTTGCTTTTAAACAATAGTATGCCTACATTTGGTTTTCTTTCTTTGTATGAAAGAGGTGCTGAGCTTCATGAATACATGGATGAATATAATTTAGTAATTTTTTTTTAAAAAAAACCTTAAACAATATATCTTAAAACACTTTAAAATTTTTCATTCACCTTCTCTACTTCTGAGGCTCTAGTTTTACACATGCTGATCTTTTACTATGCCCTGTGTGGCTTTGCTTTGTTATTTTTCTCAAATACTTCTGTGTTTCTTTCCGTGTCTCATTTCGAGCAACTTTGATGGATCTATATGCTGTGGGATGGTCCTTCTGTATGCTGTGAATATGTGTTGCTCTCATTGGTTGATAAAAAAGCTGTTTGGGCCAATAGCTAGGCAGGATAAGGTTGGGCAGAAAAGCCAAACTAAAGAGGGGATGAAGAAGGGCAGAGTCGGGAGAGTAGTGAGCCAGATGGAAAATGAGTTAGACATACAAAAATGGGATAGAGGCAAAGACTAGGAGCCTTGGGACAGTACATGGATTAATAGAAGTGGGTTAAGTTGTAAGAGCTAATTAGTAATAAACCTGAGCTAAAAGCCAAGCATTTGTAATTAATATAAGGCTCTGGAAGTTGCTGCAAGATGGGGTGGGACAGAGAAAAGCCTCCATTTACATCTATATTTAGGTTCATGAATCCTATCTGTTATCTATTGTTGGCACAGGAGATTTCAAGACAGCCTAATATTGACTCTGCCACATGGTTATTAGTAATCATTCCTATTCAGGTCTTCAATTAAAAGAGCAAGTGGGGCAAAAGAAATACAAATGTACCATTTAAGGAGAAAAAGAACACCAGGAATGTAGCATGAATCTAAACAGTCCTTATTAATAAAATCAAACCTGTGGCCAATTATTGGGGTGAACACTGGAAGATCAGAGAGCCAGAACAAGCCACAGCTACCTCACCTTGCCAAATCCTCAGCTGGTCTTGCTTCCTCGGACTGGAGGCCTCTGAGTCCTCATCCAGAATGGGTCTCAGGTGAATTGCTGCTCAAAAGCCTGAATGCTTAACCAGGCCAAATGCTTAACCAGCCAAATGCTTCTAGTTTCTGGTCCTCATGCCTTATATACCTTTCTGCTTTCTACCACCACTCCCTGGAATTAAATGCTTGCTTTCTGGGATTAAAGGCATGATGAGTCACCATGCCTTGCTGTTTCCAGTGTGGCGTTGAACTCACAGAGATCCAGAGGGATTTCTGTCTCTGGAGTGCTAGGATTAAAGGTGTGAGTGCCACCATTTTCTAGCCTTCGTATCTAGTGGCTATCTGTTCTCTGACCCCAGATAAATTTATTAGGGTACACAATATTTTGGGGAACACAATACCACCACATTTCCCCTTTTTTGTCTAAAATTTTAAAAAAGCTTATAACTAATACAAGAAAAAAATATATCCAATAAGTATATACAATATACACAGTCAAGATTACATTAACGATGTCTATTCCATTAACATTTGACAGATTCAGATAAAAACTCCATTTTTTATATATATAAACAATGTCCAGTTCAGTAACATCTGATAAACTCAGACCAAAAAATTTTCATTACTTATCTTATTTAAAACAAGTAGTTCCTTTTTAAAAGTAGATTCCATAATCTCCCTTTTTATCTTATCATATCCATATTCTCTCTTTTTTCTTTTCATAATACATTCAGTAGTCTACCTTTTGTCATTTTTATATCTTCCCCTTTTTCTTTAGTGTAGATTCAGTGATCTACCTATTTATTCTATTATTTCTTTATCTTTTTTTTCAGAGTAGATATCTTATTCTCTTTTTTTTTTTTTTTTTTTTTTTTTTTTTTTTTTTTTTTTTTTTTGCTTTCTAGGTGTGAAGATATCTTTAGAGAATCTTGAAAAGAAATTTTTTGGGTTAATTGTCAAGTCCTGTATCATTTGTCCAGTCTCTTCATAAAAGGAAAGTTCAGGGCTTGTCGTAAGTCCTTGCTTGAGTAGTCTGTCAGGCTGGATCATCTCAGCTAGTCATCTTGAAATTGTCCTGACCAGTTTGTAATCCAAAGTCGATTTTTCCATGGTGTTAATCGGCTTAATGGCTTTATCATAGTCCATGTGGAATCATCTTTGTGGGGTCCCGTCATCCTTTTGAAGATTTCAAAGTTGCTGTTAGGTGTGGTCATGGTTCCCTGCAGAGGTTTTTTTTTTTTTTTTTTTTTTTGTGCCTCCTCTGTGGTTTGGAGCAATCACAGTCAGATAAATGTCTGTCTCTCAGAACCATGGACATTCTTCCCTAGAAGAGAAAATCTTCACAGCAATTTCTCCCCACCATTTGTCTTGCCAAACTTTTCCAAACTGACCTTTGCCAATGCTTTCTTGTAACACAATGGTCCTGGCAATTCTTCTCTGAACCAGTAGCAGTAAACCCTTCGTCCCAGGTAGCAGCATCACCGCAGTCACCAACACGATGAGAAGAACCTGGCAACCTGGAGCAGTAGCCACTGCTTCCATGGTCCCACTGCTGTTTGTGGCTCTCGGCCGAAGCTTCTCCCAAGCCTCCTAGGCCAGCCTCAAACTCGAGATCCTCCTGCCTCTGCCTCCTTCAGTAAATCCTACTAGCGTGTGCCACCACAACCGGCCGAGTGTAGCTCTGGCCTGAGCTGGTGCCCACAAGGCCCACAGGCAAGTAGATTTTTCGAGAATTCCTACCACTAACGTTGGGCGCCAGATGTTTAAAGTTGGAAGCAAGACTTGCATAGAAAAAGATGAAAAGTTTAGTAAAAGGCCTGATTAAAAAATGAAATAAAGGGAGTTGTGTCCTCAGGGCAAGACCCTTCCCAGCTAAGCCTCCAACAAGTAAAAGGAAAATGCCTATGGAATTTTCTGAAAACAAAGATAATCTTATGTTACAAAGGAAAGCTTATCCAAATATAATTCAAGGAGGGGTCAGGTTTCACCCTAAGCAAGCAGCTGAACTTGCTGCATCAGACACGTGGTTCTGGCTTTAGAGGCATGAAGGATACATGTATGAAGGGACTGCGGAATCCTCCTCTATAGGTAAAAAGAGCCGCTGAGGCCAGGCGTATGGCAGGGGAGTTCGGCATGGAGGCCCTGAGAAGTCACTGCATGAAGCTGTGAAAGTTCAGTCTGGATTGTGTTGGAGACCCCAAGATGTTAGAGGTGCTAGAGCAGTGGAATATCCACCAGGGAGAGCCACATGCAGGTAACGGAAGCAGCCCAAGAGAGAGAAATGTGTTACAACCAGGAAAGCAGGGAGGTCGGAGACATCTAAACTCCTTGCCATCAGACAGACAGCTACAGGATTGGAGCTTTCCCTGCTGGGTTTCAGTCTTGCTTTGGTCCAGTATTTCATCACCGGGCACCCATTCCTCTCTTTTGGAATGATAAAGGATATTTTTGTACCAATGTGTGTTGGAAGTATGTAATTTTCCATTTTGACTACAGGGAGCTACAATTAAGAGATTGCTTTGAGTCTCAGAAGAGACTTTGGACTTTTAAACTGTGTTGAGACTGTTATAGACTATGAGGACTTTTGAAGTTAGACTAAATGTATTTTGCATTATAATATAACCACAAGCCTATTGTGGCCTGGGAGTGGGATGCATTGCTTTGAATGAGAATAGCCCCCTTAGGCCATTTGAATGCTTGGTTCCTACTTGGTAGAACCTTTGGGAAAGATTAGAAAGTGTGGTCTTGTTGGAGGAGGTGTGTCACTGGGGGTGGGCTTTGAAGTTTTAAAAGGCCACACTATTTCCAGTTAGCTCTCTCTCTCTGTGTGCCTCATGCTTGTGTCTCAGGATGTAAGCTCTGAGCTGCTACTCCAGCCTCACCCTGCTACCCTGCCTGATGCCCTGATGCTCATGGACTCACCCCCTGAAACTGTACGCCCCCTAACAAACCCGTCCTTCTATGAATTGCCTTGGTCATGGTTTCTCATCACAGCAATAGAAAAGTAACTAAGATAGGAGGGGACAGGCGCTCTTCTCTTGTCCCCAAACTGTTAGAAGACTTGCTTTTGATACCCATTTGCCTAGAGACAACCTTTAAAAAGGCCTCCCCACACCCCAGCTATCTGAGGCACAGGATGGAGGTGGTGGCGAGCTCGTGGGGATGCAGAGGCGGTGTGGCTCTACGTTAGTACTCTCTGTGTCCTTGGACTCCCTCTTCCCACTCTGGTTCAGTTTCTGGGCTTGAGTGCTGCAGTGCAGGTTAGCCAGAATCATTTATTACGTCCCAGGAAAAATACATTTCGTGGAAGCTCTCATTACATTTTACCAAGTTTACTGCTATCAATCAAGCAGAGCCAAACATGAACAAAACTAATTTTCCAAAACTAGATGTGAAGCTGGCTGCGTACCCAGCCCATTCCTTGCTGTGGCTTCGGAACTTGGAGACAACGGAGGACACAGATGTATGAAGTAAAATAGACGAGAGGAGCCATGGCGTCTCAAGGGAACAAGCTGATGGGGAGAGTGAGCGCTTCTCATTTCTTGGTCACAGCAGAGTCAAATTTACCACTGTCATGCGCGTACTGCGCAACCAAAACTCCTTGTCAGCACTCTGTGTAGGGAGCTGAAGTGGAGCAATCCGAGCTTCCCAGCTATGCGAGCTGCTGTTCTTGTCTCTGACTGAAACAGGACACAACTAAAGCGCGCATGCGCGCGCGTGGGGGGGTGGGGGGTGAGGTGGGTATTTATAGTTTGGGGGGACACAGCGCACACGGTGGGGGTGCCATAAAGGCAGGGGTATGAAGCACTGGTCACACTGCATTTATAGCCAGGCATCGGAGAGCAGCCAGGAGGTGAGGCCGGGTTATAGAACCCGGTGACACACTTCCTAATAGTTTACAACCTTCCCCGGAACACCACCACCAGCTGGGGACCATGAGCCTATGAGGGCATTTGAAATTCGACCCATAACTCCAGCACATCAGTGACAGGACCCAAATTGCCATTGTGCTGCAGCAAAGGCCGTGCAGGTCTGTAAAAGGGGCTCTAGCTTAGAGCACCCCAGGAACTTGGGTTCACGCTGAGGCCTTACGTAGATAGTCATTCAACGTTCCTGGGTTTTGTGTACTCACTCAACTCTGAAATGAAAAGAAGTAAAAGAAATGTCCTCTCAGTCAACCAATGGTTGGTTCTTCCTGGAGAAGGAAGAATCCACATCCTTCTCCAGGGTCTAGCCCTGTAAGTGGATGGAACTAGAAAGGTGATATTGAATTAAGTAACCTAGACCCAGAAAGACAAGCATCACATGTTCATGATCATCAGAGGCTCTCAGCTCCTTCAAGATCTATGGCTCTGCTAGTCCTGAGTAGTTGGCTAGGTTTCCAATACCAGGCATCATTTCCCTCTTGTTGAGTAGGTCTTAAGTCCAATCAGAGCGCTGTTGGTTACCATCAATGTATGCATGCCACTACTTTACACTGAATGTTATCATGTCATGCTGATTACCGTTGTGGCTCATAGACACCACAGCTGGGTAGGATTGTTGGTTGTTTTCCTCCTTTGGAACCTGGCATGGTGCCTTCTGGTACCATGAAAGCTAGCCCTCAGGGAGGAGGTATTCAGGTCAGTTCCGGCTCAGGGGCTTCTGGCCCCCGCTTCTGAAGTACATGATGTCTTCAGCCATCGGGACTTCTACCTCTGGGGGCTAAGCAACCGAGGGCAAAAGCAATAGTCCATACTGATTGGGAATCTCTTGGACCATTCCAATCAATAACTCAGAAGAGGACGTCTCATGCCTAGTATGGGGGTCTTGTGAGGTAGTGTTTGGCTTTTGTCAGCCCAGATGAGACAATTTTATTTAATCTGCATATGCATATTTATTTATACACAGACCTATGTATATTGTGATATTTAGGTAGAAAACTGATACTATGATCCCCCATGACTTTTTCAGACATCCTTACTGTTATTTTACTCTCCTATAAATATTTCCCCTCTCCTCCTTAATCACAACCAATTGCTCACTATATTCTTTTTCAGTATTTCTTTATTAGCTTTCACAAGGATAAAAAAGAAAAATCCTTCATAGCTTTAGAAAGCAAACCAAAATAAAACATGCAAATGACTGGTAAGCTGCCCTGTGAAGGACTAACATGATTATTAGATATGTTTATGTATCTAAGAATAACTCACCATCTTGCCTTTGGGGGGGAAGCCTACCTCCCCGTGTCTGGCTCCTGGACTGAAATATCTGCCCTGCAGTAAGAGACAGAGCACTCTAAAAATGCTGAGGAGGTCCACCAGCTCCACTTCCCGACTCTGCCTGCAGTTAATGTCACCTTGAAGGTGACAGCCACCTCACCAGGCATTGATTTCTCTTTCTCTGGCTCATCCACATCACCAAATGTTCAGGAAAAATGTCTTTTTATGTAAAATGGAGTTGTTTTGTGAATACTAATCTCCCTAGGAGCCCTCAGATTATATACAGTGTCTTAACCCTCAACTGAAAACTTCAGGACTTAAGCAGCTAAGCCACTTATGTGGCCTGCCACAGTCCTGTGCTGTTCCCACCTCTCAGTGTTCACTGACATTGATCTGAGACTTTCACATTCACAGAATGTGTTCTGATCAAATCCTCTCTCCAGTCCCTTCCTCTCAGCCCCATCTTCCCCTCCCAGCTTCATGTGCTCATTTTAAAAAACCCACTGAGTCCTCTTAGTGCTGTCTGTTTATACCCTGGGGTTGGGCACCCACTGGAGCAAGGTAGCCTCTCAGAGGCTGCATGCCTGAGGAAAACAGACTCCCTCCCCTGACCTCCAGCAGCCATCCTTGCCAATGGCTGCCACTCAGCTGGGGTTGGTGATTAACACAGAGACCCACAACTGGTCACAAAGAGAATTAAAGACTGGGGAGTGCGGGGGTTTAAATGAGGATCTACGTCACACCCCTTCCCTGAGGGCTCAGGGACATCCCAGGAAAGCCAGATGCAGTGGATGGCTGCAGCAGACCAGGGGTCACCAGACATGAAGTGACCCTCTTGACCATGTTGTCTTGCTTTTGCCGCAGTCTTTCTGGGTTAGAACTTAAGATAGAGCCTGGACCGACCTGGAACTCACTATTTCCCGTGTGCCTCCCCAGTGCAGGGATTACATTCAGGGGGCCACCACACATGGCTCGCTTTTGTTTTCTTCTTATGAATAAAGCCTTGAGAAGCTCTATGTGTAATCTTTTTTTTTTTTTTTTTTTAAATTTATTTATTTTGTATACAGCATGTATGACCAGAAGAGGCACCAGATCTCATTAAGATGTTGTGAACCACCATGTGGTTGCTGGAATTGAATCAGACCTCTGGAAGAGCAGTCAGTGCTCTTAACCTCTGAGCCATCTCTCCAGCCCCGCAATCTTTGCTGCTGGCGTGAGTAGATAATTAAAGGTGACAATGATTTCTGGGTAAAATCAGCTGCCTAAGCATACTGAATTTTACTATACATTAACACTGCTAGGACAATTTGGGAGGAAGGGAGAGGGGGAGGATTCTGGGTCAGACAAATGTGAGTGAGTAAACAGTAGGTATTAGTGAAGCATTCTGTCTGACCTCCTTAAGCAGCAGGGCACTGGTTCAGACTCCTGACAGAGACTAGCCGTGGTTTATGAAGAACACACGCAGGAGAACACAGCTGATAAGACAAACACACTGTTAGAAACATGACTGAGCACTTCCCGCCTAGGAGAAGTCAGTGATCCTTCTTCTAGAACACTGTTTGAGGAAGCATAGAGAAAAGACATTCATCAATAGCCCGTATTAAACGTCCTTCCTGAAATCAATTCCTACTTCAAGCAGCTGTGGAGCGCTCAGCCTGATGCTTATGCAGTGACACGGGAAGACAGTGATCATGAGTGACTGGAAGGGCTCCGAGATTCATCTCTTTGGGCAGTCATTACTGCTTTGCACTAATGTACGGTTCTGAGCACGGATACTCGACAATAAAGACTGGAGAGCACGTTCTTATCAGCAGATGATTCTATGTAAGGAATAACGTCTTCAATCTTCCTAAAATTATCCATTTACCACAGCTGGAAGAAACACCTCAGGGCGCAGACATTGTCTTTTCCAAGGCTGGTTAAGTTTCAATACACAAAATAATCACTGTGGTCCAAACTACCTCTCCTTTAGCACAGGAGTATCGGTGTGAGCAGGGATGTCATTTCAAACACTTCAACAAAAGTAAACTGGAGTTCAGGCCCTCTGTGAGAGTGGACTGCGTCGCAAAGCCAACCAACGAAAGGGAAATGTTTCTATAGTAATAAGAAAGGTTGAGGAGACACCCCTGGGATGGAAAGCGTGGACTTTAGGAGTTTGGGGTCTACCTCTGAGTTCTAACTGGGCTTAGGATGGGATATGTGACCTTCAGGAAGTCACTCAATTTCTTAGGGCTCCAGTTTCCCTTCTTAAAATCTGGACTGGATAGATTATGCGTGGTTAGATAGTGACTGGGTTAGATGGTGACTGGGTTAGATTAGATGGTGACTGGGTTAGATAGATGGTGACTGGGTTAGATTAGATGGTGACTGGGTTAGATTAGATGGTGACTGGGTTAGATTAGATAGTGACTGGGTTAGATTAGATGGTGACTGGGTTAGATTAGATGGTGACTGGGTTAGATTAGATGGTGACTGGGTTAGATGGTGACTGGGTTAGATTAGATGGTGACTGGGTTAGATTAGATGGTGACTGGGTTAGATGGTGACTGGGTTAGATTAGATGGTGCCTGAGTTAGATGGTGACTGGGTTAGATTAGATGGTGACTGGGTTAGATTAGATGGTGACTGGGTTAGATGGTGACTGGGTTAGATTAGATGGTGCCTGAGTTAGATGGTGACTGGGTTAGATTAGATGGTGACTGGGTTAGATTAGATGGTAACTGGATTAGATTGTGACTGGATTAAAATGTAACTGGTCTTCTAAGTTTTGACACTATCATATGAACAATCTAAGATGACTAATCTCAAAACCAAATAAAACTTTTCTAAATGATACTGCAACACATGAAGACTTATTTACATATAAATTATACTCCTGTGTTAGATATATTTAAATACATTAATATATGTGAAAGGATGAGTTAAAGATAAAATAAGCAGAATTTTAAAATAAGGAAAAATAAACAACCTATTATTTTGTGAGCACAGAAGCACAGGTTATTCTTTTTCAAACTCCTGGCTTAAAATCTTGGATTTAGTGGCTCAAAGGTAATTTTTAGGTCACCTTTGTTCCCGATACATTGGTTTTTATGGACTGACAAACAAAAACGATGTCTTACAAAGATATGGACATAGGTGGGGAAAATGCATAATTAACACTCGTTTCCAAATGTCACTTGCTATTGACCCCAACAGCCAATAATGGGAAGGTTGTAGTTAAAATTCAATCAATCATTTTTCCCACAGTGCACATAATAACAGTAGTCAGCAACCTCAGCCCAAATATGTCAGGAATCTCATTCAGCATAAAAGGACCAAATGGAACAATTTAATAATGAAATAAAATAATAACAATAAGATTTTCAGAATCAATTAAAAAATATTCACCTGGGGATTGAGTCTTCTAAGTGTCAAACTTTAAATAAGAAGACACAGAAAAGTTAAAAGTAAAAGGATAAAAAGGGCACTGAATGTCCGCATTAATCAAAAGGAAGCTTTTCTATTGCACAAATGTCAGACCAAGTAGACCGTAATATCAGAACTCTCACTAAGATATTTTATAATGATAAAATGGTTAACTCAACAGGAAGTTATATTAATACTACATGTGTACATACCAAGTATTATAGTTTCAAAATGCCAAAATGAAAATTGATAGCACAAAAATCACAATGCAAAATCCATAATTATACTTTTGAATTTTAATAACCTTTATCATCTGCCGAAAAAGGATAAGAAGTAGAGACATAGGCCAAATGCTATGATTATTAGTAAACTTGACCTAATTGTCATTTATGGAATGTGTAATCTTCTCAAATTGCAGGGAACATTTACCAAGCTTGAACATATTCTGGACCATAATGTTAGTCTCAACTGATTTCCAGGCCTGAGGTCATATTGAATTAATTTTCTGTCACTGGCAGAATTAAAGGAGAAATCAGAAAAGAAAAAAAAAATCACCAACTACAAAATTCCCAAGAATTTGACTATTATTCAATATTTTGCTAGGTAGTTTCTGGGTCCAAGAAAAATTAAAATAGAAAATTTTAAATTCTTAAGTTTTAAGGAAAATGAAACATTAATGTATATGCATTGAAGATAAATCCAGCTTTAAATAAAAGATTTTGTCTGAAATGTACATATTATAAAAGACTAAATGTTAAAAGTCAGTGCTCTAAGCATTTCCCCTAAGATTGAGAACAGCCAAAAGAGGAAAAGCCTGGGGAAATAATAAAGAAGAAAAATAAATAAGGTTTGAAAAATGTGAACAATAAAGAAAATTAACTAAAAGTTGGTTCTCTGAGTAAAATGTATAAACCTGATAAAGCCAGGATAGAGATCCGTAACTAAGGACAGAAGAGGAGCACCTGTGGTCTTACCAGCATCGAAAAGACCTTGAGTGGCTGTTCTGAACAACCCTCCCTATGCCTGAAATTTAGGATTTCAAACCATATGACAAAATCCCTTGAAATTTGTTTAAGAAAAACAAGCTAGTAATTAAGAATCTGCATGTCTTTTGGAAAACAAAAGTGTGTCTTGAACAAAGAAATTCTCAGTCATTTAAGGAAGTAACAACACAGATCTTTAAAAAGGGCTTTCCCAAAGAAGAAAAGAAGATAATTCCTGGTAACACTCTACTCATTTTCTGAGACCAATTTGTTTCATCAGACTAAAACCTGAGAGAGAGCTATTATGTAAAAGGAAAATTACAGGATATTTTTTCTCATGAATTTGAGCATAAACTCTCAAACAAAATATTAGCAAGTCTATCTCAGTGATTTATCAAAATTTAAAATTTGTATTTATACCAGAAAGCAGCATTACAAATCAATCACCATATTAGAAGAATAAAGATCAGAAAATCTATGACAAAGTCAATGAAGGCATTTGACAGAGAGCCAACATTCACCCAAGACAGAAAGTCATAGAAGCCAAGGAGTGAGAGGAATTGTTTTAATCTCAGAGTGTGCACTAGTCAACAGTGTTCAAGAGCGAGATAATGAGAGTGGAGGAAACTCACAGTGAGCAAGAAAAGAAAGTGATACCTGGTCTCTCCCACACAATGAAGTCAAAGCTGGATCTTTAGCCTAAGCAGAGCAGCTCAAAATATATCGCTTATAGATATAAACATGGAATATATTCATGATCACGGAGGAGGCAACAGCTGAAAAGAATTATCTTAAAGAAAAACAAGCTCTACCCTGGAGCAGCTCTCTTGCCTTGGCCCCTCCCCCCTGACAATGTATGCCTGCTCCAAGTTCATCTCCACCTGCTCCATGATCAGGAGCCTCTCAGCTGCTGAGTGGTCCACTGTCTACAGTGCAGTTGAACTGACCACAGACGTGGACAGATGAGGGCCCCAGCAGTTTGGCACCTCGTCCTCTGACCTCACTCATCCCTAGATGCAGCTTCCAAACCAGCGTCACTTCTAGGGACATGGACACAGCCGCCAAGTTCATTAGGGCTGGGGCTGCTACAGTTGGGCGGTGGCTCTGGGGCTGGGGTTGGGACTCTTTTGGGAGCCTTATTATTGGTTATGCCAGGAAGCCTTCTCTGAAGCAACAGCTCTTCTCCTACGCGATTCTGGGCTTTGCCCTCTCAGAGGCCATGGGGCTCTTCTGCCTAATGGTGGCCTTTCTCGTCCTCTTCGCCATGTGAAGCAGCTGTCTCCACTTCCACCTCCCATAGGTCTTTTGTGTCCTATCTGCCCTGTGTGTTCCTTTTCCTGTACCTACCTAGGAAGTCTGGGGAAAGTGCTTGGCTCAGGGTTTGACAGAGAGAAGACAAATAAATACTGTACTAATAAGGGGAAAAAAAAAAAAGAAAAAAAGAAAAACAAAATGGTAAGAGATTTTATTAAAATTAAAAATCATTGCTCATCAAGAACTGTCACTGAAGAAATGAAAAGGCATGCTAGAGACTGGGGGAAGAGATTAATCTTACATCTGTCTGATGAGTAACTGGTATGTAGAGAGTTTACTTAGGTTACTTACGAATGAACAAGAAATAGAAAAAGATACAAGCAAAAGATTTAAACAATCAGAAAAGATATAGGAATGGCCAGTTGTACATGAAAAGATGTCTCAGATCATAAATTAGAGAAATGAAAATTAAAACCATTCTTTGACTCCACTTTACACTACTAGTATACCTAAAGTGCACACACTGGCACTCGGTGTTAAGAACGGGGAACAGCTGGAACTCTCAGCCTTTGCTGGTGGACTTCATGAAAAACGACCCAGATGCTTTGGAAAGTGACATCCTTGTGTGCTGTGAGAAGTGGTTTTATTTATGTAGGTCAAAAGATCCCTCCTTTGTTTAAGCTTATTCAAATTGGGTCTCTCTAGCTGGTAGCTGGTGAATTACAGCTGACAGAAACAGGTAAGACACATTGCCATGTCACGGACTGTGGGATGGTATGATCTGGTCATGATGGAGCCAGGCCGCTTAATCCCGGGAAGTTAGGGAAAGGCTTGAATTGTCTTGCTCTGATGCAAATGTACAAAGTCAGCAACTCTGACCTGTGACCTAGATGTCATGGCCAGCTCTATTTTGGCTGTGTACTTAAAATTTCCTTTACAGTGCCATCTTCATATTTCAAAAGACAGCAGTCTACAAGGCTATAAGTTAAATATTAGCAAAACCACAATATGTAATTTCCATGATTAATTATGGGATGCAGCTATCAAGAAAATGTTAGTGGCAACAGAGACAGTCTGGGATTTATGTGAGATATTTAAGACAACACTTGCTTGATACAAGGCTTAAGGCCACTAGATCTTAACAGACTATTAGACACACACAAGAATATTTTGAACTGGGATTTGCATACATTTAAAAATGTACAAATGCAGCCACACATCAATCACATGGAAAGCAGTGGGGGGTAAACATCACCTTCAGGTTTCATCTATACATAAATAAGCTCCACCCGTCATTGTGACTTCTGAGTGTAGGTTCCCTCTTGAGTCTCAGGCTTTCAGTGTGGGGCAGCCAACTAGGTGGGGATTCTATAAGACTTGACGTAATTTCTGGTGGAAACATTCACATTTTGGCACTTTACTTTTCTGATATTAACTTAAGCTCATGCCACCAAAATACATCTCAGCATCTTCATTTTTCTATGTGCCCTTCCTTACTCTGCAGAAATAAAATTGAAAGGAAGAACATGAAGCATACCGGTGTCATAAGTCACGATCAGTTTTCCTTTGTGATTGCCTACGCTCCGCGGCTCAAAGTTCACTTCCAGCTGCATGGACTCCCCCACGTTAAGAATCCCGTCCGTTGGCTCTATGGAGAAAGGCCTGCAAGACATGTGGAGGCACCATCAGAACATATTTCCGACTATTGGGACGAGGAGAGGAGACACGGGCTCCAGATCTTCAGACAGCTCACATCCAGCTACCTGGTCCAGATGTGTAGTATGATGATTTCTCCACTGATGGCAAAAAAGCCGTTTTAATGTTAAAGTAACAGTAACAGATCAGCAAGGCGAGACACCAAACAGGCACGGTCACGTTCCTATTTGTGTCCTTGCCCTTCAGATCTCTTTTTATTTGTGGGGTGTCCTGCTGGGAATAAAACGGATAAAAGCCACCGCTGCCCTCCACACTCAGCAATTGCAATAATGGGTAGACTGTTATTTGAAAAAGAATCCTGCCTTCCTAGAGCTAAAAGTCAAGTGTGGGAAGAGTTCAGAGGAGAGCGGGTCTTAATAGTGGAAAACTGTATCTGCTTCCCCAAAGGAAAGCTTAACAAGGTTCAGTTTTAAGGGGATGGGACAAGTGCAGGGAACTTCAAGAGATGATGCAACACCTTAGGGTTGGTAACAGCTGCTACCATCTCTAGGCCCGAGAAGTCATGAGAAAGGAGGACTCCTAGGAGAAAGCTGCCCAGTGAGCAAAAAGAGGCAGACAGCCTAGGTAGCCATGTGGTAACAGTAAAACAAATAATAACGTGATGGTTAGTCTCATTGTCAAGTGGACTGAGGTTTTAAATCACCTAGGAGATCACTGAGGTAGACGTCTGGGTAAGTCTGTGAGATTTCCACAGAGGGCTGACTAAATGCAGGTGGCACCATCTCATGAGCTAAGGAATAAAGAGGAGAAAAGGAAAAAAAGCCAGCCAGAATGTCCACCATGCTGACAAGTGTCCTGCTCTTCCCTACCCTCTCGGCCATAATGGACTTGAGGCAAAATCTGTTCTTCCTGGCTTAAGTTATTTCCGATGGGTGTTTTGTGATAACTTCATGAAAAGTAACTGACAAAAATCACGATTCCCTCACCTCACCCTCTGTCTGATTGTTTATCCCAGACTCCTATTGGCTGAGTCCAACCAGAAGCCAAAAGGCCTGAACCGTACCATAGAGGTTAGCTTCCAGCGCAAACACAGGTGGAAGAAGGAAGAAAATACAGTTAGAAGGTGAATAGGGCAAGTTCTGCATTTTGAAAATAGAATTGGAGATTCAGATGTCGTGAGGCACGAGGGTGGATTTGAGCAGTGCGAGACTTTCACTTAAAGACCCTGGAATGGAATAGTAAGCAGGACCTGATTATAAAGCACCTTGAACAACTCATGGAGCTCTTCTTTCTAAACAGGAAATCCAGCCCATTTAATTATTTTCATGGTCCATTTCACATCTTTAAATTGCTAGTTTTTCAAAGTAATGTGTTGGGCAATGCAGCTGGCAGGCTAAGCTGTTTCTGAGTACTTACTTCTACTATAACAGCGTTTAGAATCATCATCCCTTAAATCTGCCCGTAGATAATGAACTCAGTTTCAGAGAACCTAAGCTTTCTGCCGTGAGGGTACAGGGCAGATACAAGGGTCCTATGAGGTGGTACCTGAGATTACTCACTAGGACCTCCGTGGCCTCCAGCGATAATGATGCCTGCTCACTTCCTCTGCTGCCCTGTCCGGATCTCTTCTCCCATTCCCTGATCTTCTTCCTTCCTTTCTCTCTCCTTTCCTGGTAGTCATGAAACCAGCTCTCCAGTAACCCCTTGGCACCACTTTAGGGTAACCTGGAGCTGTTGGCCTTTAAACTGACCTCTGGAGATAACCAAATGGCTGTGCCATGACCTTGGACAAGTTATTTAATATCTGCTTCCTCATCTATAAAGTGGGTCCAGACAGCACTGCCTCATAAGTTAGTGTGGAGTAGTGTCTGGGATAACGGCTGGCACACAGGAGTACTGTATGATACGAGTGTTTATTGCTATTTTATCTTCCCCAGCTTTCCAGCAATGCTGGAGGCGGAGGAACCTAAAGACACACTCGGCTGCTCAGTTAATTCTGGGCACCTATCTCTGCCCCTTTGCCTTTGCTCAGCTCTAGGGAGACTGTAACACACCCACGTGTGTCACAACTTATTAGTCTCCTGCTCCAACACCAGCCCTAGGCCTTGTGATCCGTGCGATCAAGTTCAAACCCTCTGAATTCAAAGTCACACACAACCTGGTCCCACTCAGGTTTTGCATCCCGATTAAACACATTCACATGTGTCTAAAGCCCTGTACATCGGTCACTCCCCTAGTCAGTTGGGGTGGGGTAGGTGGAGGCTTTGGTCTCTTCACCCACAAAGTCCCCCAAGGTCTGCACCTGCTGTGACCAAACAGACTGTGCCTCCTGCAGAGCCAACCTGTGACAGTCAGGATCCTATCGGGAAATACACAGCCTTCCCTCATGTGATACTCCTGTGGCTATCACTGATCACTGCTCAGATTCAAGGTCACGGCTTACATAGAATGCTACATGTGTGGAGCACCTGTCATTCTGCATGTAGAGTACTGCTCCTAGAAATTCCAGTTTCCTCCTTTCCTCGGAAGGGTTCTTAGCTATTGAGTGGAGCAGCCCTGGGAGTTAATTCTGGGGCAAAGTAAGCTGCAGGAAGGCTCAGGCACGCACTCTGTCCTGGGGCTGTTCTACACACCAAACTTCTAAATCATTCCAAATGCCTTGGGAAAATAGGTGACACATTTGACTTTCAAATGTGACGAAACAGGCGTCCTCAAAGAGTGAGTAATTTGCCTAAAGTTGTCCAACTGAGGCGGAAATAGAGGCGGGAGTGAGATTTGCCTCCAGGCTGTGTACTCTCTGCCCACCCTGAGCCTCTTATGCCTGTGGGAGTCCTGTGTTTACACAGACATTTGAGTCTCCACCACCCACACTACCCTTTAACCACAGGACCATACCGAGAGGTGGTTGGATGGAATTACAATAAAACCGAGGACCTTCCTTGCCCATGCAAGACTAGTACTCTGCCACTGAGCCACGCCCCTAGCCCCCAGTCAAATCCTAAAGGCCAATAAAACATTTACCATCCTGCATTAATTTTTATAATGTCTTGGAGTAGACTTTCGGTAGTCAAGGAATCCTGCCTTTATGGAAGATGGTGAGTCTTCCAAGCCCCCAAGGTCCTTCCCTCCCTTCTGGCTCAGTAAGACTCTGACCCCAGAGGATGGGGGCCCCATTTTCTGGCTTTGAGAATAACATGACAATGACTTCTATCTTTACCTCGCCATTTGATGCTATCTTTCTAATGCCGCACTTTCATTTTCCTTTCAAATACCTCTTGGTAGCAAAAGAACATTTTGAAGTGAATGGGATGTTATCCTATTGCAGAACCTCAGCTAATTTTCTACAGAGAAGGTGACGCCAGTGTCACGTCTCTAGGACCTGCAGTAGCCCAAGTTCTTTAGAGAGGTAATGGATACTTTGCCCACATGCTAATTGCTAGTTTTAGCTTAGACTAAACTTCTTCAGCGGTGAGAAGATCACCTGGGATCACTCTCGCCTCTTGGAGCTGCCCAGGCTCTCTCAATACATCAGACGCTAATTGGGTAGAGTGCGTTCGGCGCTGGTGCTTAATCACGGCCTGTAATTTGATTTTGCACTTCATTTTACCAGAGGCCTTCAGGCTGAACTGCCTGCAAAATATCAAGTGTCAGAAAACACTCTTACAAAGAAGTGAAGAGCGGCGATCCTCCAGGGTCCAAGGCGGGTTCTGTCTATTACATTGTTTGGTTTGGATATGACGCCCTCATTAATATCAAATTCTTAATTATGGAAGGAACTCGGTCTTCTGAAAAATCAGGAGTCTGGTCTTGATATATTAAATAGTGCGTATCACATTAGTGCCTTTTCTCCCCATGGTCTCTCTGACATTTCACTTCCAACTTGAACTCTCAGGTCTTTAAGTTGCTTCTCAATCCTCTATCATCCACTTTAACAGTCAGCGTTATTGTGTGACCTGCTGGAGTTCTAGGTCAAATTTGTAATAAAGTTGAACAGCAATTGTTTATGTTCTCTGTATATTTTATAGCACATCGCAGCTCCCTGCATTAGTGCCGAAACCATTACGTGCATTTTATAGTCCTTGGAACATGTATTTTTAGTTTAAGTTATTGTGGAGGTTTACAATAGTTGCTTTGCCTCTGTGATATATTGTTGGTTAGGATCCTATAAACATTTATTGAGCACTTATTTATTCTAGACATTTGCTAGATGCTGAGCATATACAGATGAAAGAATTAGATACAATTCTTGCATTTGAGAAGCCCACATTCTAACGAGGGCCTCAGATACGTCAGGAAATTTTTCTTCTTATCGTTCATATAAACCGAGCTATCTTATAAATTGATTAAATTATTGTTTAAATGAGAACAAAAGCAAGCTCTGTTTTTAACAGAACTTCCCATGAGCTATTGCTTCACATTGTACTGAGCTAAAAGTGTTCAGACCGAGAGATGAGGCCTTTGACTTCACCTCCCCAACTGTCCCCATTTCTACCGCTACTGCGCCATTTAGGAATTGTGTGGACAGAAGCACTCTGTCTGGGAGACAGGCCCACCTGGTGGTTTTTAGAAAGGATACCTATTAGGGGATCTCTGCAGAGATTCTGATCCACAGATCCAACAACACATTACAAATCCAACCACGTCCCTCTCACTGCAGTCCTGAGGCGTCTCAGTGGCAAACGACAGAAGCCAAATGTAGCCAATCCAGGAGAGAGGCTGCTGGAAGGATTTGGTGCAGCTCACTGCACTGGTAATGTAGCTAGAAATCATCAGTTCTGTGGATAGGCATGAAGGTACACTTTCATAAAGAACGTGAAGAGGAAAACAATGGAATTTGCGAAGCGGGGATTTGAGAGACTTGACTACACAAAAGATGGGCAAAATGAGAAACCCGCCTTAAGGCAGAGGGGGATGGGTAACAGCAGTTAGACACTCCCATCCTTAGGCTGGGAGCAAAAGGAAGGGGCCATGACGTGTTCTCAGATCCCAGGGGCCAGGAGAAGCTGGAACCACAGCAGGCCAGTCTGGCGGCAGCTGGGACCACAGGGAAGGGCAGGGCTCAGCTGAAGAGGGAGAGGGAGGAGGAACACCCTGGCCCCCTTCTTCCTGTCCTCTAGGCTTCTTCTGGTGACCCCATGGTCAGACACAGTGGAATCTAATGACCCAAGAGGCGAGGAAGGTCATTACCTGGCTGGTGACGAAAGCCTCAGAGTAGTCTGTGTGTGCTAGCATGGCTTCCGTGCCAGCTTCCTGAGGGAGCCGATAGCGAGCTCACTTCCTTCCTCCCCCCCCTCCAATCCCACCCCCCCCCACCCCCCCCCCCCCCCCCTTCAGCTGAACAGGGAATGTGAACAGCCTCTAATCGAGGATCCACGCCCCTTACTGAAAATTATTTTCCACTCCACGTAGTTAAAAATATTATTAATGCGAAACCACAAAAAGTAATGTAGTCGCAGGTCGGGGAAGGTGTAATGCAGTCCAACGTGTTCTCCGAGCTCTACACAGTCATCTGCACTGTCAGCGTCCCCACGAGAGCGCCCAGACGACGCTGCCCACAGCTCTCGGTCCCCACCCCCCCTCGCCCCGCCTCGTAGCTGACAGTGCCAGAGTTCAATGGTTGGAACTTCAAACCAAGGGAAGGCACCCACACATCTCCCCCTTTTGTCTAAATAAGAAGTTCTAAACTAATACAAACATATAAAAGAAGGTTATCAAATATTGTCAGAAATAATGAGAGATAATGACCTAGATAAGATGAACTACAACAATGAAACAATATCAAGCAAGAAACACATACAAAACCAAGAAGTATAGAGCATAGTAAACAGCATATATAAAGATCATCAAAGGTGTCCTATCCTAAAGAACCTGAACCTAATACTAATAAGTCTATCTAAATATATATACTAAGTTGTAACTATAACTGCTAGTCTTCAATCCCAGTTTACTCTGCATTTAAACTCAGAATTACTACGTTAGGAAAATATGGTAATTTGTTCATAGATACATGGACAGAAATGTTTTAGGTAACTTTCAGCAATGTTACACCATTGAATGTGGGTCTGTTTGTTTGCTTGTTTGGCATTTACATGTATCTGATATGTAAGAAATTAACAGGTAAAAAACATGTAAGAATCAGACAACCGATCCAAGAGGATATTCTGTCTGTGCTTTTTTTTTTTATATTGGGTGACTTCTCTTTTACATACAAAAAATCAATATAGTAAGTTTTAAATTACTTATGTGTGTGTGCCTGCCGGAATTTATATGTACCATAAGTGTGCAAGAGTCCACAGAGACCAGAAGAGGGTGTCCAATCCCTTAGAAATGGAGTTAGAGGTGAGTGTGAGCCTGTAGAAGTAAACACTAATTCCTCTGGAGAGATGCATCCTTCGAGCAGGGAGAGGATTCCTGAGAACTCTAGAGAAAGCCCTTCTAAAAATGAACTCACAAACCATGAGTCATAGGAAAACATCGGATCTCCTGCCTCACTGGATCGTCCACCTTGTCTCTGGGTGGTTGTTCTCTTGAAGGCCCCACTGATAACCACCATTTAAGACTTATTTTAAATTGTGTGGACGTGTGTGTTGAGGAGGGATGGTATGTTCACGTAAGTACAGTGTCCACAGAGACGAGAAGAGGGATCTGCAGTTACAGACGATCTGCCCGAAGTGGGCCCTGGGGAAGGAAACTGGGTCCCCTGCAAGAGTGGTACACACTTAACCCTGGCGCCCGCCATCTTTGCAGCCCCTCAGCCGCCATTCATCTGCCCATAACAAATGGTACCTTTTAATCTTTAAAAGATGTATTTATTTATTATTCCTAGGGTACACATGTGTGCCTGTATGTCCTGATGTTCATGTGGAGGCCAGAGGACAACTATGTAGAATGGATTTTCTCCATCCACATTTAGACAATTTCCAGGGAATGAACACAGGACACCAGGCTTACATGGCCAGTGCTTTTAGAAAGTCCCCGGAGGGCAGAGACAGCCTCACTTTGCATTATTCCCCAGAGTCCTCCACGTGGAAGAAACTCAACACATTTTCAGATTAAAATCAAACCCCAGCACATATTACCCTCTCTCACATAGTCTTCTCATCTTCAAGGCCAGTAGGAGCAGGCTGAGTTCTTACATACATCACTCTGAACTCTGTTCCATTTTTCTAGAATTCTGGTGGTTACAGTGGGTCCATCCAGTGAACCTAAGTTGATCTGTCTCATTTCTTTTTATTTGTTTATTTCAAGACAGGGTCTCTTTACATAGCGCTGGCTGTCCTAGAACTCACTATGCAGACCAGCCTGGCCTCACACTCATAGAGATCTGCCTGCCTCTGCCTCCCTAGTGATGGGATGAAAGGCGTGCGCCACCACACATGACCTGATCTGTCCCCACAACCCCGTTTGTTTGTTTGTTTGTTTGTTTATTTTTTGTTTTGATTTATTTATTTATTTATTTATTTATTTATTTACTTACTTATTATTTATTTATGATTTTCAAGTTTATCTGTGTAACAACTCTGGTTGTCCTGGAATTCATTCTGTAGACCAGGCTGGCCTCGAACTCACAGAGATCCACCTGCCTCTGCTTCCTGAGTGTTGGAATTTAAGGCTTGCGCCACCACCGCTGCTGATCTGTCTCATTTTAAGGTCAGCTGATTAGCAGCCTTATTTGCACCTATGAACTCAATCCCCTCTCACCATGTAACATTACACAGTCACAGGTTCTGAGTATTGTTAGAACATGGGCTTGGACCTTTAAGCCGACCCCATAGCCTGAATCAGGCCACACCTCCCTGAAGTTCTCTCTGGGACAGGAGTTAAGAAGCACTTTGTTCTGTGAGTTGACAGTTTTCAATATACGATACCTGGCTTTTCTTTGCTCCTGTAATACATGCTATGCTGAACTAAATCACATACTGTGAAACTTCCTGTCACCCCTAAAAGGTTATCAAAGTCAGACCTTTCCTTTGTTTGGGGGTTGGTACAGACTCCTTAGGAAGACTCTTGGGGATTTGGTCCAGGCATGAAGGCTGCATTCTGAGGAGGCTCCTTTAGCTTCTCCAGCCATCCCTCTCATGGTGGTGTGATCTCCCTCCCTTCCCCTTCTCTCTTTCTCTCTCTCTCCTCTCACCTCCTTCCAGGCTTTAAAGAGAAGCCTTGGCTCCATCATGTTTAGACCTCTGTGAATTGTATGGCTTTCATCTAATATTCTGCCTTCCATCTTGAGGCTCCTTCAGGATGGTGATAAAACACATCCCTGAAGGGCATCTATGTGTCCACTTTCCTCTGCAAACCAAGTGCTGCAGCTTCCCTTACTACTTTTTAACAGAAATTAGAATATGAATATTTGGGGAGCTAGTATTCTTTCTACCACCCTGGCATTAGCTTACTTCAATTAAAAACAAAAGGACAACATTCGTTATACAGTGCTTGCTATATTCCAGCAGTTCTAGTTTGTTAATTAATTTTATCCTCAGTAAAAACTCTATAAAGTGGCTACATCCCCCCATTTCCCAGATGAAAAAAACTGAGGACCATGAGTCAAGGAATACAGGCAACCCTGTAGAAGATGAAAAGCTAAGGAATGTGTTCTCCTCACAGGCCTCCAGAAAGGATAATGGCCTGCTGATACCCACTGTGATGTGAGATTATCAACTTATATTGCTTGAAGTCACTAAATTTATGATAATCTGGTGCATCATCAGCACCAAATGAACCCAGCTAATTTCCCGAATCCTTGGTCAAAAAGTCTATGTTTTACTTATAAATTCCCATGGGTCATCCTCTGTATTAAAGAAGGTAAAACGTGGTAAGAAATGGATGGTAAACCTGAAATGTTTGATCCCTTCAGGATAAAGAGACAACCTGATCTACATCAGTGAGGTCTCCCAGCTTCGCAGTTGAGGTGGTAAAAGCAGAGCCACTCCCCAATGCTATTCTAACAACTTATTGTGCCAACCAGAATTAACTGTAAATAACCAAAGGCAAGAGCTGCAGGAACGCATACCTGCGAGTTTTGAGGTGGAACACGGAGTCTTTGTTGCCAATGTTTCGGACCAGCAGAACCTTCTGGGTGCTGTATTTCACAGGAGAAGTGGAAAAATTCAGCTCATCAGGAAAGTCCAGGATGGCTCGAGCGCCTCTAGCCTTAACGGGCACGATAAACTTCTCTCTTTCAGTAATACAGGTCAACATGTGGGCGTAATCCTGCCAGGGAAGGGTACAATCATTATTTGTGGGAACCTCAACATGGTCAAGACCACTGTAAAAGGAAAATAGGGGTCGCACCGTGCAAAACAGCTCAGTGTATTCCTCTACAAACTTCTTGGGAGAAGTAGAGAGATGCTTTCACTGACATTCTTCTTGCTGAGAGGGAGAGGGCAGGTCAAGTGTCAAAATGTATAAACCAGTAGAGAAGCTTGGAGTTCATGTTTCTCAGATGGTGGGAGGTGAGGTGGGGATGATGAAAGACAAGGCAACGTGTTCTTTACTTCAAAAGATTGCTACCAGTCCATCATGTCTTCCTTCTACAAGAGGTGTCTGAAGTTTTGGCATTTTTAGATACTGTGGTCTAAAAATGTGTTGGGGTGCATTCATAGTGTTGGAGAATATGGTCTTCTGGGCATAACAGCTACCATATTCACTGGATCAGCAGCACCATCAGGCTTGTTGATTCTTGATCTATCATAGGAGGAGGGACTGGAGAGAGTCACTGGACCTCACCTGAGATTCCAGCTGCTCCTCCCAGACATTCTGCCCTAACTGCATGTGGCCTGTAGCCTGGGAGGTCTCTCAGAAGGACTAGAGTATCTAGGCTAAGTAAGATTAATGGAAGGGGAAGCCATCAGCCATGCTGGACAAAAATTTTCCAGTCCAGCTGTGTGGGAATTACCTATGCTCCTGTAGGCAACCCATCCTGAAAAACTCATTGGTTCCTCAGGCTATCTGTGGTGGAATTGTATTTTGATTTGTTGTTGGGATCTTATATGGATGGGATAGACCTTGTTTATGTCTCCCAGGGAAGGACTTCCCCCTATGAGGGCCATTGACTACAGTTTGAACACACTGGTATTTAAACCCTACTTAGTCTTCCACCTCGTGTGTTTGGGTTGCTGATACTGATGAATGGTCTCCTCACACTCATATTCTTTGCAATATGACTTTGCACCCCTGCATCAGGAGTGAAGGGTATGGCTTCACCTCTTGCTCTGAACAATATAAAGTAGCATGGGCTGTGTTAGTTTTAAGCTGAAGCTTTCAGAAGTTTTGGTATTTCTAGTCTTGCTCTTGAGACCCTGCCACTGTCACGTGACAAGTCTGGTCTAGCCTACTGCAGCATGAGAGCCTAGATATCCCACCCAAGGACAAACCAAACTAGCCTCAGGCAGTGGGTCCACAGATATGTGAGAGAGCTCATCTATGGTGAGCAGAGATGCCGCCTGGTGCAGAAGCTTGCCTGGTCAAGATCGGAAGAACAGCCCTGCTGAATCACGGTGTTGTGAACAATGCTTACTCTTTCAGCTGCTACATTTTGGAGTTCGTTGTTGTTACCTAGAAACAGCTAACTGATACACAACCCAATTTGGATGTCTTGTCTTGTGCAAAGTCTTTTGACCAGTTTTTTAAAAAATGCTCAAACCCTAGACATTTCTCTTTCTCAGTTTTGAGTCTAAATACAACAGGAGTACTGAATAAAATCATTCTTTGTCATCTCATTAAATAGAAATAGAACTCTCACCAGCACCACCACAAAGAAAAAGTTAAATAAACCTCTGGTGATAAGCAAGTTAAGTATAAGAGGAAAACAGGAATGGTCCCCTCAAGAGCTGGCCAGGAGCTCGGCTTTTGTTGACATCAAAAGCATGTGTTATCTAACCCAAGTTTGGTTTTTCCTCATCTTTGGCTTTTGCATTATGCTGGTGTGTTTTGGCTCCTAGGCAGTCTTGATAAATGGAAAGTTGTTGGATTTTAAATGCCTTATAGCAAGCACACAGTAAATGGTATTCTGTGTAGAAGTGAATGGCCTGAGGACATGAGGAAGTAGTACCAATCTTTTAATCTAAAGAATACTGTGTCTTGACATTCATCATCCCCCACCCCACCTCATCTCCCAACCACCTGAGAAACATGAACTCTAAGCTTCTCTACCAGCTTATAGGTTTTGACACTTGACCAGCTTCCTTACCTCAGCAAAAAGAGTGTCAGTGAAAGCAACTTGCTACTTGTCCTGAGAGGTTTGTAGAGGAAGACACTAAGTTGTTTGGTACAATGCCTGCCATAATCCCTATCTTCCCTTTTACAGTGGTCTGTAAAAGGACCTTTTTGGTTTTATTCTTGTTTTTCTTTTCAACAAGTCTCTTTGGGCTTTGGGGATGAGTGGGAATATCTAGCATACAGATTGACACAGATCAGCTGTGCACTGGACTTCATGAAACCACAGGCCAGGGAGGAAGGCATGGGATTCCCCATTAGTCCAGTCATTCTGCGGAGGTTGTAAGTGTGCAGATGCCTGACAGAGTGCTGACTAGGAAACAGACATGAGGATGGACAAGAAATGAACATATGAATAATGCCTACGGAATATACAATGCAACCCACTGTATAAATGTATTAATAAACATAAAGGCAAAATAACCAGCTTATAAACCTGTGGTTCTCTCTGCACCCTCCAACCTCCAACCTCCAACCCCAAGCCCAGCTTCCCAGACGGCATCTCTCTGGATGGAAACACATCGTGTCCCACACCAAACCCCCTGATAAATGCTACGGTACAACACTACATAAAATTCCCTGCCAATGGGAGGGAGCGAGAGTTGAGAGCAGGAGTTGAGACCCAACCCACTCTTCTGAGACTTGACTGAATCAGCCCAGACTGTGGACTTTTTCTTAGTACCCACAAAGACTCCCAAAGCCAGCCAAGGTCCTGCTTCTGACCAGTCCACCCCAAGCCAGTTCTAGTGCATCCTCTCAGGTTCGATGCTGATGTCTCCATCATTTGAGTGACCTTCAACAGACTAGCACATCCTAGATTCCCCTGCATTATTTTCTTTGTACTCTTGTAGCACCTACCTACCTTCAAGAGATATCCTGAGTGTAACTGCTTCCTGCCACCCTGATCCTAGCACGGCAGGCTAATGAGATCCCCTTCATTCAAAGTCCATTTCCATCCAAGGGCCAAAGAAATCAGTTAAAGTAGACATCAGCTCAGATAGTGCCTCTGTTCAAAGTCATCCCGGCTGGGGACTCCACAGCGAGCCTCCGTCCCTTCCCCAGCCACACTTCCTCCTGTCCTGCTCACTCATCTCTGCAGCTACAGTCCCCCACGCCCACTCAGAGCCTTCCCAGGCAATGCTTGCACCATTCACACCTCACGTCCCACTGGTTACTCCAGGTGCTTCTTCCTGCGTCTCATTAGGACCTGTACAGCTGTCCATTCGCTCACAGAGACCTTACTGTCTACTCCATCTAAGTTTAGCTCTTCCACATCACTGACTTCTAGGCATCAAACACTACATCACAGCCCAGACTTAGCAAACAGTCAATGAATATTTGTTGAATTAAGGGCAATCAGGTAATAAAACATTGGATAGCGGTGAATGAAAAAATAAGTAAATCTATAAAGTGATTAAAAGAATACTTGGGAGGGGGCACCAGGAAGGGCCTCCACAAAGAGGAAGCATGTCAGCCAGAGTGACCAGAGTGAGAGATGAAGCTCTGTGGCTAGCCTGCTCTGTGGGGGAAGCATGACTCACAGTCTGAGTCTAGAGGAAACTGAGGCAGGAGGGCTAGAAAGCCAGGAGAGGTGGGGGCAGGGCTGGTCACAGTGTATTTTAAGTCAGTGGCAGGACCCGAGGATGGCAGGAAGCATTAACAGTATAGTCAGCTGATCCCCCACACAGCCAATTTATAGCTTAAAAGAAAAAACCACTGGTAACCACATGGGCAGCAGACTGGAAGGGGTCTTAAGAAGAGAAAGACAGGCCAACGAGGAGGTCACCACAGTAGTCCCAGGGGCAAGAGATGATACTGATCTGAACTGTGAGCTAATGTGCTCACTTAGCATAGTGTCTGGCGAGGAGGAAGTTCTCAATCAGTAGGCCTGTCACGATTAATCTCACATATGAAATACAGTGCTGGGTGAAAGCCATTGGGTGAACAGTCAACGTGTACTTACTTGTGTTGTTGAGGTGATAATAATGGCACCCCTAAAAATGATACAAAGACTAGGACATGTGGTTGATATATTGTGCACCCCAATAAACTTATGTGGGGGTCAGAGAACAGAACAGCCACAATATTAAACATAGAGACAGTGGTAGCACACGCCTTTAATCCTAGCATTCCGGAGGCAGAGATCCGCCTGGAACTCTGTGATTTCAAACCCACACTGGTAAACAGCCAGGCATAATGACACACGCCTTTAATCCCAGGAAGTGATTTCAGGAAGCAGAAAGGTATATAAATGTGAGGACCAGGAACTAGAGCCTTTTTGTATTTGTTAAGCTTTTAGGCTTTTAGCAGCAGTTCAGCTGAGATCCATTCCGGATGAGGACTCAGAGGCTTCAGTCTGAGGAAACAGGATCAGCCGAGGAATTGGCAAGGTGAGGTTGGATGTGGCCTATTCTGTTTCTCTGATCTTTGAGCGTTCACCCTGATACCTGGCTCTGGGTTGATTTTATTTTAAGGTTGCATTACAGGGACAAAGTACATTCAGAGCACAGGGAAGGCTTTGAGTATCGTCAAGAGCTGTAGTAGTTTGAGAAACGTCTCCCATCGTCTCAGGCAGGTGAACAACTGGTCCCAAGTTGGTGGTGTTATTTGGGAATGCTTAGAAGGTGTGGTTTTGCCAGAGGAAGCTCGTCAATGGGGGATGGGCTTTGAGATCTCACAGCCTCACCCTACTCCCAGTTTGCTTTCTCTGCTTCATGCATGCTGTTTAAGATGCAGCTCTCAGCTTTCTGTTCCAGTGGCCATGCCGGTCTGCTGCCATGCCTCCCTGAGAGTGAGTGTAATAATGGACTCTCATCCCTCTGGAACAATAATCCCAAATAAATCTTCATTCTTCTTTGTGGTATTTTATCATAACAGAAAAGTAACTAAGACAAATGCTGCTGTGGGAAGGGGCCAGTTAGTCTTAAACAACCAAGCAAGTCTCCTGGAGGAAGTGACCTTTGATGGAGATCTGGATCACAAAAAGAACTAATCAGGAGAGATCCAGGGACAGAGCGTTCCTGGCAAGGGGGACCAAGAACATAAAGTCTTCAGGTAGGTGTGTGTGTGTGCAATAAAAATTAATGAACAGTACTTTCAAAATGTATTAAAGTTAATTTGTTGGGCTCTTAGGCTTGCAATTGATTTTGCTTTTCAGATGGCAATGCCAAGCTTGGGAATGATGGCATCCAGACATAAGGAAGTACAAATTATACCGAAATATCTAGTCTTAGGAAACCCCTTAAAATTCAATTCACACAACTGTTTAGTCGGATGACAGCGGACTCTTAAAGAGGTAAGTATTGCTTTCACTTTTCCTGCGTACTCAAACCCAGCCAGCAAAGGCTTTGTTGGGAATTATAAACTAGAAAGCAGTTAGAAGAGTATTAATTAAGGCTTTGAGGGGGTGCTGCAGAGCAAGGCCTAGAGACAATCCTGGGGTGTTTTGTTTTTAGTTCTAGATATGTCTTATGTCTTGCTTTGTAAGGGGTTGGAGGCAGCTAGAGACAGCTGAGGAGGCTGACTGACATAGTATCAAGGATGTTTTGGAATCTTCTCAAATTCCCAAATGAAGGTTAGACCCTGAGTCATAATTTTTTTTTCTTAATTGATTTCCACATCCAGAAAAGAACATAAAGAGAATTTTAAAGCATACTCCAATCTCCAAAGTTAGGTGTATAATAATATAATAAATATAATATAATATGACTATATTAAATTATGTAACACCCCACCAGACATGGCTTTGCTGGTTTAGGATGAACTCAGACATGATGACCCAGGAAGCTAAGCAATTGCTGCAGTTGATGGAATCCTTCCTGAGATGCAAGGCAATCAGGTCACCATTCAAAGGCAGAATATGTGTCCCAAGTTCTTTCCCTCCTACTATGAGACTCAGTCACGAATCACTCCACTGAAAGGCTACCCCAATAACAGTACTCCCCAGATAGCCTTCTTTCTGACCTCCCCACTTCAGACCTCAAAAACAGCAGAAAAATACTAGCAGAGAAGATTTGACTCTCTGGGAGTAAAAAGAATTAATCTTGATTTTTACACTAGTCTCTTGATAGAAGGCAAACAGGGCCATAAATTTCTTTGAAGACTTGGCAGAGGGAACTGGTGCCTTCTACTCCAATAAATGACTGTATGTTAAGGGCAAGGCCAATGTGGTTAAATCCTTACCTCCCCTTTCTGCCTTCTTTTCACTCCAAAATGTGTTGGGGGAAATGAGTGAAACCAGAGCTGATCAGGAATGAGTGAAATCCCCTTGGTACCCAGATAACCTTCCGAATCCTTGACCAGTGAGTGACAAGTATTTGTTAGATGGTTGCTCCTCAACCTCAGATTCACCCTCAGAAGGAATTCTTTAAGAACTGGAATTTGAGGGTTGGAGAGATGACTCAGCAGTTAAGAGCACTGGTTACTCTTCAAGAGGATCCCAGTTCAATGCCCAGCACCTACATGGCCTCTCACAACTGTCCGTAACTCAAGTTCCAGTGGATCTGACTCCCTCACAAAGACATGCAGGTCAAGCACCAAAGCGTATAAAAATTAAAAAAAAAAGAATTGAAATTTGAATTTCTAAATTGGAAACTGGAATTCTTTTGGAAATCCTAGAGATTAAAAATGTCATTGGGGAGGAGGTGGGATCTGTGGTTGGTATGTGGAGTGAGTAGAGAATTTCTTAATAAAAAAAATGAAAAAAATAAAAATGGCATTGGCCAGAGAGCTTGGGTTTGGCCTATGCCATGGTAGTATCTGTGGTTGAGCTGAGATCTCAGTGTCCTGGGGATAGCTATAGTCCATCTGTTAAGAGAATGATTTCTGACCTTGGGTATGGAAAGAGAGCCAGGACTTATGAATTTACTTTAACTAATAGGTGTTTAAAATGACATGTGAATTTACTTATAATTGATGTGTGTGATATCCTCCACTAGGACAAGCGATTTCCTCTTAAGCTCAAAGAATCTTGATCCAGTAACCTTAGCCCTGCCAGTCCACCTGCCCTTGCTCCCACATCCACATGCTCTCTGCCTTCACCCTGTTTCTATGATCAACCCCTCTGCTACATACTAGATATCAACCCTTCTGCCACCCCAGAACTGCACAAAATCTCTGGATTTCCCTCTTCACTGAAGAGACACTTACAATCAACCAGCTTACAGTCACATTAAAATGGCCTCGTATTATATATTTAAAACCTGCACCTCATTTTTCAATGACTTTATAGCAAAACTCCTTACTGGAGTTAATTTAGATCCAATGTTGCTACCTCCTCACTTTCCATTCTCTCTGAACCATCTTGGCTTCTGTACCTAGCATTTCATAAAAAACGTCTTCAAGCCAAGGTCACTAATGCCTTTTCCAAGCTCAACAGGCAACTCAGCATCCTCGGTGAATGCCTGACTCTCCACTTTCCTGCCAGTCTTGCAAGCCTGCTTTCCCATCCTTGCCCCAGCTCAGGAAAGAGCACCATCATTTTTTCAGTTGCTGACCAAAATTTTGAGTCAAACTAGACTCACTTTCTTCTCACTTCCTTATCTGGATCCTGATGGCTTTGGTAAAAAGTCTTAACTCCCCTTCAGTGTCCCTACCCTGGTCCAAACCACCCTGCTCTGCCTGAACTATTGAAACCTTCTAGCCTTGTATCTGTCACCATCCCAGTCTGCTGTATAGGCAGGTAGACAAAGCCCAAGGTTCTCAGGGCCGTAGGAACAGGGTGTCTGAACAGTCACATGAGACCCAGCTTCCTAACTCCTTTCCACCATTCTGTCCTGCACCTCTTTCCTCAATGTCACTTCATGCCCCCCCCCAAGTCAAGCTGGAGGCCAGAAGGAGGAAGACACCTGCTGTCAGCTGTCTCCAAGTAGAAACCTTGGAAGTCCGGCTGCTTCTTCTCATTGGCCAGTACTTAGACATACACTGCTGCAAAGCAGGCTGGGAAATGTAATCGTCTCTTATTTTAGGTAGTAATGAATCTAGTCAAAATGCGCACCCCTTTGTATACTCTTGCAAATTAGTATTGTCGTTGTTGTAAACAACATGGATATTCTTAAAAAAGTTAAAAATACAGCCACCATATGACCCAAGAATTTTATGTCTGGGTCTTTATCCAAAAGAAATGAAACCAGTGTACTGAAGAGATCTTTAGGCTCACAGCCATTGAATAGCCAAGACAGGGAATCAACACAAGTGTAGAGCAATGGGCGAACTAATAAATATAATAAATTCACACATACACACATATATACATACATACATATATACATACATACTATGGAGTACTATGCAAGGAAGAAAAGCCTGTCATTCATGACAATATGGCTAACCCCAGAGGACATTACATTAAGTTAAATAAACTAGGCACGGAAAGACAAACATCATATTATCTCATATATATATGGTGGTATTGTGTTCCCCAAAATATTGTGTACCTTAATAAACTTATCTGGGGTCAGAGAACAGAAAAGCCACTAGTTAGGCAGTGATAGCACACGCCTTTAATCCTAGCATTCCAGAGGCAGAAATCCATATGGGATCTCTGTGAGTTCAAGGCCACATTGGAAACAGCCAGGCATGGTGGCTCACCTCCTTTAATCCCAGGAAACAAGCCTTTAATCCTAGGGAGTGATGGTAGAAAGCAGAAAGGTAAATAAGGCGTGAGGACCAGAAACTAGAAGCATTCGGCTGGTTAAGCTTTCAGGCTTTGAAGCAGCACAGTTCAGCTGGGATTCATTCTGGATGAGGACTCAGAGGCTTCCAGTCTGAGGAAACAGGACCAGCTGAGGAACTGGTGAGGTGAGATAGCTGTGGCTTGTTCTGTCTCTCTGATCTTCCAGTGTTCACCCCAATACCTGGCTCAGGTTTGATTCTATTAATAAGAACTTTTAAGATTCATTATATATACAGTCAAACACATAGAAAAAGAGTAGAGTGGTGATCATCACAGGCTGGGGAGATGCTGGTTGAGTTTCAGCAGGAAGCAGGACAAAAAGTGAGTTCAGATCTGTACCCAACACAGCCACTGTAGTTAATAACTGTGTGGTATAGCAGTTGCCACATTTTCTATGTGTTTGTGTGTGTCCCTCATCGAGGGTTCATATGTTGAGCTTTAATTCCCATTCTGAGATAGTAGGAGAATTGAAATCCAACTCTGGTCTTAAAAGTTTGAGTCTTTGGGAAGTGACTAGTATCAGATAAGGTCCAGAGCTCCCACAGTTAAGTTTTTGGTGACTGTAAGAAGAGAGAGACCTGAACACACAGACCTGAACTGCCTCAGGACTCCACCTGTAAGAAGGTCATGGCCAAATTGGTTCTTCATCATTGGACCAGAATGGGTATCAAAGACAAATCTTTTTTTCTGAGTAACTAGCTTGTTCTGGGGTATTGTTACTGGCAGGATATGAATGCAGTGCTTTAAAATGGCTTAGATTAGACTGAAACTGTTTCACTACAAACAGATGGCTCTGGTGAGGTAGCAGACATGTTATTAGGCAGTGTCCACTAGGTATACATGTATGCATATATCATCACAGCACTCGGAAGATAGAGGCAGAAGGATCTCTGTGAGTTTGAGGCCAGCCTGTTCTACATAGTGAGACCTTGTCTCAAAAATCAGTTAGAGAATTAGGAACTTGAACCTGGATGATGTGAAGGATGACCCACAATGAATTACTTCAGAAACAAACACAGACATTATGCACACCCTGAAGTGATGCAACAGGAAGTACTCACTACTTGTGACAGGCTCTCAGAAAGAATCATGAATTCAGTCAGGGCTCTGACCTACCTACAGGCTTATAGGCCAGAGGTGTGATGGTCACTCCAAATAAATCAAGGGGAATCAATGAACAAACTTCACCTGCACCCCAATTTAAACAAACCCAACTTTAAAACTGACTCAATCGGAGAAACCTGAACACTGACTAGTATTATAGGGACTATGATTATGTTTATATTTGCTCATGATATTTAATCTTATTGACATCTTAAAATGTTCTTATCTTTAGAAACAAATATTGAAGTATTTGCGGTTGAACTAATATGATGTATGGAATCAAAATCCATGGGGGCAAGGAGCAGACAAATAAAGCCAGAGTGGTCATTTGAAATCACTGTGATGGTAGTTCACTAAATTCTCAGCTTCTACAGATGGTACGTGCTTCCATAATAAAAAGGTCTTGAAGATTTCATTGCAACGTCCTATCTCATGTTACATGACTTCCCCAAACCTCCATCCTCTCACCTCCTATAACTCCTGCGGTTGTTCTGGCACTTTCCTCTGCCACACTAGCCTTCTGGCACTCCCCTGAGCCCCCTGGCCAGCATATTTCTACCACAGGGCTTTTACACTTTCTGTCCCCTTTCCCACAAGGCTCTCCCATAGGCGTTTGCATGGCTTGTGCTAAGTTGGTGCCTAAATGTCATCTCAACTGAGAACCCTTCCCTCACCCTCCTACTGAAAAGAGTCCCATCACTGTCTGTCTTCTATCATGTCCATTAGTTGACACTGAATTATACAGCAGCATGTCCATTTACTGTGGATCATAAGTTACATGAAGGTCAAAATTTGTTCTGTTAGCCACTGGGTTCTAGCTCAAAGAATAGAAGCCTAGCTCAAACAACACATTGCATGAGTAAAAGATATTATTTGTCTTTCATACATTTGCTTGACTCGTAAATTATGAAGAGAATTCTCAAGATTCTTATTAGCCTAATGATCAAATGATTTTCGCTTTGTCTAGAAGGTTTAAAAGCAGGGATGTGGATCGCAGAAGACATAAAGGCTAATTCAGGCAGCATTCTTCTCAGGGCAGAGTCCTTAGACATCTTTCTCCTGGTTGAAATAACCAGAAAGGATGTTAATTTACAATATATTCAGTACAGAAAAGCTATTAGATCCCCTCTTACATGCTTCTGCATTTATGATCTGCAAGCTATGCTCAAGTTTAAAGAACCACTTTCTAGTTCCTTTAAGTTAATTCTCAATGTTCTATTCCAATGTGTCTAGCACTATGCTAGGCTGTGGAGTTACAGGAAGGACCTAGACAGAACTAGGGAGAGCTAAATCTAAACAGGAAGAAAATAAAATCCCTAACAGTGAAAATTACTGACTAGGAGAACCAGGTATGATGAACATGCCTGTAATTCCAGCACTGAACTGGCAGAGGAAGGAGTCAGTAGTTCAAAGTGATCCTCATCGCACAGTGAGTTCAAGGCTAGTCTAGATGACATGAGATCCCATCTCATACTCCACCGTAGAAGATTTTATGGTATCTACACTTTAATCCAACGTGTTGGCAATACAGTTTTATGATTATTATATATCTAGGGCACATAAAATATGCTAATGTTTCTGTCCTTCTTGAGACATATATTAAATTTCATAGGAAAACCATTTTGAGAGCTAGTTAGATACTGTCCCTAAAAACATACACAGAGAAAACAGAATAGTATAACAAATGCCAGTATACTCACCCCCTAGATTTAAACATCATTAACGTGTCTTTATTCTGGTTCTATCTAAACGTGATTATTAAAACTCCATCCTGCATTCCCGCCTCCAAACACTGCTACATTCTCACACTTCAGCACTATACAAACATGCTTTCTCGAATCTTAGTATTCTGTGCTGCCTTCTAACCAAAGCTTAATATTTTCCCAACTCAATTTAATAATGCAGATTGTAATTTAAGAGGTCAAGAAAAATAAATGACAGCTCCAGAATTCCCTGGTGCCATTTGATAAAAACACTGACTCTTACACTTCCATGGTGCATGATACATGCACTGGCATTATTAGACTAACAACACATCCAGTATTTTTGTTTAAGTCTGTGTGGGAGGAGATAAGGAAAGTCAAAGTGAACCGACTGCACCTGTTATCTGGGCATTTGGCATTCCCAGCAACTGCCATGCCCAGGAAGCCAATCAACAGATGACAGGGAGAATGCAAATTGCATTATCATCTTCAATGTGCTAATATACACGGGTGCTGGCAATCCAACCAGAAGGGGGTGAGCTTATTAAATGTGGCATGCTGCAATTTACATATCTCACCCCCCAGATGTGAGGAGTGTGTGTGAATGAGAATGGAGAGTGAGCAGATCAGCGGGGGATACAGAGGCAGAATAGCATTCAACTCTTGGACTATCAATTTTGGCCAACTGAAGAACCAGTGACAGCCAGTGAAATGACCGACTTTTCCCTCTGCCACCTTCTGGAACAGCATGGAAGACAGCGTGCCTGAGCTTAGCAGGTCATTCTGTGCACAGACCCTGTCAGCTTCCTGACAGTGAGGGTGAGTGAGACACTGAATATTGGATACTGCCCACAGCAGCAGGAGAAACTGACTCCATCTTTAGAAAGAGGAGCCCTGTAAACTGGAATATCACCTACAAGGCCTCATGCTTGCTGGGTAAGTAAGTCCTCAATCACTGACCTGTATCCTCAGACCTTTTTCTTTTTCTTCTCTATTTTAATCAAGAGTTAGGGTCCCAGGAAGTTACCCAGGCTGGACTTGAACTCACTCTATCGCTCAAGAAGACCTTGATCTTGAGATCTGTCTGCTTCATCCTTTTGGATGGTTAGGATAGGGAGCCTAGGCCACCAGGGATTGATTCAACAATCCATGGCAAAAAGCCTCACATATGGATTTATCTTCTCACTTATTTCAATGGTCATCAAACAGGACAGAAGCGCCACAAACACAACTCAAGAAATAAACAACAGTATGACCAGTGACAAGGCAGGAAACAGTCACATGAGACTGACTCCCTACCCTTCAGAAAAGTAGTCACAGCCACATTGGTAGTGAGACCACTGGTAACGACATTAACAGCAGTGAGCAGGTGGTAAGTATTAGTGGCAGAGAAGAGGCTCAGGGCTATCCTGTCTGGCTCATCTATTGATTTCCACTATAATGGCACCATACAGATAAGCATGCCCACTATTAACATTATCCACAGCCCACCTCTTTTTATTCTAGGGCTTTGTTTTTGAGAATTTCGTATTTGTAGACAATGAAATATGATCATATGTACCCTTTATTTCCCCATCCAAGTCTTTACATGTCTCTTCCAATATGCTCCCTCCCAACTTCCTATCTTTCTTTTTTTTCCCCAATAACTCATTAAGTCCAGTTGGTGCTGCCCATATGTGCATGGGCGTGGGGCTAGCCTCTGGAGCGTGGGAAGCTTATCAGTAGCGCATCCTCGTTCCTCGCCCAGCAACTGTCCACTGCCGGTGGCTCCTCAGAAAGGGGTGGTGCTGGGAACTCATCTCCCCCACCTCTGCTAACCACCAAGCCTTCTGCTCATGCCCCTTCAAGTACTGGTTTCCTTTCTAGCTCCTTCACAGTGTGGTGAAGTCCCTTCTGCCCCCTCGTGAGTCCTCAGCTAGGCTCCTGAAGGAGAAAACCTAACCAACAATTCTGCCTGGGGAGGGAGCTTCCACCCCAACCCTTGCACCCCAGCTCTTTCCCTCCAAGCAAGAACTGGGGTTCCTATGAACTAGGAAAGCCTGTGGGTGGTGCTGAGGGAAACCAGCCTTAACTTTTGGTGTGCTTTGTGGCTGTTTGTCTGCAGTAGGGGTCGGCTGACCAGGCAGGCTAGTTTTTCCTTTCCTGCTGTGGTTGGGTGAGACTTTAGGGCAAGTCAGTCCTTCTGGAGGACCAGTTATTGATTAGACAGTGGGGGTCAGGAGCCTCCACCTCAGCCTTGAGTCCTGGCTATGATTCTGCTCTGATGGAGGTGGAGTGTGATCACTATTTGAATTTAGGTCTCTTTCCCAAGTAGGTTAGACTCCTGGGAGGGAAGATATACAACCCACTAGGATCCTCAACATCTAAAGCCGCAGTCTTTACCTTTTCTCTTGGCTCACTGCATCCAGACTATCCCTTTTCTTTATTGGTGACCTTCTGGATACAGTATAAACCTGCTGGGTCCAGGCTAGTAGGGAGTGTTCGGCAGGATCAGGCTTCTTCACAGACTAGCGACTTAGGGCTCATGGACACCCTCGTCACCTGACAGTTCTTTGCTCATTGCTAGCAGCATGGCACCCCTTCCTCCTGTCTCCCTTCCTCTCTCCCCTCACGACCACCACATCAAATAACAACGATGTCTACAGCACAAACAACGCAAACTCTGCTGCTCTGTTCTGCTCACGGCTTGTCCTCCGGGTTCCTGGGTGGGAGGTTGGTTTTCAGCAAGATGGTTTGGGGAGGTGGTATCCCTTTGAGAGGTGGAGACTGGGGGAGGTCATTGCTGGTCCTTTGGCAAGTTCCCATCCCATCTCCCCTTTGCAGATGATGCCACCAACCATGAGGTGACTTGTGATATTATGTTTCCCAAAATATCATGCACCCTAATAAATTTATCTGGCATCAGAGAACAGAACAGCCACTAGATATAGAGGCCAGAAAATGGTGGCACACACACCTTTAATCCTATCACTTGGGAGGCAGAGATCCATCCGGATCTCTGTGAGTTTAAAGTCACACTGGAAACAGCCAGGCATGGTGACTCACACCTTTAATCCCAGAAAGCAGAAAGGTATATAAGGTGTGAGGACCAGGAACTAGAGCCTGGTTAAGCTTTTAGGCTTTTGAGTAGCAGTTCAGCCGAGATCTATGAGGCTTCCAGTCTGAGGAAACAGGATCAGCTGAGGAATCAGCAAGGTGAGGAAGCTGTGGCTTGTTCTGCTTCTCTGATCTTCCAGCATTCACCCCAATTCACCCTGGCCCAGGTTTGTTTTTATTAATAAGACCTCTTAAGATCCATGGTACAGTGACTCCGCTAAGGTAGTGGATGGGGCTTGCTGCAGTTAGAGCTGTGCTGATTCAAGTGTCAGCCTCTAAGACAGGGAGCTAGATAAGTCTCGTCCGCACGCATGCCCACCCTCAGGTATTCCATTCCATCACAATAATAAACCACCGACAAAAACCCAGACTAATACAACTGCCATCAACAACAAAATACCATCACCAGTTCTACTGCCACTACCAAGACCACCAACATGACCCTCAGCACAGGCCACTGCTAATACCACCAACACTACCGTGAACACCAGCAGCCCCGCGAGTGTCTAGAGTGGAACGGCACGGTGCTAGAGACACGTATTCAGTTTTTCTCCCCAGCAGTGTTATTACCTTGTTCTCCTCTGGAGTGAAGAGGATTCGGAATATAGACGGCACTCCCGGGGCGACCTTGTGGCCGATGTCTTTGGGGCTGATGATTTTAAAGTAAGGTGAACTTTCTTCAACAACTTTTACCATCCTTGGGATCTGCAAGGGAAACACACGTTGGTGACACCATGTAGGAGGGAGAGGCGGGAGAAGAGCGCAAGAATCAGAGTGGAACACCGTCAGGCTTCAGCCACTCCTGGCTCTGTGTGGCCTGGATCAGGAGTTCACCTGCTTCAGCTGAAAAGGGAAATAAATGGTGGGTCTACCTTTATCCTCAGGACAGTCTTTAAGACATACTGACTCTACTTTTACCAACATTATTATTATTATTATTAATTTTTGTTAGTATGCCAAGTCTTTGTTCGTGTTATAGCTGAAATGATCATCTTCTAAAATGAACTGTTCAATAAGCTGAGTTCTCTCTCAAACAGCAGAGTTGAAATGCGTGTCTCAACATTTGGAAAGTGTTTAGGGAAAAGATGTCCCACAGTGCTCTTGGGACCATTCCCAGGCCATGATGCGCCACTCTATTCTCACAATGGCTATTGAGCTTTGCCATAATTCCCAGGCCACAGGGGAGGAAAGGGGGTCAGCCCCGCCAAGCAATGGGTGTTGGGAGGCAGTCCCAGCCTGACTCCACCGCTGTCTTCATGGGAACATCCCCAAGAAGTAAGAACAAAACACAGATGGATAACCCTTGGCTGATCTCAGGGCAGCTTCAAACAGTCTTGTTCTCTTAATGTCTTAGCCTCTGCTCCCTGGTCTTACCCAGAGCTATGTAGCTCTATCCCAGGTTGTATAAACAAATGCAATCACAAGGCAAATGGGAGTGGTCAGAGGCAGAGGTTTTATACACACACACACACACAAAAAAAAAAAAAAAAAAAAAAAAAACACCAGTGGAGAGTTCGTTTGGATTTCCTGGTTTCTGAGACAAGGTCTTCCTATGTAACTCAGGATGGCCTCAAACTCCCAATCCTCCTGCCTCAGACTTGTGAGTACTGGGGATGGCAGATGTGTGTCACTTTGCTTGACAAAGACTTTTTTTGTGACTCAAAATAGTAAAAGAAAGGTAAGTTAACTTGTTAAAGGATGACCTGAAGTCACAAGTGAAAAATAGAAAAGAACTCCCATGACTGTGAAATGTTTTATGGATAAAGAAACACAGAAAGGATGGAGAGAGATCTTAGGAGCAGAGAATGGGGAGAGAAGAAACACCCAGCATTGGGCCAGGTGTAGTGCTGTGGGCCTATGCACAACACTCAGGAAGAGGTTGACAGATGCTCAAAGCTAGCTTGTCTATATAGTGAGACCCTGGAGAGATACACAGAGAGACAGACAAAGAGACAGAAACAGACAGACATACACAGAGACAAAGACAGACAGGTAGACAAAGAGACAGAGACAGAGACACAGAGAGAGAGACAGAAATAGACAAACAGAAAGACCAGGCAGACAGACAGACAGACACATACACAGGGCCACATTTCAGACAGGAAAAGAGCAGAACGTGTGTCGTGCTTCCTTTGTTAAGAGCATAACTTGGGCTAGGGAGAAGCTAGCTCAGTGCTTAAGAGTCCATGCTCAGGTACCAGCACCCACTGACTGTGGCTCCAGATTCAGGGCACTCGACCCCTCTGGTCTCCATGGGCACTTGTATGTCAGGAAGGAGAGGAGAGCTTATATCTGCCTCTCAGCACACAACCTGGTGTGACTCACGTGAGAACACACCTGCCTAGCCTGGAGAAAGCTATCTGCTTATCAATAATTGGACTTTCCTTGGTTGAGGACTTTCCAGGGGTCAATGCTTTGACTGAATCTCACCCAAGAGGTGTTGGGTTATCCATGAAAACTGTGCCCTTTGGAAGATGAAATTTATACATTCCCTTACCCCGACTTCCTCATACAGACCTACTGATAATCACTTCTTGTGTAGGGTCAGGAGGAATTGCTAAGGATCCAGACACTAGGCCTACTCCATCCTTACTAGCCTAATAATACCTGACAAGTGTAGAACAGTTATAGGAGGAGAAAAGAGAATTCTAGATGAGAAGATGAACCTGTTGGCAGCCCCACGTCACAGAGTGCAGCTCTTCTTGAGGCCTGGGGACATGACCCTGGGCATCTTCAGCTCTCATCGCTCTGCTTACCCTCAGCTTCTGCTGTGAGCTTCTCTTGCTAACAGCACTGCAGCCAGAAACCAGCAAACAAAGCCAAACTCTAAATGTGCCATTGTCTCCAGAGTCTGGCTTTGCTGGCACTAAGTCACCCTATTGATCTCTGAAAGGTATCACTGAGTCCTTTAATAAGCTACTGTGTGAACACAGCTCCAGGTCTCCCACTTGCTTTGGGCCCCTGCACAGACTTATTTCCTCATTTTTCTTGTAACTCACCCCTTCTCCTGGACTCCTATTTGCCTTTTCCTTGGAGTTCAGTATTGTTGAGGTACGCCCCCTTCACACACCATCTGTTTATTTTTTCACCTAACTGTGTTTAAAGCTCCCATAGAACCTTCCTTCTATTATTGTCAAGTGTCAAGGAAATCCTCTGGTACTGAATTCTTTTCTTTGAAACAAACCCTAGTTTATCTCTAAAGAAAAAGACGCAAGGCTGGGGAAGAAATCCTCCACTGCACTTACAAAGGAGCATGACATAGATATTGGGAAAAGCCTTCTGTAGACAATGTCTGAAGGCTACTTCATACAACAGGGAGAAGACCACAAAAAGGGGAGAGCTATATCACAAGCTAGAGAAGAGAAGTTATTTAGAAGAATAATTTGCAGAATATAATGATAAATGCTCATGTTTGCTATTCATTGGAGCAGATGATACCTTGAACTGGGATAATGGTGTCTGCAATGCAGAGTATATCCACATTAATAGTAACTGTTCAGTCTTAATGAAAACCTAGCCCAGCTGGTCAAACTCAAGAACTCCATGCCATTTATCAAATCTACACTTATGCATTAAGAAGTTGGGGCATGTGGCTGCAGAGATGGCTCAGTAGTTAAGAGTACTGGCTGCTCTTCCAGAGGACCAGGGTGTGACTCAAAGTACCCACATAGTGGCTCACGACCATCTGTAACTCCAGTTCCAGGGAATCTGACACCCTTTTCAGGGCCTCTGTTGGCATTGCACACCTGTGCATGTATTCAGTCAAAATACCCCCAGAGATAAAATTAAAATGAACACATCTTTAAAAGGGGAAGCTGGAACACATGTTGGGAGTTGGTCATCTGCTGGGCACTGCAATGGACTATACAGACAGCAACAATCAGACCTAGCCTTGTGTTCATGAAACTTGCACTCAAAGAGCATGCTTGCATGTTATTTTCTATCAAATTAAAGAGCATATCTGAGACCCTTGGAATTGCAGAATTTACCGAACCCTCCTCCAGCATCTTGCAAAAGTTCACCTACACCAGCGCACATACTCACTTTGTCGTTGTTTCTCAACACCAACGGGACTTCATAGACTTCACAGGGTGAATAGTTCTGGAATATGATTTCTGATGGAAACGGCTGGAATAAGGCCTGATCCAAGTCAACTCCAGAATACTGCAATTGAAAAATAAAATTACTCATTCTGTGAACAATGGCCAAGATGACTAGGGTAAATAGTGCAAAGATCTAATTATTTAAAATAAAGAACATAGGAGTCACTCAGAAGGGAAAACCACCATAACAATAGTTAAAATGAGTGAGATTGTTTTCATTAACTTCATCACAAAAGAAGATAGAAAATTTGGGAGTTGGCTCAGTCAAGGACAGCGATTCCAGCACAAGCATGAAGACATGAGTTCTGATCTCCAGGACACACATAAGAAGGCAGGCATGATAGTGCATGCCTGTGATCCCAAGACTGGGAAGGTAAAGGCAGGTGGGTCTCTGGGGCATCCTGGCCATCCAGCATTGCCTGATCGGCTAATTCAGATCCCGATAAGAGAACCTCAAAAAATAAGGTGGATGGCTCTTCAGGAGCGGCACCCAGGGTTGAACTTGGGCCTATACTCTCATATGTACATACAGGTGCGCGCGCACGCGCGCGCACACACACACACACACACACACACACACACAGTAAAAGACCACTTGGTCCTCAGTTAAACAGAAAATAAGCTAATAAAAACCACTAACCCAGATTTTGTGATCCAAATGTGGGGTCGTTTGACCCAGCTGGCCTACGAGAGTAACTCCAGAGCTCTATCAACAACTATCTGCTCTGCCACACTGCTAACAAGATCACAAGGAATTGCTGGCTGGGCCGCAGGAGAAAGCGGATGAGCGGTCATGGAGAGCACTGGGGATAGAGACAACGGTTACATTTGCCTCTATGCATTAGACAGGGGGCTGAGATATGTCCACAACTCTTGAACCTGTAACAAGGCTAGAGAGTCAGAGACTGGTGTTCCAAAGCTCGTCTAGAAGGGTAGGACTCTGATGGGCTTTACTCTCACTGACCTGTGGCTGGATGTGCCACAGAATAAGGATGAACTAGGGTCCCTTGAGTCCTTCAGTACTCAGGGAAATCTGGCACCAGCAACCCAGTCCTCCTCTGAAGGAAGAGAGCATCAGCACAGGATATGGATAATTTATGCAATCTTCCAATTGTGAAATTTTATAGCTTACAGCCAAGAATCCTTTTTAAGATGCAAACAAACAAACAAACAAACAAACAAAAAAAAACCCCTGCAGATTGTAATTATATAAGCCGGCCATAAATATGAGGAAACAGTATGTCAGCATAAAAAGCCAGCACAAACAAGAGGTGACAGAAACAGCAGTATGACCCACTCTCTGAAGCACAAGGCTCAAAATTTGGCAGAGGTAGAAACAGTAAGAAAGTAAATGCAAATTCTATGCCACACACAATAATGGGAATCAGGGATTCAGGGTGTGTGTGTTTAATAGCAGATTAGCCACAACTGGAGTGTTCCTGGTATGGAGGTTAGGTTAGAAGAACATTCAGACCAAGAAGACAGACTGAGATGACAGAAAATTCAGGAGAAATAAAATGAGCAGGTAATACATGAAAAGGCCTGGAATATGTGCATTTGGAGGCTCAGAATGAACCAGCGGGGAAGAGGTATTATCGCTAGAACAATGCCAGAGAAGTTTCCATGGCTGACGACAGAGTCAATACAAACATGCAGGAGACCTTATGAACTCCAGCAGGATTAAAAAATAAATGCATGCCTAGGTAGATAATTATAAAACCATTAGAAACAGAGGCAAAAATGTGCAAGAGATGCTAACAGGAAAAAGAGAGTATGTTTCATAGCCAAAGTGTTGGCTGCTCAACATAATTAAAAGGTCAAAAGGTGTGAAAATAATGTCCAAACCAAAAAACTGAACAAACAAAACCTTCTGCAGAAATAATATTCTCTACCCTAAAAAAAATCCCTTCAACAAAGAAGTTCAAACAAACATTTTTAGGAAGATTAAAAATTACAATTTTAACAATGTCCAAGGGAAAACACTGAAGGGTATTCTCATAGAGGGGAAGTTTATCTTAGATCTTCAGATACAGGGGAGGAGAGAGGAATGATAAAAGGGTAACTATCTGGTAGATCTAAATGAACTTGGGCCATACAGACAACACTACTAAGAACTTGCTTATCCATGGGCTGTGTGCACCTGCTGGACCCCTCACAGCAGACCCGGATGGGCACGGCCCTATGGCCTCCTGTACTGCTATGAGTTTCACTGAATACTTGCTTTTTTATCAGAGCAATGACCAATGTCATGACATGAGGGAAATCAGCCAGAAATGAAAGGGCACTTCTTGTCACATTCCACTTGCATAAAGGAAAAGTTAATCTGCAATGTGAAGGGTAGGTTAGTAATCTTTTGGAGGAAGAGGGAGAGGTAATGACCAGGAAATGGACGTAAGTAACCTTTCAGGGAGCCAGTGAACATGCTTACACTCATAATATATACAAATACACAGATGCAACACACAAGTTTTTATTTTAAAAAAGAAAGCTGCTATCCTCCCTCCAAAAAATATGCACAAGCTTACACAGCCTTCATAACACTTCACTGAGAATTACTGATCAAGACATCACTCAGTGTTGACAGACAGGCTAAGCAGATTCCCTTCCTTTAAAGATGGGTAGCAGAAACAATCATAATGATAAACTGAGCCAACACATATACACATAGACATGTGTGTGTGTGTAATATATACATATATACGTAAAATACTTGAGAAAAAAGTAGAAAAGGATACAAATGAAGAATTTTTAATTTTGTGTGTATATTGGGGTATATGTATTTGTAGACACATGTGTGTGTGTGTTATGTGTGAAGGCCAGAGGTCAACGTTGAGTGTCTTCCTCTATCACTCTCTGGGGTTTCTTACTGGCCAGGGAGCTCTCTCTGTTCATCCACTTGTCTCGCCTCCTCAGCTCGGGGTCATGGATGCATGCCGCTGTACCTAGCACGGATCTACACACGTACCAGGAGTCTGACTTCAGGTCCTCATGCTTCTTCCATGGCAAGCACTTTACCCACTGCCCCATCTCCTCAGCTCTCGAGTAAAGAATGTGTATCAGAAATGTATTGCCAATAAGCAGTGAAGATTCAATGCTTGTTTGTTTTTGTGGTGCTGGGGATTGACTATAAGTCCAGAGAAGGCTAGGCTAGTGCTCTACTATTGGGCTACATCCTCAGCCACACAAAGCAATGAAAATCTTAACCACACAATTTCACCATACTTTAAAACATATAATGGAGAAATAATAAAAAAGCACGAAACAAATATTCAATGATACAGAGAAGACAAAATTTGCCTTCCAATAAACACCAAGTTTCAAATACATGCCAAGTTCCTTCCCACATGCTGAACACATACTAGTGAAGAGAGCCACCAACAGCCCTGTCCTTGCAAGGCTGATGAGTCCCTTCCCAGGCTTTACAATCGTTCTTCCTTCCAGTTGGAATGTCCCTTTGCAAACCTTTGTCAGACTTGCTTCAGACATCTGTCTAGCTCAGAAAGGCTGTCCTACAGCACTCTTCAGCAGGGCAGCCATCACCCCATTCTCTCATGAGAAGTAGTTCTGCATGTGAACAGGGGTAAGAAGGAAGGGCGGCAGGAGTCAATGTGCCACACAGAGGAAGGAAGGAAGGAAGGAAGGAAGGAAGGAAGGAAGGAAGGAAGGAAGGAAGGAAGGAAGGAAGAAGGAAGCTGTTTCCGTGGTTGCTGTTTGGATAGTCTACATGCTAGCAACTGGACGGATGGTTGAGGAAATGGTAAAAATGGTTTGACTGAAGATATATTTGTGAAAGTCAGGGAGTTTACAGCACTTTCTGCTGGATTTTGAGAGAGAGAGAGAGAAGAAAAAGAAAAAAAAAAAAAAAAAAAAAAAAAAAAAAAAAAAAAAAAAAAAAAAAAAAAAAAAAAAAAAAAAAAAAAAAAAAAAAAAAAAAAAAAGAGAGAGAGAGAGAGAGAGAGAGAGAGAGAGAGCCTGGAAAACAGGATACATGGAATTACTGTCTGCAGGAGGCGGGGGTAGAAGAAACACGGGCTTTGAGAGACAGACCACAAATCTGCACATTGAGCTCCGGCATATCAAGTCTGAGCTGCCAACTGTCCACGGAGCTGAATATTTGATAGTTCAGGGGACTAACATGCAGCTTGAGATATAAATGAGAAGGTCGGCATCAAACACAAGGGCTGGGGATGCAGCTCAGTGGAAAAGCAGTTGCCTAACAGACGTGAGGCATCCCAGGCACCTCCCCAGTGCCTCCAGCATCAAATGCATAAATAGTAAAAGAGATAAGAGGATCCAAGACGCCATTGTCCTTGAAAAGGTCACCTAAGACACAGCTTCTTTCTGTGGACCATGACCTCATATGGGGTCATATAATTGACTATAAGAGGTCATGAAAAACTTGTGAACAGTAAACGTTTTCTGAATGTATGACCCCAAATTAGTTCAGAATCAAATGCATAATGGCCCTTAGGTGTCTCTGGCGGCAACGGCCTGTGCTGCACCTCATGGTTTTACCGCAGCCTCAGCTCTAAACACCATGCATACTAATGAGACCGATGTGCACACGTCACACTGTGGCTGCTGCTGCACTGTGCCATGCCAGTGCAGGCTGCCTAAAACCCTGCAGCTCAAATTCAAGACCATTCTATGCTATGAACTGCAGTGCTTTTACTGGAAAGATCACACTTTCTGTCCTTAATAGAAATGGTTACTTACAGAAAAGAAAGACCTTTAATATTTTCCTGCAATCACTCCTCAACATGGAAATGTCAAATTAGTGCACGTCTGGACTGGACTGCATGATTTTAAAATCCGTTGTTTCCATTGTTGATTTGAGTTCCATTTTTTAAAAAAAAATAATTAAATGAATTGTGGCTTGGAATTCAGAAAGAATTTCTAACCATTTCTAAATGGCCCTAAACAGACTTCTACCATCTGTGCTTCATATTTATGAAAAGCAGCATTCTCAGCGCTGAGGGTCGTGACACTAAAGTATCAATCAACTCTGAAAAATGTTGATGATCCTCTCCACCATCTACAGTGTATTTAATCAAGATTAAATCCTGATGAAAAATAAACAAGCACATCCATCTCATTAGCATGTAAATTTGCTTTTATATTTTAAAAAATAATTAAAATTGGGGGCCAGCAGGATGGCTTAGTGGGTAAAGGCACTTGTTGTCAAGTCTGAGGACCTAGGTTTGATTCCTGGGACCCACATGATGGAAGGAGAGAACTAACTCCACCAGCTGTCCTCTGACCTCCACACACATGCCAAAGTATTAGGTACGTGTGCACACACCATATGTAAATAAAGTACAATAAAAAATCAAAGTAAATGATAAGACAGCAAAGAGTTGCTTCAAAATCCATTCTTCATAATTTATTATCAGATGTTTGGGTTTTTTCAGATGTTTGTTTTGTATACTTACCTTTTCTGAAAGTTTTTGATTTTTAAATATATAGTATGTGCAAATGGTGTGTATGCATCGTGTGTGTGTGGGGGGGTGGGGGTGGGTTCAATGCATGCTCGAGTGTTCCATGGTACACGTGTAGAAGTCAGAAGAAATTCTGGGATGTCAGGTCTTGTCTCCACCTTGTTTCAGATAGAGAGGTTCTTGTTTGCTGATGCACACACCAGGCTACCTGACCCACAGGCTCTTGGGATCTTCCCGTCTCTGCTCCTGTCTCACAGGGGGAATGCTGGGAAGACAGACATATGCCACCATGCCTGCCTTTACATGGGTTCTGGGGATTAGAACTCAGGGCCTCATGTCTGCTCAGCAAGTACGTTACCCACTGAGCCATGTCCCCAGGCCTGTTTTACACGTCTATCTTCTATGCCTATATTACGATCGTCACTTAACATTTTCTCAGACAGAGGGGTCCTATGTAAAAAACAATGTTTAGGAGGCCCTGATCTAGGAATGAAGTTAGGAGAGAACAGGGAGTTTCGGGGAAAGAAGATTCCATAATGAAGGCAGGAAAGCACAGTCGGAGTGATCGCTCACACGCTGATGGATTACAAGATTCAGAAAAGAGACAGGGCTTCAAATGACCGGAGATGACCAGAGTCTGCTGGCAAGGAAGGGACACAGAGGACAGCCTGCTCAGTGTCATTTCAATAAAAACAGATGAACACAAAGAGAAAAGTGGGTTAGAGCGGCGGTGCCAGGAGCAGAGGAGCAGACAAGGAAGGCCCAACACATCCATAATTGATGCTCCTAAAGGGAAAAAAACCTCAGAAGAACATGAAAAATGGTGGAAATTTTAAGAAATAAACTGCCTGCAGATAAAACAAGAACACAGTGACATGGGGAAAACTCAGCTGTGTCTAAGTAAAATATTAAGCATGAATGAAGAATTCACAATCTGGGTGTGCAGGCTGGAATGTTAATGTTGTCTGTGGGGTGAGGGGTGGGCTGGCTTCCCAACTTCTGTGAGCATCATTTAATGCCAGAAGATCATGAAGGAAAATATCCATGGAGTTGTTAAGGGGAAACCCCAACTTTAGAATCATATGGGAAAGAAGTCTGCAGTTAAAAAGACAATATACAAACATTATCAAAGACATAAAGCTAAGATCTGTAAGTTCGTCTAGAGGGAATTAATGGAGCCCAGTGGTTCCCAGCGGGAGAGAAATTGTTCAAATCCAGAGCACAAATGCACACAACCAAGTGGTCTGGGGGAGTGGGGGGGCCAGGAAACCCCACTTTCTCCTCCTTCAGGGCGGTGCTCAGGGCGTAACACTAAACTATGACACGTTAAATGTGCCGGCCACAGGCCACACAGGCCTGCTCTGCCAGTGCCCCAGAAGAGAGGAAAAACCAGATGAGGGTGAGATAGCTCTGGGAAATGCTGTTCCCGCTTAAAAGTGAAGGATGTTTGCTGGGGACAGAAGATGCCATCAGCATCATTAGATGCTATAAAGATAGCAATGCTAAACACAGCATGGTCCTGTGGGTCCTAGGCAGTCAGAGGAAAGGCTTCCAAGATCCATTCTCATGTGGAATGTAATTCAGATAACTCAGGAAGAGCTGGGAATCCCTTTGAGGGGGCCCGTCTGCAATCATCCCATCAGTGGAGATTTGTATCATAATTTATACAGAAAAAGTGAGGCATATAATTTAAGAAATTAACTAAGAAGTAGGAAATAAGACATTTTGAAACATCCACTAATTTTAATTTTTTGTGTAATAGTGTTTTGGCTGCATGTACTTAAGAGTATCATGTTTGCAAAGTGTCTACAGAGGCCAGAGGAGGGCACTGGAGCCCCGGAACTGTAGGTGGATATTAGTCACCACCTGGGTGCCAGGAACTGAACCTGTTTCGGCAAAAGAAACAAGTACTCTTAACTGCTGGGCCATCTCTCTGGTCTTGAGTTCTTTTTATAATTATTTGCCCCTAAAGCCAAGAACATGTAGCCTACACTAGAATACAGAAACATGAAACATTGATATTTTTCAGGCTGAAAGTTTCTTAGAAATGGGCCAAAATGTGGTAGTATTTTCTTTGTGCACCCCAGTGAAGTTTATATAAGGATCAGAGGAAAAAGCCAGCCACTATAGTAAACATGAGGTCAGGCAGTGGTGGCACACACCTTTAATCCTATCACTCGGGAGGCAGGGATCTGTCTGGATCTCTGTGAGTTCAAGGCCACACTGGGAACAGAGCCAGGCATGGTGGCACTTGCCTTTAATCCCAGCACTAACTGTAGAGGTCTGGAGGAAGTGATGTAGCTTGGCAGAAAGAGGAAATGAGATGGCAGAACAGAAAGGCATATAGGCGTGGGTATACAGGAAGTAGGTCTCTTTGGAAACTGATGAGGTAAGGTTGGTGAGGTGAGGTTGTCTGTGGCTTTTCCTGTTCCTCTGCTCTCTCAGGTTTTTACCTCAATATCTGGCTCTGGGGTTGTTGTTGTGTTTCTTTAATTAATAAGACTTTAGCAATTCGTGTTTCAGAAAACCAGACAGCAAATGCCTGCTTTCCCTCCCTTCCTTCTTCACTCATAGGCAGTTCAGGAAGGACGGACAGCTTGTAACATGAAGGAAAAACTTAATTGGGCTTGGCTGATATAATTTTTGGAATTACTCTTACCCTGTAAACAATTGTATCAAATACCAATCAGAAGTAACTAAATAGGAGTGGAATTAGTCAAAAGTGATTTTAAATAAGGTTTGCTCTTACTGACTGTAGTAACTGCTATACCAGGTCACAGAGATCAACAGACAGAAGTGACAGAGCTGTCCCCGGAAGGGACTGGCTATCCTAGAAACACCACTTTCTATTTAGCATCTGTTGTCACAAACATTTACATGGTTTATGCTCTGCCTGATGTGCTTTTAAAAGAGTGTATTCTGGTTTTTAATTATGTGCATGTGTTGGGGGGTTATGCACATGAGTACAATGCCTTTAGAGGCCAGAAGAGGGCATCAGATCTCCTGGAGCTGAAGGTACAGGCAGTGGGAGCTGTCTGACATGGGAACTGAACCTGGGTCCTCTGCAAGAGCCACAATCCCTCTGAACCACAGAGCCATCCCTCCAGCCATTGCTCTACCTTTTGATGTGTTGTTTCTCCCATATCTAAGAGTTCGATGATCTGTGGCCGGCATATAATTCGCGTACTTGCCAGTTTCTGCTCTGTGGTGAGGGACATCTCCTTCAGGAACTCTGAGGGTGTCAGCTAGAATCCAACAAGAGCCCAGTTCAAACATGGTTAGTCTGAGGAAGTGTTCTCCTAAGCACCAGTAATAAATAATTTGTATGTGCAGCTTTCAGGATAATTGTGGAATGTCACTAAGGTCCCTTATAAAATATTGAGGATGACTAAATTATACACGAGAAATCCCAGGCACTTCTGAGGTCTTTGTACAGCAATCGACAGTGACGTGCACTAGCCCATCCCTTACAGTTTTGAGGGAAGCACACAGTGGAACCCTAGAGAAAATAAGTCAAGGAACTACACAAGAATCTGCCCAAAGAGCAGAACACCCATGCTCACAAGAGGTTTCTGAAAAGACAGCTCTACATCTGTCTACAAAACAAAACAAACCACAAAACACACACAACAAAACAACTTGCAAGAATCAAAGCTGAGGAGCTGGAGACAGCTCTGTTTCAGAACCTACAGATCAGGCAAGCAGAGTGCTGGGATGTTTATCTAGACCACATCATGCTAAAGGGAAATATAAAATGTAAAGGGTCTTAGAGGTATGAGCCAGCCACTTAAAAACCAGCGGTGCATTCAACAGGAGTTATAAGCTTGTGTCAGATCTGGATCTTGCAGCCAATAACATTCACACACTGAAATCAGAACACAAAATGTTTCAATACCTACAAATTTTATGAGAAAACACATGCAACTTGTCATTTAAATAAAACTACCCCAACAGAGAATTAGCTACCCCAAATCTGTCACTGTTTTGCAGTTGTGGCTGTTGTTCTAGAAAGTCCTTATTGTTCCAGGCCTACTTTACATGTGAGGAGGGTGTGACCATTGGCAGAGTCTATGCCAAGACTGTTTCTAAGAGCTTGGAATACGTAAGTCAGCCGATTTAGGTTAGAGTCTAGAACTCTTCCATAAGGCTTCTCTCTGTAATTGAAGAATCACCTCTAACACAGTTTTCAACTTGGTTTAAATTCTTTTTTGTAATTTGCAAGGCACAGAGCATTAAAAAAGAATGACTAGTATCTAGTTTTCCTATGTATTTTCCCAGATACCAGTGGATCAAGAGGCAGACGGCACAGGATCCTTAGTGGACAGAGTTAAGAGGTGTCAGCAATAGTGTGGTTTACATTAAAACAACAAACTCTTGGGCTGGAGAGATGGTCAGAGTAAGAGCACTGACTGCTCTTCCAGAGGTCCTGAGTTCAATTCCCAGCAACCACATGGTGGCTCACAACCATCTGTAATGAGATCTGATGCCCTCTTCTGGCCTGTAGACATACATGAGCAGAACATTGTAATATATATAATAATAATAAAAATATAAATATAATATATAAAAAAATAAACTTAAAAAAACTCTTAAAAACAAAAAGTCAGAGCCTTGATAGATAAGTAACAGCAGCCACCACAATGACTGACTTCATTTTTCTAGTTCAAATGCAACTCGAGATTGGATAAAACATAGGCAGTATCATTCATTGCCAGAACCACACTTTCTTATTACTGTTTTCTACAGCATGTGGTTCATAATCCAGTTCCTAGCACAACATTTTTTCACTCATTAAAAATACACCTATTTTTATTTTAAAAGAAAACTACGTATTTTCTCAGATACCAGTCATTCTTTTCTAATGCTCTGTGCCTTGCAAATGACAAAAACAACTCTTGCCAGTGCATGAAGTATTATTATTATTATGCTGAGTCATATGAGAATCTGACATTTGACTGTAACTGAACTATATGAATGGCAGTTCACACAGCTCTACCTACCATTCAGAAAAGGTTGAAGTATGCACATGCAATTCACATGGCTTTACCTATCATTCAGAAAAGTTTGGTAAGTTTATTCACATCATTACATGATTTGGGTGTGTCCCCCAAGTTCATGTGTCAGAGCCATAGTGAATAAATTAATGGTTCTTTTGGAGTTTAGCTCCTTCCCCCCCCCCCACATAGGTGCTTGCCGCATGGGGCCATTACCAGATGGAGCTACCCAGGGCTGGATGGACTAGGGCTGGATCTACAACTGCAAACAAAAACAAATTTCATTTCTTATAAGTTGTCCAGTTTCTGACATTCTGCTATAGGAACAGAAAATGGACTTAGACAGAAACTCTTTTTTTTTTTTTTTTTTTTTTTTTTTTTTTTTTTCGAGACAGGTTTCTCTGTGTAGCTTTGCCTTTCCTGAACTCACTTGGTAGCCAGCTGGCTCGAACTCACAATGATCCGCCCTCTGCTCCAATGCTGGATTAAAGCGTGCGCCACCACCCGCAACAGAAACTCTTATTCCAACTGATTACTCAGTCCACCCTGCACCTTGAAGAATATGTGCAGCTTAAGAACTTCTCCAGCTTTGGAAGGCATTTATGCTCTCCAACACACTAGTGGCTGATATGATATTAACAGTGATTCTCTGATATTCTGAAAGAACAAAATAACATTGCCCCAAGGATACTACACCAGGTATAAGATACAGAAATTCCTTGGTAAATTACCATCCGGTTCACTTCTTCCTCTGTGACCACCTTTGGGCTCATGGGAGGCAAGACTTTGCTCTGCAGTCCTGTGATCACTTTGGCCAGTCCCCTCTGCACAGCCCCCATAGATTCCTCAAGTCTTTTACTTGTCATTTTCAGGTATCTCCGTTGTTCCCCTAAAGATAAAGGGGCAGGGTTAGAGCAGATATCAGTTACTTCCTGCAAACAGGTCATACAATTTAACATGTAGGGTGCTTTGCCTGGATGTATATCTGTATACTATATATACATGCAGATGCCCATAGAGGCCAAAAGAGGGTGTTGAGTCCCCTGGAACTGGAGTTACAGATGGTTCTATGCCACCATGTAGGTACTAGGAATTGAACCTGAGTCCTGTAGAAAAGCAGCCAATGCTCTTACCCACTGAGCCATCTCTCTAGCTCCATGTTGTACATTATTTGTGGCTTTTTCATACATGGGAAAGCTAAGAAAATCATCTTCAAAACTATGTCAAATGTTTGGAACAAAAACATTAAACAAGAAGTTGTAAAATAATTAACTAATTAATTTTAAAAAACAAGGAAAACTAAAAACAAGGAGTTGTATTCCATGTGACTACATGTAGTCTTATCTCAAGGTCTAGAATCCATTTTTAGGCCAACTACAGGCTTTTCTGCTCAGGAAGACATGAATGAAGACACAAGCCACCCCCTCGGTTTGCCATGTTTAACTTCCAAACACAACAAATAAACACTGCCCGTTAAGGATCCTGTGCCATCTGCTGCTTGATCCACTAAGTTCCAAGATCCCGCTCAGGACAATCAACCCTGCAAACAGATTAAACATGGGCTTCTGGTCTTCACAGCTGGGTAGAGACCGAAAAGGAAAAAGAAAATACAAGAAGAGGAGACAAAAGGGAGAAAAAGAAAGTTCTGGGAAAGATTTAAATGTTAGAGCCATGAATATGTCGCTTGTAAATCCATGTGCTATATATAACAGCTCTCCCTGTGTCTTCATGGCTTTGGGGAAGTCAGCTCAGCTCTTGTGATCAGTGTGTCCCAGGGTGTGCTTCTCAAAGAGATACTCTGCACACCAGATCTGGGGGCTCCCAGCTTGTGCAAGTTGGCTACCTGGTCACCCAGTTCTTTGATACATTCCACCTGCTGATTCAGGTAATGAGTCTGGATGAAGTTGCCCAGTGGAGCTCATTTGCCAGTAGCCAGTTGTGCAGATCCAGCCGTCACTGGACCTTTTAGAGTGACTTATGAACTAGGGCAACAGTGTGGGCATCATTTCCTCCCCTCCACCAATTTTTTTTCTTAGTTTGAATACACTTTCACATAGCCTATGTGACATGCTTCTTTTCAAACAAAATAAAACATAAACACAATGGCTCTGCTCTAAACAAATTATGGTAAAAATATATGAAGAGCTCAAAATGACATCAGTCTCATTTGTCTTAAGTCCTGGCATTGTGGGGATGACAGGCAGTGGCCGGTTCTGTTGACAGGTGATAGATGCAAGGTAATTGGCCAACTCAGCCAATTTTTTAGCATTTTTCCATCTCTAAGCCACTCTTAGAGAAAATCACAGATGGGGTCAAACATCCTCATGGTCGTCCAGGAGTCCAGCTGTGCTGTCTGGATTCATATTTTCACCAATAAAAAACTGATAGGTACTGAAATTCTGCAGCCCCTGTCAGAAAAGGTTTTAATCTTTCTGGTCTCTGTCCTTCAAGTTTGCCTTTGAGTGATTTCATGCAATCATTATATATTTCTTACATGGCATTGGTTTCCTTTAGGTGACGGTTCACGACAATCTCAACAAACACTACTCAGTTCTGTGCTTTTGGTACGGTTGCTCTCAGGCCTTTGGTGGAGGCGTTTCCACTATGTCTCCTTCTGTTCCCCAAACATCTCCATGCCCAGGTGCACTCAGCCAGAGGTGTCCTGGATCTCGTAAATGTCAGAGAGCAGCTCTTCAGGGCAGGTGAGGTCCTGGAAGAGCATCACTTTGGCAGGTGGAGGGAGATGGCCGCTCAGGAGCCCAGAGCTCTGAGCATGTGCTGTACAACTACAAGGAGTGATGAGCAACCAGGGAAGCCCTCGCAGTTTCTTAAAGAGCAAGCCAAAGATTGCGTTAAGTTCGTAAGTTATTGAAGCTCCAGAAAAAACATCTATCGCTTCTCGGCCTTTTGGCTAAGATCAACAGAAAAAACATCTGATCATAGGAAAACCCAGGGAAGATGGTAGGCAAGATCCCTTCTATATAAGTCAGGGTTCTCTAAAGGAACAGCACCAATAGAATGAACACCACACACACACACACACACACACACACACACACACACACACACACACACACTCACACACCAAAAAAGGAGTTATTAGGCTGGCTTACAGGATGTAGTTTGGGTAGTCCAGCAATGTCCCTCACAACAGGAAGGCCAAGAATTGGATAGCTGTTCAGTCCACAAGGCTGGATGTCTCAGCAGTCCTGATCTGGTGCTGGAGTCCTAGAGAGCCGATATCTTCAGTCTATGTTAAAAGTGGGTTCTAATACCCAGGAAGTAATGCCACAGCAGCAAAGATGGACTTGCCAATGAGAGTGAGGATGAGCAGTCAAAAGGCAAAGATTCCTTCTTCCATGTCCTTTGATGAAGACTGCCACCAGAAAGTGTGACCTAGCTTTAGGGTGGGTTTTCCTGATTCAAATAGTCTGATTAAGAAAATCCCTCACCGGCATGCACAGCAGCGTGTGGGTTTAATTTATTCTAGATGTAATCAAGTTGACAACCGAGATTAGCCTCACATCTTCCTGAGGAGTCTACTAGAAAATAAAGTTTATTCAGTCAAAGAACTGAAGAATTTCAGCCAAGAGTTTGACAACGGATGTTTCTTGTGTTCAGCTGTTCAGCTAAAATTGAAATGAAGTTGAGGACATAAGGCAAAGCGTGCAAACATTTTCTGAGAAAGTAAAAGGAATGGACTTTGAGGTTGGAAGGGAAAAAGAGAAAGCAAGAAGTAGAATAAGATCATTGAGTACTGCATACCTCATAGGCAGGCGTCAAACTGGCCAGTCAGTATAAAGAACATAAAGGGGATCATTACAGAAAGTCTGTAAGCCCTAAGTCTGTAATATCTGTTTCCCGGCATTTGTGTGTGTAGATGAATCATGTCTCCCTTGAATACAAGCTTGGGCACTTCTGAAAACACAGCATAGTCTGAGTGGTGGGGTGCTATTCTACAGGCCTGTCTTGGTACCCTCTGGCTCTTTGTCTCGCAGATCACTATCTGCCACATTGTTGGGTAGTCCGGAAGCCTACATAGAGAACCATACTGTGAAGTGAACTGTGAACGAGGCCTGAAGCAACCGTGTGAATGTGCTTAAAAATGGGTCTTCTGAGGCCCACTGGTAGCCACTGAATGAGCTGACAGAGCTGCATCCTGACAACTGCATGCCCGGACCTGCAGGAGAGGGGCCCAGGCAGGGCCCATTCAGGTGTGTTCCATCCAAATTCTTAAGACAGGAACTGTGAGGAAAATAAATACCCACTGTTTGAAACTACTACTTGGACACCCTGTTATGCAGCAGTAGCTAAATAATCGAGGCTTTATAAAGAATTTAATATAAAAGAAAGCAGTGGAGCATAAAGGCTTGAGGTTTGCTCAGCTCTCTTGGGAAGCTCCATCGTGTAGGTAATAAACATTTCATATCTTCTATTATTGGTCCATGAGTGTCTTTCATTATCCTGAACATCCTTCAAATTTTATTCAGTGATGGGAATTCTGTCTTTGAGAGGTAACTTTACCAGAAGCAATAAAAAAGCAGGGATACCATAGTGAGACCTAACACTGTATACACCCATTGTTTATAAGAAGTGGGATTACAATTCTCATTTAAGAGTGGAATATTTTTAAAGGATTAAATAAAACAAAGAGGAAACTTGCACAGTGCTAAAAGCCATACTTCATACTTAAAAAAAAGATATAATAAAGAAAGGAATAGTTATTTGTAAGATAATGCAAAACCATCTATCAATAAAAGCAGAAATTACAGATGTACAGAGATGCACAAGCACAAATTATCAATTTTTTAATATCGACTTGTAGGAAAAGGCATGTTAGCTGGACAAAAAAAAAAAGTAAAAGTACATCAGATTTGAACAATAGAATTTGTTAGTTTCAGGGATGCATATGAAATGATGCATCTTAATGTTATAAAATATACTCCTTCAAGAGCAAAGGAAACAGTTGTGAAAAAAAATGATCATATATTAGGGGATAAAATGGCAGTAGGTTTCCACAATCTATAGATGTTATGAATAATAAATACTCTGGTTAGAATATGATAAAACTGGAAATTAAACACATATACCAGAAAAATGTAAACCCTTCTGAGTTGGACATGGAGGGTCTCAGCTGTAGTCCAGTTCCTAAGAAGCTGAGGTAAGGGGAGTAACATGAGTCTGGAAAAAGTCTGGATCACACAGTAAACTCCAGGTCAGGCTGGACTACGGAGTGAGACCCTATCACAACAAAGAAAACAACAACAACACAAATAAAACTCTCTTCTTAATGAACAACAAGAATTAAAAATCTGTGAAAGAGTCGGGCGGCGGCGGCGGCGGCGGCGGCGGCGGCAGCAGCAGCGCACGCCTTTAATCCCAGCACTTGGGAGGCAGAGCCAGGTGAATCTCTCTGAGTTTGAGGCTAGCGTGGTCTAAAGAGAGAGTTCCAGGACAGGCACCAAAGCTACACAGAGAAACCCTGCCTTGTGGGGAAAGAGAAGAAGAAAAAAAAATCTAGGAAGAAAGTAACATATCCTGCTTATACAATTATAGTAACAAATTATAGTTAATATGGTGTTATGAAATATACCACAAAATTGCATGTTATGTTTCCTAAAGTCTAAATTTATTATATATTCTTCCTAATATGGCCAACAAAATGTATCTACATATACTTTGGGTTTTATGTATATGCATGTATGTGCCCAGCACCACTATTCTAGGAACCTATCCAAAGGATATGTTGGTTAGTACACAACAATGAGCCTGGCAACCTATAGAGAGATGTGTGGATTACGGTAAAACAGACAGATGCACCCCCATTGTGGACTTCTGAGCTGTGCAAATGTTTTACATATCAGAGAACCAAGAAGGGAGAAAAATCAATTCTTAAAAATTGAAAAGAAACCAAACAAAACCTTTTTGTACATCAAGCTGCTTTACAAACTCAAGAGAAAACAGTGACTCCAGGTGACCCCAGAACTGCCTCTGGACTAGTCTATCCTTCTTAGAATTTACTGGGAAAACATAGAAGGCAGCACAGAAATCTTACTGTCCACTCAATGGCTGTGTATTGTCATACTACTAGTATGACATATTTAGTATTTTAAAAGTAAGTGTTTATATCAGTATCGTTAGGAGCCAAGTGTCTCATCATAAAAACTAATACATTGGAAAAGGTTCTTATATTAGGAAGCCTATATCTCTTTGCATAAAAATATTTTGGGTGCTGAGGACCAAGTTCAGAGCATATGCATGCTAAGCATGTATTCTAGCACTGAGTGATGCCCAGTCCTGAAGAGCCAGTTGGCTTACTTTCAAATCGAAGGCTCATTATGGCTTTCCCTTTGTTAATAACCAGCCCACTACAGAAAAGGAACACGAGCAGAAAGGACGGGCCACAGACTGCGATTGTGAACTTAAATTACCATTTACCTCTAAGAGGACCAACCACTCCTAAAAGAAATGGTTCATTTGAGACTGGGGGCACACACTGTGAGATGAACCTAGAATGTTCTATCACACTATACAAGGAAACTATTAAAGGACCAAGATGGTGTCAAAGACTATGGGCAATCTTAACACTGAAAGATTCAAACCCAGGCAGGTGTGTGGCTTGATGCACTCCAAGCCTGTGAACAAAAGCCCAGACCTAGTTCTAACCAAGCTTCTAGATGCTCCTCCCCCACACCTCCCTGTGTGCAGGCAGATGGAGAGAGGGGGATGGATGAATAAGAACCTCCTATAAGAATACAGTTAGGACAGATTCAGAATGTGGGAAAGTTACAGAAACGAGACAAGTTTAGTGGAGCAGTAGATTGCTTGCAGAGAGAAGAGACCGAGCTTGAAGTCGTCTTTAACTGACCAAGGGCAAGGACAGACCTTGTCTGGCTTATGAGCCCCCAAATGAATAATAAAAGATAAAAACCATCATTGTTCAATGAACTAAGTATGTTTATTTTTTAACTAAATAAGATCACATCAAACCCTGTCCATTCCCAAAGCTTAGTGGTTCTGTTAGTGTTAGCATTTGCTAGATATATCAACTAACTTAAAATAGGCTTTAAAAATTGTTAGGTAGGATCATAGTGCAGTGAACCTGAGTGTTTGTAAGGAAGTTATTATTTATTAGCAAATTTTTAGGAAAAAAAAATTGTAAGTAAAATCATTTCTGATATTGACCTTAAAACACTCCAGAAAAAAAGTATGTCTGTATGTGCTCGTGTGTGTGTGTGTGTGTGTGTGTGTGTGTGTGTGTGTGTGTGTGTGTGTGGCGGGGAGTGGACAATGGGGCATGTTGTGAACTATTAAAGTTAGTCCATAAAATGCTTTCTAATATGTTTTAAATTTTTCATAATTAAAGATGTTAATAAGGATAGTGTCTTAGTCACCATTCTATTGCTGTGAAGAGACACTGTTACCAAGGCAACTCTTATCAAAGAAAGAATTTAACTGGGGGGCTTGCTTACAGTTTCAGAGGTTTAGTCCATTATTATCATGGTAAGCATGGCCACATGCAGGCAGGCACTGGAGTAGTAGCTGAGAGCTACATCAAGATCCAGGGCGGGTGGGGACTATGGGTTTGGCATGGGCTTTTGAAACCTCAAAGCCCACCCGCAATGACATACTTCCTCCAACAAGGCCACATCTCCTACTCCTTTTAATCCTATCAAAAAGCGCCACTCCCTGGTAAGCATTCAAATATATGAACCTATGGGGGCCATTTTTATTCAAACTACCACGGATGGGGAGACGGCTCAGTCACTGAAGTGTACGCGCCACAAGCATGAGGGCCTGAGTTCATTCTCCAGAACACACATATAAAAACCAGGCACAATGGCACACACTTATAATCCCAGTGCTGGGGAGGTGGAGACAGGTGGGTCAAATAAAAACAAGTTACATAATTTTAACACACAATGCCTGGTGCAGAGTAAACATTTCTAATCTAAAGGAGCATTAGGACAATAGCAAGGAAAAGCTGGACCCACTAAATGAAATTAATAAATGCATTGCATTGCATTTATTTCCTTATAAACCTGTCTAGAGCTCCAGAATTCAAGCTCCTTGATTATTGGGATCACATAACATTGGCATATAGAAGGGGTTCAGTAGATAATTGTCCAGCTGGGTGGCTATTGAATTGTACTCACTCAAAGCATTTTCGGGAGGCCCAGACATCTCAGATTAAACACTTCAACCTTTACTTTGTCTTCTTTAACTTAAATGTCAACTTTCCACTTCTGGTATTTCTACCTCACAAAGTTTAGGTTGAGTAAGTGCTCACTGTCTGTGACTTGATAGCTTCTTTTCAAATATAATGAATAATGAAGAGGTGGGGAAATGCATTCCCAGCTATCCCTTAGGACAGGACTTGGGATTTTCCACTAGAGTTCTACCTTCATGTATTTGTACCACTGGATTCCTTTTTGTAATGCTTGGGAGTAGATGCTCTTAAGCACAAAAGTCACTTTCTATAGGGAGTTATATTCTCTTCACTCCTGGGAACTCATGATAGAGTTCAAATTCAGAATGGATGGCTGCTTGGGAAACAGAATTTCATGATGTGTGTTATTAAATTGGTGAATGTCTCCAGATGCTCCAGGGCTGTGTGCTTGTCACATTAATAACTATCATGATCACCATGATCACACCCCCATCCATCATCTCTATGCTTGTTCTTTCATCCTAAATGCCTCAAAATGTATTACCTTCTGTCTTCCCTTTTATCATCTTCCATTTCCAAACCCGACATCTTCTCAGAAAAGAGAAACAGAAAATGGCAAATTTCCTCCAAAATTAACTCTCACAAATGTTAAAATCCTTTCTAGACAGTAAGAAATATATGAACTAAACTAATTTGAAACATCTTTGGGGCCAAACACTGCATTTCACACTTATGATATATTTCACTAACCCACACCCTTCTATCACATTTTAACAAATAGAGCTTTGATAGACAAAAATGCTTCTCCCCAGTTAGAAGTTATTTTTTTTTTTATTTTCAGGAAGAAAAAAAGAAGATAAACCAAATCCCCAATGAACTCTCATTTCTACTAGGCCCAAAGGTTCTGGAGTCTTTATAGCTGGACGTTAATCTCCTTGGACCTCAGTAAAGACAATGACAAAAGTGTCTATAGTTGCCCACGGCCGCATACCAGACTGCTCCCCAATACAGGACACAACACTGCTTACATGACCCTGAACTAGAGCTATCATTGATGTCTCAAGTTCCGGTGACCTGAAAGTTTGTAGGAAGCTTGGCCGGGTGATTTTGGCATAGGCTCTCTTGTGATGTTATGGTCAAAGATGGAACCGAGGCTGCATAATCTGAAGGCTTCACGAGGGTTAAAAAATCCAAGATGGCTCACTCATAGAGCTGGAAAGTCGGGCCTGGTTATCAGTACAAGGCTTCAATCCCTCCTCTCCTAGACCTCTTCATCAGGACTGCTTGAGGGTCCCCAAAGCATAGAGACAGGCATAAGCAATGTAAGAGCTCATGCAGAAGCATAAATACAATGTCACTTTCAATCCAAAAGTCACACGATCATTTACACATCTGGCCAAGCAGATCATCCCACAACAGGACATACATATCGGGATTCGGGATAACTGGGAGCCATCTTGGAAACTGCCTATGCGCTCCAGGGGGTTACTAAAAAAGATTACATGTGATGGTCGTTGTTAAGTGCTCTTTGCCTAGCACCTGGCATATAACGAACTGCTCTTGGTGTTACCATTGTTTCACAGTCTGGTTAAAACCAAAACAGCAAGAAGAAGAAACTCTAAAGAGAAGAAAATTCTGTTCAATTCATCTTGCTTGCTGAATGTAAATGTGAGAGTTGACACCCACCCACACATCTTCAACCTCTGCTTCTACAGTTGGGTGCGGTGGGGGTGGGGGGCGCGCTTCCACGGTGGGTTGAGATGCTGAATACCAAGCTAGCAAGAAAGCATCAAATGGAAAACACTGAAGTCAATACAACGTGACTTTGGTTGTGAAGTGGGGTTTCTTTGGACCCTGAGTAAAAGATTAATTTTCATTTTATAATCCTGCTTCATCTTCTTCTATCCTCCTGTCTCTAAAGCTGCTATGCTTCTTGGTTTTCTATTTGTTTGATATCTTTAAAATTGGATTATTTCTGATGTTGGCCTCTGCTCCCTTCCCCTTGAATATCTGTGGACAACAACGTGTCTCTGCAGGATGTGTGACTTCTTGTATCTCAGGTAGATCAAAGAGAGAACTTTCAGAAGGAATTTTCTTATTTGACCCATGCTGGAGAAAAGGAAGATTCAGATATACAAAGAAAAGCCACTTTTCCGAGGTCAAATTACAAAGAAGAAATATCAAGTGTTGAAAACTTGTTTAAACTTTAGAAGCTTCTAGACCTGATACATTGGGAAAGTCAAACAGCAAACTAAAAGTCACATAGGAAGAAGGTAAGAAGAGAGAAAGGAAGCCGCCAGATGATCTTGTTGAAACCTGTGAGCTCCAACTCACATCATTTAAAAAAAAAACTGTATTTTATCATATTAATTGTACAAACTAGTTTCAGTATGGTGTTTTCATTTGTGCATTTAATTTTGCAGCGAATACCATGACTATAAGGATTACAGTTGTAGGGCTGACCAGATGGCTCAGTTGGTAAAGTAGCTGCAGAACAAGCTTGAGGATCTGTGTTTGGATCCCAGCACCCATGTAAGGGCCAGGCATGGCGGTGAGTACCTGCAACCCTAGCACCCTCTCCTGCCATTGGTGCTCTTGATTTTCCTTCCTTCTCTACCTTCAGCCTGGGGAAGGGAGCAGAGACAGGCAGATGCCAGCACCCATGTAAAGGCCAGGCATGGCGGTGAGTACCTGCAACCCTAGCACCCTCTCCTGCCATTGGTGCTCTTGATTTTCAGGCTTTCAAATGCAGACTGGAATCAATCCCACTGGAGACCCAGTCCTCAGCTTTCAAACCACACCTTCTCTGGACCTTCAGTCTGCAGGGGGCAAATTCTGGGACATCTAAGCTTCTACAGTCCCATGAATCAATGCCTTATAGTAAATATCTTCCTAGATATGCTATAAATAGTGTAGCTATAAATACGAGTTAGTTATATCCCCTAGACGGCACTATTAGAGTAATCACTCTGCACAAAAGTACTGTATTAATTGAATACAAAGGAGATCATGGACCTGGGTATGGTGGCTTAGTCCTACAATCTTAGCACTTAGGAGGCTGGGGCAGGAGGAGTGCCATGAGTTCAAGGCCAGCCTAGGTTACGTAGTGAATTACAGACCAGATGTAGAAAAAAATGAAGGTAGAGAAGGAAGGAAGGAGAGAGAGAAGAGAAAGAAAGAGAGAGAAGGGGAGACAGACAGACAGACTAGTATATGGTTACAGGAAGCCAGAAATCTAACTGGATTTTGAGCTTGGCTGTATATCTGCCCACATTGAGTAAATAAAAATTATTTTCACTTGATTGAACAGATGATACATACAGATTTATATTTCAATAAGGTGGATAAAAGATAAAATGGTGTCTTAAAATATTTTAACTTGAAATGTTCATGTAGGAAAATGCTCTCATACTAGGTAGAGTTGGAGGGAGAAAGTGGTGGATAAATGTAGTTGTATGTATGGTCTACTATATAACCCAGCTATACCACTCCTGGGCTTATAGTCACATGACTTTATGTCTTTCTACAGAGATAACTGCACATACATGTTCACTGCCATTCTAGTCACAATAACTATGAAATGAAATAAACTTAGATGTCCATCAACTGATGGATGGATAACAAAAATACGGTATATATACAATATGAACTATTACATAACTGTTAAAAATTAAATTATGAAATTTTCAGATAAATGGATAGAACTGAAAAAAATTATACTGAATGAAGTCACTCAAACTCAAAAGATAATTGTTGCCTGAGGGCCTTATCTCCAAATCTTTTTTGTGTGTTTAATATGGACTACATGTGGAAACTAGGAAACCAGAAACCGCCCTTTGGAAAGGAGGTGCATTTAGTGAAGGGGATGCAGGTGAAGTGAGAGAGAAGGGTAACTCTGGGTACAGAGGCGCTCAAGCACATAGTGAAGTGATGGACATGCGGAAATGAGGAGCCTTAGACAGACTAAAGTACACGTGAAGAAGCTATTGGGGAACCTATGATGTCACAATCCAAGTCAGAAACTGTAAGAGGGGACAGAATATGTGGTAAGAGAGAATGGGGGAGACCGCTGGGAGCTGAAGGTTCATGTGGGGGTAGTGGGAGAAAGGGGAAATAGCAGGTGATTAACCAAAAATAAGGGTGCATAAAGCCTTATGAAACATACTACAAACACAAACAAATATACTATATGTATTACATAATAAGTAATATGCATTATATATAGGGGTACATGTGTGTTTTTTAAAGACTTTGAACAGACATTCCCCACATCAGTGAACAATGCTTCTCTTAGAAGACATGAATTATGAAAATAACAGTGCCAGGCATGAGTTACTTCCCCTGAAACACCCCAAACCACAAAGGCCATTGTCAGTGCTCTTAGATGCCCATCATAACTCAATGGTAAATCTCTACTGCTGAAGACACCACACACCAGTTGCAGGACATAGAAAACTTGATCTTGAACTGACCCAGAGTCTCTTTCCCTCCTGGATAGCTTTCACAGCACTCAGAAGTGCTATGCAGGGTTCTAGAAGAGAAAACACATCAATAGTCTTATCCAGCACTGGACACCGAATGCTACAATACCAACCTCACAGGCAAGATGTGCTATTGATGCAAATGTGGAAAGACTATTGATGGGGTAACCAATCGCTCTCTTGATTGAACCCAACCCGACACCTGCTCTCCAGGAGGGAATTCATGCCTGTACTGTAAACACGTCCAAACCCAAGGCTGCAGAAGTCATAGAGAAGAACGTATTTATGCTGTTCTTCAAAATGGTCATATTGTCCAACTGCTTTCTAAATGTTTGTATTTACATCCAGAGAAGAGACACTTCTTATTACAATGTTATTGGGCAGAGGTGTATTTCAGTTCAAAGGGCCCCAAATAATCAACTATGAGTATTAAACCATTGGTGGGCCATCTATATCAACCCCCAGCCTCACTCCAAAGCTCAAGGGAACTTTGTGGGAGAGGAGGTGGAAGAATGTAAGAGCCATAGGATGAGGAGGCGTTCTATGAAATGCTGTCTGGATGGGACATGATTATTGCACACAAACTCACAGCCGCTGTGGGTCCCTGCAAAAGATAAAGCCAGTTAACAACTCCAGCATGGACGGGAGAGGGATGCCAAGCCCCCACCCCTAACTGAGGAGCTATGGGCAGTTGGTAGTTGCTAGGGAAGGAGGAGTCACTTTTCAAGGGGAGTGTGGCCACTGGCAGGTTCTCCATGCCTCAGTGAACAATGACCCCATGCACATATGGGAATCACTAGTTTGACTCAATGGATATAAATCAATCAATCAATCAATCAATCAATCAGAAGGACTTGAAGTTTGGAGGGAGATGTAAAGGGGTTTGGGGGAGAAGTAAAGGGTAGGTATGAACAATAGACATTTTATACATGTATGATATGTTCAAAGAATAAATAGAAATTAAAATAAAATATGAAACTTTTAAAGAATAAATAAAAACATCATAAAAAAGAAAAGTGTCTCACAAATGTACAACTTAATGAATTATTACAATACAGGGGTTAGGTCTGTGTAATAATCACCCAGGGAAAGAAACAAAACACGGCAATACCCCCTCTCAAGGCTGAGCTCTTTCTACCAACTGCAGGAAACTTTGCTTTCATAGAACCCAGTCTTTCGCAATGTAAACATAGATCCCTGAGCATAAGAGTTGTACTGGCTGGTTTTATGTGTCAACTTGACACAAGCTAGAGTCATCAGAGGAAGGAGCCTCAGTTGAGGAAGTGCCCTTGAGCTTCAGAGCTGTAAGGCATTGTCTCACTTAGTGATCAATGGGGAGGGTCCAGCCCATGGTGGGTGGTGACATCTTGGGCTGATGGTTCTGAGTTCTACAAGAAAACAGACTGAGCAAACCATGGGAAGCAAGCCAGTAAGCAGCTCCCCTCCATGGCCTCTGCATCAGCTCCTGCCTCTAGGATCCTGCCCTGCTTGAGTTCCTGTCCTGACTTCCTTCAGTGATGAACAGCAATGCTGAAGTGTGAGCCTAATGAACCCTTTCCTCCCCAACTTGCTTTTTGGCCATGGTGTTTTGTCGCAGCGATAGAAACCGTAACTAAGACAATAGTTAAACCTGGTGCATAATATTTGGAAGGATGGAATTACCCAGTGTGCACCTGTCTGTGTCTAGCTTCTGTTACCTAATTTGTATATATAAACATATATTATATATTTACATATAGAGGCAATTAGCTGCTATTCACTGTAAGTTACATATAATTGTTCCCTGTGATTCATTTAGCCATTCCACCACTGATTATCATTTGGGTGGTTTCCAGCACAATGGATTATAATACTATACACATTTTTGTAAATGTCTGTCCACAAAGAAAGAAAAGAAAGACATCCAAGAAAGGAACTGTCAGGTCCGAGCATGCATTTAAGACAATTACCTACACATAGGTACAGGCACACACACCGCTCATCGATTCTCTAAGTGTCTTGTGAAGATTGGGCAATTTACATCATTTTCATTGAAAATAAAATCTGCCATGAAGATGACACATTGAAACTATCATTCACCGACAACTCACACTTCTTAGGATCCAAACATCAAATCAGCGCTAGCCTCTTCATATCTTACTGGCAACAACAGGTACAGAGACGCCCACCCACTAGGTCAGCAGTAACCATTTCTTTTTTTTAATTAATTCATTTATTGTGTGTGTGCCTATGTCTGCACATGTGTGTATCACACGGGGAGTTCAGAGGACAGCCTGCAGGAGTCAGTTATTCCACTCTGTGGGCTTCGGGGATAACTGAGTTTCCAGGCTTGGCAACAAGAGGCTTTACCTTCTAAGTCATCTTGCTAGCCCTGGCCTAGTATTTCTTAGTGACTTTGAGAAACAAATCTAAGCAAAGGTAGATTAATTTCCCTTTCCCAACACTTGCATAGGTTCTTAATTAAACCGTCCTTTCTTTTTTTTTTTTTTTTGTATCTAATCTGTAGAATTTTCTAAAATGAGAAAATACCTTTCTTTTCTTTTCTTTCTTTCTTTCTTTCTTTCTTTCTTTCTTTCTTTCTTTCTTCCTTTCTTTCTTTTTTTTTTTTTTTTTTCGAGACAGGGTTTCTCTGTGTAGCTTTGCACCTTTCCTGGAACTCACTTTAGAGACCAGGCTGGCCTCAAACTCACAGAGATCCGCCTGACTCTGCCTCCCGAGTGCTGGGATTAAAGGCGTGTACCACCACCGCCCGGCCAAGAAAATACCTTTTCAAATGCTGAAAATGAGTTTAAAATAATTTTCTTGATTCCATTTTGCTCAGATTCAAAATTGCATTCTCAACTGAAATACTGTTTAGGAGCTTTCAAGAATTTTGTTGGGGGCTGTATATGCACACACTCATGTGCAAGTGTGTGTGCGCATGCATGTGTGTGCATGCATGTGTGTGCATGGAGAGGCTAAAGGACAGAGAGTGTCCTCCTCTACTGCTCCTCACCTAATTTTTTGAGACAGGGTCTTTCTCTGGACTAGTGGCTCACCACTTTGTCGAGGCTGGCTGGCCACAAAGCTCTTGGCACCCACTGTCTTTGTCTCCCAGTGCTGGGGTTGCAGGCACTCATAGCTGTGCCCAGGTTTCATAAGGGAGTCACACTCAGGTTCTCCTGATTGGGTAGCAAGTGCTCTCACCCACTGAGCCCTGGCCCCATCCCCGGCTTCTAATCATTTTTTCACAATGAAGACGTCTGAGGATTTCTTGTGGTTTCTAGTGTAATATTTTCCCCCATCATTCTCCCTCCTCTGTAAGAATCCATCCCCTGTCTTATCCAGAAGAGTAGGCAATCAGTAGCTGTGGCCAATCAGAAACTCCTGTTCTCTGCTCTGAGTGATTGTGGAGATACACATGTGACATGCGACACTAACAATGCCAGTCGCAATCCTTCTGGGACCAAGAGCTTGATATTAGGAAGGGGAAATTCTTTCACTGGACTCGCTGAGCTAAAAACAAAAGTAACACTGCTGCATGACATCTTCCCTATCACAAGAAGCAGCCCTCCTGTAGAACACAGCTCAACCAGCAGGAGATAATGTGAGCAGGATGGATGGATGGATAGATACATGCACGGGTGAATGGAAGGAGGAGGAGAGGAGGAAAAGTGAATATGAGTGGACCACAGAAGCCACCAGGACCAATCCTCAACTATAAGGACCTGGTGTTTGTTGTTATTTTTTTATGCTGTGAGCCATCACCATGTTCTAACTAAATGGACTTGTTTTTAGTAAGTCCTACACAGGTAAGTTTCTATCACTGGAAATCCAGCACCTTCTATGATAACTGCTGTTTATATCTATCCTACATTTCCCTGAAGTTTACTCACTGAGTTCATTAGGAAAGGTTTACAGCTGCTATGCAATGGCATGGATTGAGGTCTCCAAGCAAACTGAAAACGATTATCAATTAGGAGGAAATAAGCTTATACATTATTGAAAATATATGCAATTCCCAGATCAATCAACCCGTGCTAAGGGCACCAGGTGCACCTTACAATGCCTAGAAACCTGGAACTTAGGAGAAATCACTAGATACTTGCATTAGATAACCCCTAACTGTTAATCCTACACACCAATTATTCTGTTCTTATAAATCCCATGTTTGAACGTAACCAGCACACAGCAAAGTGTTTGCAGAAGGTAGCAGGGGTCTTTGGATGGGTGAGTTCAAGTTCACAGAACATGTGAGTCTAGAGAGAGAGTTCATTTCCAGATTCTAGAGATCAGAGAGCTTATACATTTTAATATATTCTCAAAGAACTCACAATTCAACTTGCAAACGTTATTTAGAAGTGATCTTGTCATACTCCCCAAATGTCTGACAATCAGACTCCTTGCAAGGAATGTATTTCAGAAGATTGTGTGTACACAGAAGAGCAAATTCGGATTCACTCTTTGACCCTGCCTATGGCCCCACTGACACCAGCAAAGAAAGAGCCCGACGCTTTCATCGGTGTTTGCCAGCCACTGGGGATGTCCGTCACCATGCCCACAAGTCAGTGAACAGCAGGTTCACCTGACCCTTCTCTATTGAGTGCTCTCCACTCATCCCTGGCGGGTACAGCTTCACTAGCAGCTCCTTGGTAACTGTGGCGTTTCTACCTTTGATTAAAATGTCAAATGCAATTCTTTTAATTCATCTTGGATGGCTGTCACAGCAGAGCTCAGTAATGAGGACCCGTGACAGAGATTAGTTACATGCTCTAACACTGTACTCAAGTTGTCTGTCAAGCAACAGAGCCCTTTTTCTTTTCTCGGTTATCAGGCTGGTAAATACTGACAAGGAAACTCTTACTGTGTCTCTGTTACAGGCTTTGGCTAGATTGATTCCCACTGAAAAGCATGAAAAATATTTGTATCCACCCTACATCCCTAGTAAGAACAGCAATAAGATACCTTGATTTTAAAGGGAACTTTCATTCCCAGTAATGGTATGTGACCCATTAGCTGACCCAACCAACCATATGAACACAATCAAAAGCTCCCAATGAAAACCCTTCATCACCCTAAAAGCATTAAAAAGCTGTCAAGACAGTAAAGCAATTACCAGAGCAAAACCCAAGAAAGCCCAGAACCAGAGGAGGAGGCAAAGTACTGGAACATCACAGCCATCTGTACCCTCGGGGCATTTGCTAATCCAGAAACAAACAAACAAACACACACACACACACACACACACGCACACACACACACACACGCACACACACACACACACACACACACACATACGAGCGGGGAATAAAAATAAACCTTAAAAAAAAAAAAGACAGATTGCTTCTAAAGGGCCAGTAAAAAACAACAACAAGACAAAAAAGTCTGTCATTCTTACAATTTTATCAGCAGCAACATGTCTTTTAAGAACAAGGGCAAATTAAAGGCAGCCTGAAGCAGCAGACCGAGGAAGTCTCACCCTTGCAGCCTCTCACTAAAGGGAAGTGCACCCGAAGGAAAGTGATTTCAAATGAAAAGGCCATGATGGATAAAGAAATAGCGGGGAGAGGCTGCTATGTGAAGGGCTTTACGTGAACATGCTTTCCGTCGTGCATGGAAGATTCTTAGTTCTCTGAGGTGTCTCTTAGTTCTCACCCCAGCACAGAGGGAGCATGAAAGGCAGCAGACAGCGCAGAGAGGCGTGTTGGTGTACGCGGCTCCCATTTTTTTCAGCCTCCAGGCTGACCATCTCCAGGAACCTCTTCCAGGCTTTTTAGATGATCTCTGTGAGACCACGGCCCTGCTGCCCACAGTGGGAGCCAAGTTACAGCACACTGTTAAACTGGTTTGATTTCCTTCCCCATCTCACCCTTTCAGTCTTGTTCCTGGATTATTAACCAAAAATCAAATACCAACAATCAGGCTCTAGACTCGGCCCCCTATCTCTGGGGGAGTCCAAGAGAAGAGAGGAAGGAGGTCTGCTCTATCAGACATGGACGCATAATGCAAAGCCATGTCTGGGTCAAGAGGTCAGTAAGCTAAGTCTAACACACTTACTCATGTCTGAAAGTCAGGAAACTAGCAGGAGCTACAAGGGACGGAGGAGGACTGAAATAGCATCACTGCCTGTCTTAGGGTTTCCGGTGCTGTGATGAAACACCATGACCAAAAGCAACTCGGAGAGGAAGGGGTTTATTTCATCTTACGGTTTAACATCACAGTCCATCCCTGAGGAGAGTCAGGGTGGGACCCTGGAGGCAGAAACTGAAGCAGAGGCCATGGACGAATGCTGCTTACTAGCTTGCTCCCCATAGCTTGCTCAGTCTGCTTTCTTATAGAACCCTAGACTACCTGCCCATTGGTGGCACCACCCACAATTGTCTGTCGTCCCCCCTCCCTCTTCTCCAGCCACTAATTAAGAAAATTTCCCTACAGGCTTTTCTATAGGCTAATTATGCAGGCATTTTCTCAGTTATGGCTCCTTCTTCTCAGATAACTAGCTCTAGCTTGTGTCAAGTTGATGAAAAGCCAGCCAGGACACTACCTAAATAAGATCTGGACAACGACACTAATAGACACTAATAACACAGCAGGGGAAACCTCAGGGGTCCTCACCCTAGACAGAGAGCTGTGGGCAAATGAGGGCTGATGAGAGAGGAAGAATCAATCTTCCCCAGGAATGAGCCCTCTAACTGGTTAGCCAATACCAGTGGTCAGCCCTGAAAACATATAGATATAAACAGTACTGAGCAGACACAGCAGTTTGCATTTATATATCTATATCTATATCTATAATTATTTAAAAGGGGGCCATGAGCTTGAGAGGGAGGGGAGGAGGGGACATGAGAGTGATCAGGGGGAGGAGGAGAGAGGAAATTATCATAATTATATCTTAATTTTAAAAAATTGCAAGAGCTGGAGAGATGGCCCAGTGGTTAAAATCAGGTAATTCTCTTGCAGAAGATGAAAGTTCACTTCTCAGCACCCACACTGGGGGGGGGGGGAGCTCAAAACCACCTGTAACTCTAGCTCTAGGGGACCTAATGCTCTCTTCTGGTCTCTGTTGGCATCTACACACATATATAAAAGAAAATAAAATTTTAAAACTGCAAAAGAAAACTGGCGTTGATGCCAACTTGAACTTAAAGGGCTGTTTTCTTAGCCAAAGTGGGGTACCTCAAATATATACCAATTCATAGATTTATAATGAAACTAAGCTTATAAGTATGTGTAAGAGAGATATTTCATAGAAGCAACATAGCAAATGAGGAAAAAAGTCATTCTATATAGAAACATTCTAACTGAGAAGGCCTTGCCTGGGCACTGACTGTATTTAAAAGCATCACAATGCATTCTGCTGGACTGATGTAAGCTCCTATGCCAGAATCATTAGATGAAATCATGAAGGAAATATTTCAATTAATTACCAGCAGGCTAGCAACACTTTAACCCTATAGTTGATCTTAATTTCATTAACAATACGTGAGCAGATAGGAAGAAAACACTTCAGAGTATTCTTCCGAAAAAGAAAAAAAAAAGACGAACTTGAAACTTGAGAGTGCCTTTAGATCCCAGTTTACAGAAAACACAGAGAAGTGTTAGGTTGTCATCATATCAAAGGCAAAAACCAATGAAAATTTGGTTATGGAAACTCAATGGGACAATTAATACAACTACAACTTAAAACTACACTGAAAAAAAGCCAGTAGCTATGAGAGATAACTCATTTGACAAATGAATCATATTTTGTACAGAGCTTTGCAGAGACTTGGCCGTTAAAGTGTGAGTCAAAGCCTGAGATACAGTGACTGACATGTGATGGCACCAAGGAATGAATGAACATTTTAGGTGTGTGTGTGTGTGTGTGTGTGTGTGTGTGTGTGTGTGTGTGAAGGCAGAAGCCAATGTCAGTGGTGTTGTTCTCAGTTATTCTCCATCTTGTTTTTGGAGACAAGGTTTTCAATTCCTATCTTACACCATGCATGTAACTCCTGGTAGGAAGAATTCTAAAGTGGAAAGGTCACACAGGAACAGTGTAGAAGGTGACCTGGAAGGAGGCCTCACTAAGGGAGAGAGGGTGTCTTGAACAGAAGCACTGCCACAAAGGAAAGACAGCTTTATGGCTTTTGATTTGGAATTACTGTTTAAATCACATCTTATCAAAGACTCTACATAAAAGATGAGAAATCAAGCTTCCTCAAACAGGTGTTTACAACATATAACCACACAACCTCAGGTCTAGAATGCTTACAGAGCTCCCATAAAACAGCATTCTAAAAGTACGCCCATTTGGGAAGAAAAACAAAAAACAAAACAAGCAAAAGGCCAATCCAAATGGCCAATAAATATATAAAACATGGTCAACTTTATGGATCACCAGGAAAACACCACTACAATTAAAGTATGCCATTACATATCTACTAGGTCACCAAAATATGAGTCTGACGATTTAAAAACACAATCAGAAAACTGCAACTAAAATCACAAGGTAGTATGTTTCCGAAAGATGAGCAAAATTTGAGTCTGATAATTGTGAATACTGACCGTGTTGCAGAGAAAACTACGAAATACTTGATGATGGGCTATACCAGAAAAGAACCACATCCAAAACTAGCTTTTCATTACCTAATAAACTTAAGGATACCTATACCTGACCTATGACCCAGGAATTTTGCCCTGGGCCATAGTCTTGAGAAATGTACATGCTACAGACACGGAACAAGCCTGCCCACAGCAGCACTCTTTTTGATAGTGATGTACTAGAAACAACCTGTACTTTCATGACAATACACAGAACATGGTGTTGTACTCCTGTGACACATTCATCAACAGAGATGATGCAGCTCACCAACAAATGCAGGAATTTTACACGAAGTTGAGAAACAAAAGAATCAACCAAAAATATTCATACACACGGTAATTCAGTTTACATAATGCTCAAATGGAGGGAAAATGGGATCCCGTTTTCAGGAATGCCTACAAAAGAGTAAAACTATAAAAGCAGTCAACAATGACAGTCAGATGAGTCAGGAGAGCAATGATCTCTGAGGTGAGGGAAGGAGAAGAAACCATTTCTGGAATATCAGGTTGGAGAGAGAGAGTTGTGACCATGTTGGCTGTGGTCGTTTGAATGAGAACGGCCTCCATAGGCTCATATGTTTGAATATTTTTTCCCTAGTTGGTGGATCTGTTTGGAAAGGATTAGAAGGTGTGGCCTTGATGGAAGAAGTGTGTCACGGAGGGGGAGGGCAGGCTTTGAGGTTTTCAAGACTTGTTGATTCCCAGTTAGCTCTCTCTGCCTTTGCTGGTGAGATGTGAACTTGCAGCTGCTCCTCCAGCTGGCTACCACCATGGCTTCACTCTGTCATCGTGGACTCTAACCACGGAAACTGTAAACACAATTAAACACTTTCTTTTGTAAGTTGCTTCAGTCATGGTGTTTTATCGCCTTGATAAAAAGGTAACTAATGCAATTGTCAAGAGCACTTGCTGCTCTTCCAGAGGACCTGGGTCTGGGTCCTGTAATCCACAGCAGGCGCTCACAACCACCTGCAACTCCAGCTCTGGGGGAAACAATGCCTCCATGGGCACCGCATCACAGGGTGCACATAAAAATAACTAAATTGTTTTTTTAAAAAAAAACATATTTGTGGGATAGTACCAATTTAATCTTGGCCCAAGTGAAGGTTGTACCTCTGAGCCCTTTATGATTGTTCTCAAGTTATACATATACATGTATGTCTACATACATGACTCTGTATGTATATGTATCATTGTATGTTTCATATGCTTACATGGATGTTGTATTTCACAACTGAAATTCCAAAGAGAATTCATTTTAAAAATTAAATCTTGGGGGCTGGAGAGATAGCTCAGCGGTTAAGAGCTCTGGCTGCTCTTCCAAAGGTCCTGAGTTCAGCTCCCAGCAACCATATGGTGGCTCACAACCATCCATAATGAGATATGGTGCCTCCTTCTGGCCTGCAGGTAGACATACATGCAGGACACTGTATACATAATAAATAAATAAATCTTTTAAAAAAATTAAATCTTTCTCAAAACTTAGAACACATTCTTAAAATTATGTAACTTAACTTGTCCAAGGTGGCCTTACTTCAAGAGTCCCTATTCCTACCTCAGATGTTGATTCGTTAGGTCTATAGTAGGTACCTGGTAGAACTATTTCAAGTAGGTGTGCTGGTTTAGGAAGGACTGGAGTCCAGACTCCATGAGCAGGTAAGTGTTTTCCCCGAGAACACACAAAGACAGAACTGCATCAGATTAAAGTTGCCCCATACCCGGGCCAGGGCAAAGGCTTACAAATTAAATGAGGCAGTGGGTACCATTGACAGGTTCCTGTAAGTCTCCTCTTAAATGAGACTTGATATCCATGGATTAGTGCTGACTGTTAATTTGATCTGTGCTAACCCTGAGAATTCTCCTCTCCAGTCTTCTGCTGTTAACCCTTCAATCCCTCTACTAAGTCCTAAGAATAACATACAACAGTTCCTGGAAATGATAGGGAACTGGCTGGGACACACAAACTGACCCCATTTTAAGTCTGTGACGTTCCAGGTTGCCATCAAACAAGTTCACAGCTACACGTACAACCACCGATGTACCACTCTCCAAAGTGAGAGTCCATAATATGTAAACTGAGCGGGGATCTCGTTTGTTCGTGACAGATAACTACCGGCCTACCCTACTGTTCTGTATTAATCGCCCTACCCAAACAGAAGTCCCACTACCCACATTTGAATTTCACCTCAGATCAAAACAAAACAAAACTCTGTGAATGGTGACCTCTGGAGGTCCTGGTTACATTTAAAGACTCATTGTTAAAGGTCAATGTCCTTTGCTGCAAATACAGTTCCTACGCAGATGAGAAGCTGAACCTGCCCCATGGCGCTGAGCATAATTAGCCAGCTGCACCCTCATAATAAAGTGCAGATGGTTAATTGCACCAGCAAATGACTGCTTACTTGTGGGCACAAAAGCCTGTACCTAAAAGCATCGATAGTATACTTGGGCATAGTAATGCTCAGGATAACAAAACACATTTCCAAAATTTCATCTGTGACTAGACCTTGGCAGGTTCCAACTGCACAGCTCTGTGGTTCACACGGCTAAGGTCAAGTTCAAGGGAGGGACCAATGGCCACAGAGCACCATCTCAAACTGCTGAATCTTTTCTGAAAAATCCCCTGATTTATTGTGATAGTACTCAGTAAATAAGGTAAGGAATTAATCACATGCTCCTGAGGTGTAATGTTATCACTGAAGACTCAGTCAACCGAGTCAGTCTGTCAAGGACTAAAATCTCTAAAACAGTGGGTCAAAAACAAATGGAAACCAGCTTTCTTCATTTCAAAATAATTTGTGCCAGGCATTAGTTATAATAATGTAAAGTGATACAGCATGCAATGAAAGAAAGCTATCTATCTATCTATCTATCTATCTATCTATCTATCTATCTATCTATCTATCTATCTATTTATCTATCTACTATCTTCTATTTATCTACTATCTATCTATATCTATCTACTATCTATCTAAGCAAAAACACATCCATATTAGTTTTCTGAGTAAGAAAAACGGGGTGGCTTTTCCCATACCCCTGAGAACTTTGGTGTACTAGCCGAGGTCCTAGAGTTTAGCTGTCATAGATACAAGCCCCCAATGGTTTTAAGACATTCTTCCAAAGATCCCACTTTAAAATATATCTATTAATCCATGCATGGCAGGAATAAGATTTGAGGAGAAAGCAGAGGAGGAGTAACCCATGTTTATTTGAAAGCCCTCTGCCAGCTGCAAGGCTCTAGGCTTTGTAAGAGGTCAAGATGTCAGGCTTGGGGCAGAACACTAATCTTGTGCCTATGAAGACTCTTCTCAAGAAGCCCTGGGCGATGCGATTCTATTCAGTGTAATTGTATGTTAGGAGGAAGAAGAAGCGGCTTGCATTGGTTTTAATTATCAAGGACACACTAGCTTTTTCAGAACCATCTGTCTAATTGTGATTACAAATAGCGATATAAAAACACAAGTGATTACCAACAGCAAGTTCCCTGCCACCAACAGTTTTAACATAACAAGCCGTATTGTGGAAGAGTGTGGTGCCCCTTCCCTCTCTGCAATATTTCATGGTTTAGCAACTGACAGCCTACGATTTATTACAGAACCTCACTCCGAAAGAGCTCAAATTATTAATTAGTGTTCTTCGATTACATCCTCCGGTTATTCCTTTTTATTAAAGCTGAATTCCCTGAGAGTAAAGGGGATTATATAAGAAATGAAGCAGGCAGAGTTCTTTCTTTCCACTTCCCACCAAATCTTGGCGGCTTCCCATGACACACATCACCTATAATTAACTACCAGGCACATTCTATAGTGTTGTGAGACTCGTCTTTGGCATCCATGAACTTCAATTTCTGCATTCCTGGTATTGGTTCTCACGCTTGGCATGCTGTCATTTTAAAAGTGTGAGTGTTGGGAATTGTTCTCAGGCATGAATAAGAACAGCTTAACCTTGAAATTTAGACATTCTTCTGTGCCACTGTTGCAAATTTGGGTTATTTGTTTATTATTATTATTATTATTATTATTATTATTATTATTATTATTATTTATGAGCAGCAGCAACGTCATGGCACCGAACATGAAATCAGGCAAAGATGCTCAACTTTGGCTTAGGATGCCAGATTAAGTAAATAAAACCAAGATGCAGACACAGATCGCCACTCTGTCTTCCACCTAGGACATTTTAGATAGCTTATTAAAACCATTTTCAATGAAAAATATTGGGGTTTATGAACTGCCAGTGAAGTTGTGAGAGGTTATTTTATTTTATTCTTCTCTCATATATTACATCCTGACTGAAGTTTCCCTTCCCTCCTCTCCTCTGAGTCTCCCCCCCCCCTCACCCCCAGTCCCCCACCCCCCACCCCCCACCCCCCCCCCCCCCCCCCCCCCCCCCCCCCCCCCCCCCCCCCCCCCCCACCTCCCCACCCCCTCACCCCCTCACCTCCTCACCCCAGAGAGATTTCTTCAGCCTTTTCACACAATTTTTTTTTCCCTACACTCAACACAGTGGACCTTTTGGTAATTGATTTAAAATGAAGACCACCATGTTAACAATGTCATACACTCCCCCACAAGCTTTTTCATCAAGGACAGAACACTTAAAAGTCCACTTTCCTTCCCCACTGCTCAAGGGATAAATATGAGCCTTAAAAAAAAGAAAAAAAGAAAAGAAAATCAAAGGACTGAAGGCACTTAAATCCTCAAAGAAATGAAAAGGCTGTGTGGTTTTGAAATTAAACTGGCGGCATTCTGCACTGGATCAATTCCTCACTTCTCCTCTACGCCAGCCGAGATCCTTCCAGCCATGTGCCTACAATTTATTTCTGCCTCGTTTCAAGCCCCATCCCTATGAACAGTCAAATGCTAAGTGCTTCTGCAGTATTAATGAGGAAGCAGATCTTAGGCTCATTTGAGAAGAAGAGTTTGCTCCTAGGAAAGGGCTATCTATCATTTCTTCACTTTTAATGATGGTGACGTGGTTAATGGGGTGGATTATGGCCCACTGCATTCAAAAAATAGGAGAAGTTGTGACCTTGAACCTCTGTGGCCCAAGTCCCAGTGGGAATCTGATGAAGAAGGCCACAGACACTAACCCTCTTAATGATGCTTGTGGAGCTAGAATCCACATACCCAGAGTAAAGGATGACTAAGCAACCCCAAATGTAGAACAATTTAAACATCCCTTCAAAAGCTAACCAGCTGTGTGGGTTGCTTTCAAGCTTGAGCTGTCATATTCTGAATGCTTGGAGAAACATTCCAAAGCTGCATCATGTGCCCATGACTCCAACACACTGTTCAGTGACAGTTCCCTCTTCCTGTTGACCATTGTGTGGGTCAGGCTCACACAGCCAGGGATACTGTTGTAGTCCCCCCAAAAAAAAACCAGCTTTACATCAGCTGTTAAGACAACGAACCCCTTCCTAGCACTATTGCTTGAAAAGCTGTACAGACATGCGTTTATGCTCACAAGACTAAATGTAGTGGAGAAGAAAGTACACCCACTTACACAATCAGCAAACAGGCCCTGTCTGAACTCGGATGTTCTTCAGTTGGCATTTGCAAAAACCTTAATGCTTCCAGCTTTGTCAACCATGAAAATGGTCAATACACATCCAAATGTGAGATTGACTCTAATGCTAGGTATAGTGGCATATGTTTTTAATCCCAGTACTGAGGAGGCAGAGGCACATGAATCTCTGTGAGTATGAGGCCAGCCTGGTCTATATAGTGAGTTCCAGGCCAAACAGGGCTACATAGAGAGACCCTGTCTCAAAAACAAAACAAATAAACAAACAAAAGTAACTCACTCAGATGTTCTCAATAAATAATACAGAATACAATTAATAAATTTGGTTACTTCTGTGGATTGGGCTTGATAACTGGAGAGGAGGAAAAAGTCTTTCATGTTTGTGTTTTTCACAAAGCATATAAACTATAGTGCTAAAATACAAAAGTAATGCTAAGCATAGTGTGCATGTGTATAAAAAGGGTATATAATTCTTTTAAAATTTAATTTAAAAAGTAAATCAGTGGAGGCTGTAGAGTTGGCTCAGTGTTTAAGAGCAGGTTGCTCTTCCTGAGGACCCGGGTTCAATTCCCAATACCCACATAACAGCTTCCAACTACATATAACTCCAGTTCCAGGGAATCTAACACCCTCCCCGGGCCTCTTTGAGCATCAAACATGTATGTAGTACACAAACATACATGCAGAAAAACACTCACTCACACACACACACACACACACACACACACACAAAATAAATTTTTAAAAAATAAAATGTGGGGAGGTGGTGGCACACGCCTTTAATCCAGCACCTGGGAGGCAGAGGCAGGAGGATCTCAGTGAGTTTGAGGCCAGCCTGGTCTACAGGGTGAGTTCAGGGCAGCCAGGACTATTACACAGAGAAACCCTGTCTTGAAAAACCAATAAAATAAAATAAAACAAAAATGTTTTCTTTTTTTTTCCAAGACAAGGTTTCTCTGTGTATCTTTGGAGCCTGTCCTGGAACTCATTCTGTAGACCAGTGCCTGAACTCACAAGTCCATGCTTGTGTGTATTAAAGGCGTGCTCTACCACTGCTTAGTCTATGGCCATACCACTTTGAAGGAACCTGATCTCGTAAAATGTTGTTTTCTAAGATGGCCTGACTTACTGAAGGAAGCCAGAATCCCCACACTCAGGAGGTGTGGATGAGGAAAATGAACAGTTCAAGGCCAGTCTCAGTACACAGGTAATTCTACATGGTCAGGGCTACTTGTATCAAGCAGAAACAAAACAAACCCGTTTAAGCCTCCCCAACGTATCAAAGAACCAAAAAGACCACAAGGAGTTAAACAGGCCAACATGTAACTAAAGCCCTGTGGGTAAGGAGACCTGAGCAGATCCTGCTGTGAGATCATCTGTTAGACAAGGGGACACTGAGTTCTGCTTGTGGCTCCCCGCAGGGCTGAGGGAAGGTTTGAAGGATGAGTCCCATTCAAAGTGTGCAAGTGTGCAGACACTTCGTGTCAAAGGTGGAACAGAAGTAAACCTGCTCTGTCTGACCGTCCACAGCGGAGCACAAATGAAGTCTCAGGGGCAGGGACAAGTGAAGAGAGGTCGAAAAGCGAAACAAAATGTGCCCAGGACACTGAAGTCACCAGCTAGCTCTCTTATTCATGAGCACTCCAAACAACATCACCTGTGAGCTCCAAAAGTATCCAGGTATGATTTTTACTTTGTAGGGAGTCCGGGCAGGTCCTTTCTTCGGATGACAAGCGCAGAAAAATGCGGATCCTTCTGGAGGCCTGCTGCATATCTCAGCCACCAAAGAACTCCCCATAAATACTTTTCCAAGGAGGAAAAGCAGCGGGCAGCTGACATGAACAAGCATGCTAAGAGAGTGAAAAACACCCTAAAATGAACCAACATAAACTCCACACAGAAAAGAAATCGGCAGATTAAAATGAAACAAATCATAATCAAAACTGAAGACACCAAACTAAAAGTCAAATTTCTAATCAGAACAAGGATGCATTTGGTATGTATTCAGCAGCAGGGCTTATATGCCTTTCAATAACTAAACAAAACCCAAACAAACAAAGAAAACCATCCCTAGGGCTGGAGAGGTGATTCAGCAGTTAAGATACTTATTGCTCTTCAAAGGACCAGAGTTTGGTTCCCAGCATCCACATCAGGTTACTTACAAGCACTTTCAAGTCCAGCTCCAGGGGCTCTGTCCCCTCCTCTGGCCTCTGAGAGCACTCACACATTATCAGGGTCTTTTATTTGGTTGAATGACTATCTGTATAAATTCCATGCTGACCAAGAGCTTTTGATCCTGCCTAATCCCTCCAAGAGCTGGGCTCAAAGGTATGTGCCCCCATATCTAGCCTGAGGACTCCTATTTTTAAAGACATAGAGAACTATAGAACCATATGGTACAGAACAGGAATTCTTGAAACATTTTCCACTCGAAAACCCTTTTCGCCAGGGAAACTTTCACACAACCATAGGTATGTGGGTACATAAACCCACAAAACACTGATAATCATAAAGAAATTTATTTTACAATAATTCCTTGAGGTACATATAGTTTTACCATTTATTAAAGAAGAAAGCAAATGTGCATACATTTCCATACAGAGAAAACATGGCTGATGTTTGACATGCAGGAGAGAGTATCTGCAGTATTGTTCAGGGTTGATTGACAGTTTCATTCTTTAGTAGCCAATGCTAAGAAAGACTCTTTGCGTGTATGCACAAATACGCAGTACAAAGTAGATTTAGGGCTATTCCAGAAATTGTTGGAAATTCTGTCTAAATCTCAAGCTGAAATTCAGTTATTAAATACAGCACAGAGGACTGTGCTCTGGGGGCAGGGGGACCCCAGGCCTATGCTGCAGTGGGGGACCCCAGGCTTGTGCTCCAGCTGGACCTCTGGGGTTATCAAAAAAAAAAAAAAAGTGGGGAAAGCAGCATGTTAAGAGGAATATGGGAAAACCACAGGGGTAGATGGGGTAGATGTGATCATATTCCAGTATATACGGGTGTGTGTGAAATTCTCAAAATAAAAAATTAAATGATAAAAGTAAAAGAATGCCGCCTAAGAGACGTGTGGGTGACAGCAAAGTGGCCTAGCAACACGTCATGAACATCCTGGAAAGGAAAAGAAAGAAGAGGAGACAGAACTAGTATTTGAAAATTAATGGCTGAGTTCCCTAAATCAATGTGAGACATCACCCCAAGGATAGGATACTGCCCAAAGAACTGTGAAAAATACGTGTGATAAAGAAAACAAGGGGACAAAACCAGGAGGAGATCCAGGAATTCCAGGGAGGTCACATCTAGTTACACCACAGTAAAGCTGAAAACCAAAAGGTAATACAGTGAGCACACTTCCATCACAGGAGTCCTCTGGGTGGACTGCAGGGTAGAAAAGAATGTGGCTGCGAGTGAAAGGACTAAGATACAGGACAGACAAAGCAAGGAAGATGCTAAGTATAAAAGCAGGTCTAGGGGCAGAAAAGATGGCTCAGTCTAGGGCTGGAGAGATGGCTCAGTGGCTAAGAGCACTGGCTGCTTGTCCAGGGGACCTGGGTCTATAGCAACATTGAATGTAAAGATGTCTCGTGGTGATTTTTTTGTTTTTCGAGACAGAGTTCTCTGTGTAGCTGTGGCTGTCCTGGAACTAGCTCTGTAGACCAGGCTGGCCTCGAACTCAAAGAGATCTGCCTGCCTCTGCCTCCCGAGTGCTGGGATTAAGGTGTGTACTACCATCTGGGCTTTCTGTTTTGTTTTGTTGTTCTTGTTAGTTTTTGAGGGAGGTTCTCATGATCATTTTGAAAGTTATAAAATATGGCCACCCATTTGAAATATTGTGATTTGGAATATGGTGATTTTAAAATTCATGAACTATGGCCATCCATTTGGGGACACTTGCTTTATGACAGTAACAACTCCGAATAGTACTGGAGGCTGCAGACAATGTAGGAATTGAGCATCTGAGTACCCAATGCAATGGACCAAAATCCTCCTGCTATTCTATACCATTATGTAAATACTTCTAAAAAATTTAATCTATCCCCAAATCTACTAAAACTAATATTATGAGTTAACAAAGTTTCAAGAACAAAGTTGATAACCAGCAATGAAAAACAGAAACTAAACATCTTAAATTATCATGAAGGGCAAGGGAGATGGTTCAATGGGTAAAGGAGCTTGCCACCAAGTTTGATGACCTGAGTTCGATCTCCAGGACACATGTGGTTGAAGAAGAGAACTGACTTTGGCCATGGTATGTACATGCACGAGAGAGAGAGAGAGAGAGAGAGAGAGAGAGAGAGAGAGAGAGAGAGAGAGAGAGAGAGAGAGAAGTAAAAAATTAAAATGTAACCAAAAGTTAAAATCAGTATCATAAATATATAGCTAATAAAATGTGTATTAAAGTTACATGTTTAAAACTATAAAACATCATTGAGTGAGCTAAAGAGGTCCTACATAAACAGAGAGCCACTTTGTTGGAGGATTCAGTATTGCCAAGATGTTAGCCCTTCCTGACCTATTCGAGACAGCATCCACCACTGAGCTGTGGAAACTTCCAGGGGCCAGCATTAAAGAGCTTCTCCATGCTTAGTCATAGCCTCTATCAAGGTAGAACAAAAGAATTCTTCCAACTGTCTGGTAACATGTTGGCCAATCAAAGTCCCATTGGGACTTTTAACAAACATCAACAGTATAGTCCAAAATTTTGTATGAAAATATAAAGGAGCCAGAAAAGCCAGGTTAATTCTGAAAAAGAATTCAAGCTACCTGATTCCAAAAGTCACTGTAAAATTACAAATACATGCAATTCTAGAAAAATATATAGTCTAGACAAATTTGGAACCAAAATTCTACTTATATATAACAATATATAAAATTATATCCTTACAGTTCAATTAAAAAATAACTAAATAAGGGGATAAAATATGGGCCAATTATATGAACCAAAGAAGGTTGGTGATAATGTTGTTCAATGTTATGAATCTATTAAAATGCAAATTCAAACTAGAATAGGAGGGTGGATGCGATGGATCAGCCAGGTAAAGCTATGCAAGCCAGACAACACGAGTTCCATGCCCAGAAGCCATGGTGGAAGGAAAGAAGCCGTTCCTGAAGGCTCTTGTCTGATCCTCGCCACACATGCTGACATATGCATGCATTTCACACCTACAAGAATAGCTAAGAGTAACTAAATGATCATGACTGGCAAGGCCGTAGAGTGGGTAAAACTCAAACGCTACATTGGTGGAAATAGTACGCTCACTTTAAGAACAATGTGGTGAGAAACCTTGTAAAATTAACATATGTTCACAGTATAACCCAGGAACCCTCCTGATATGGAACAATCTTTTGGTACACTGTGAAGATGTGTCACTTGGACTGGTTTAATAAAAAAGCTGAATGGCCAATAGATAGGCAGGATTTTCGGAGCAGAGAGGACACTGGGAAGAAGAAGGAAGATGCCAGGAGACACAGACCAAGCAGCATGGTATTGCAAAGTAAAGGTAACCAAGCCACATAAAAGAATGTAGATTAAAAGATATGGGTTAATTTAAGTTAATTCAAGAGCTAGTTAGAAACAAGTCTAAGCTATCGGCCGAGCTTTCATAATTAATAATAAGTCCCCATGTCATTTTTTGCGAGCTAGTGACCCAAAGAAAAGTTCACCTACACCTCTAGTTATTTACCAAAACACTAAAAATATACAATAATACAAAGACCCATAGATGACTGTAGCAGACTTATTTACTCATAGTAACCAATAAGTGGAACAACTCAAATGTTCATCATCTAATGGTATATCCAATTCAATGGAATAGTACTCAACAACAAAAAGGAATGGACTATTGTTACATACAACAATGTGGGTAAATCCCAGATACAACATGCTAAATAAAACAAGTCAGATAAAAGTTTTACAATTTTATGATTCCATGTATTTGGAGAGTACAGAATCAGAAGTCAGATCATTGTCACAGGATGGAGGTAGGGAAAGAGGACCCATTAGAACCAGATACAAGAGAACTGTTTGAACTACTAGAATAATTCTATATACTTACTGTGGTAGGCTGTGGTATCACACGACTTTATATTATTAAAGTCGGCTTGTGGAATTTTACAGACAAATGGGAGAGATTTTATAGTACAAATTACATGTCAATAAATCTGACTTTTAAAATAGTACAACATAATTACTAGTGTGTTATAGGCCCACAAAGAACAATTATCATTTATTTGTTGTTATTTAGGTTAAATACAATTTCATGAAAAAAATAGCTAAGAACACTGTTCTAGCTTGGTGTTGTTGGTTGTTTTTTTACTCTTTGCTCTTTGGAGGTCCAACACCCAGCTCCCAAAAAATCATACAGAAACTTATTCTTACTTATGAATGCCAGGCCTTAGCTTGGCTTATTTCTAGCCAGCTTTTCTTAAATTATCCCACCTACTTTTTGCCTCTGGGCTTTTCCTTTCTCTATTTCTGTGTATCTTTCTTTCCTTCTTATTCTGTGTCTGGCTGTGTAGCTGGGTGGCTGGCCCCTTGCATGCCCCTCTCCTCCTTTTCTTGCTCTTCCTTTCCTATTCTTCTTCTCTTCCTATTTATCCTCTCTGCCCACCAGCCCCACCTATCCTTTCTCCTGCCCAGCTATTGGCCATTCAGCTCTCTCTCTCTCTCTCTCTCTCTCTCTCTCTCTCTCTCTCTCTCTCTCTCTCTCTCTCTCTCTCTGTGTGTGTGTGTGTGTGTGTGTGTGACCAATCAGGTATTTTAGGCAGGTTAAGTCACACAGCTTCACAGAGTTAAACGAATGCAACATATCTTTGCATCATTAAACAAATGTTCCATAGCATAAAAAGTGTAATAATCTTTAACCAATATTCCACAATAGCTTTGTTTCTGTGATAAATATTCTAACCAAAAGCAACTTATGGAGCAAAGGGTTTATTCGGCCTACAGGTTACAGTCCATCATCAAGGAATGCAGGCAGGAAGTGAAAGCAGGCACTGTGGAGGAATGCAGCTCACTGCTTGCTCGCTTGCTCAACTAGCTTTCTTTCTGGTTTTTGTTTTGTTTTGCTTTTTGTTTGTGTTTTTTAAGACAGGGTTTCTCTGTGTAGTCCTGGCTGTCCTGGAACTTGCTCTGTAGACCAGATTGTCCTTGAACTCAGAGATTCACCTGCCTCTACCTCCCAAGTGCTGGGATTAAAGGCATGCACCACCATTGCCCAGTTCAACCAGTTTTCTTTACAGCCCAGGCCTCCCTGTCTATTAGGGATCCACCTCCCACAGTGGTCTTGGCCCTTCTACATTGATTAGCAATTCAGAAAATGCCCAACAGGCCAGTCTGATCAAGATAATTCTTCAGTTGAGGTTCCCTCTTCCCAGATAAATAAAGGCTTGTGTCAAATTGACAGCTGACTCTATGATCAACATACAGGGAGGAAATATTAATTTTATCGGAATGAAACATACAATGTATTAATATCCTGAGTATGTCCAGTGCCCCCAATGCTCTAGTTTCTTTTCTGGTACTTTGACAAACGCCATGACCAAAAGCAACTTGCAGGGAGGAAAGTTCTATTTTAGTTTATAGGTTACAGTCCATCATTGAGAGAAGTCAGACAGATCCCTGAAGCAGAATCCATAGGGGAACACTGCTGGGTGGCTCACTAGCAGGCTCATGCCTAGCCAGCTTTCTTATGCAGCCCAGGGCCACCTGCTAAGCAATGGTGTGGCCCACAGTGGGCTGGGCTCTTCTACATCAGTCAATCAAGATGATTCCCCACAGCCATGCTCACAAGCCAATCATGAGACTCCCTTCTCAGGTAATTCCAGGCTGTGGAGTTGACAAAGCTAAACAGGAGATCTAGAAATCAATACAAAAAGGACATCTGCATTTTAAAAGACAGCCGATTCACATTAGAGCAGCTGTCAATGAACAGTCACAAACTACTTGATCCGACTTGTCATCCAGGGAAATAAAAATAAAGTGACCACCATTATTTTCCCATCAGAAAGAAAGGCTGAAGTTTTAAAGAATGATCATTTCAAGTATGCCTCAGTATTCGGGGCAAGCGACACATGCAGACAATGAAGATGACTATACTCACACTTAGATCTATCAGAAAACAAAAAAGGTGACTTTTAAAAGAGTCGGATGGTTTTCTTTGCAGGTCTATTAAGGGGTGGGCCTGTGCGGGTGACCATGGGGCAGGAACAGTCATGTGGGCTACAGAAATCACAGCGGTCTGAGCGCATGGCAGTAAGAACGGACCCCCCACCAAGCTAAGGGTGAACCCCATTCAGACAATGACGATGCCCTCAGTGCTCTCCAGGAAGAAAACTGGTGTGAACTGGGGAACCCCAAAATGCAAAAGAACAATGGCGCAGTGGGTGCGCCCCCCCCCCACTGGTTTGTAATGGCAAATTGGAAAACGTCTAACACATTTTATGAAATTTCCTTAAGGAGTCCCACATTTAAAGCTATTTGTTGGCTCCACGGCTGACTGGGTTGCTCTTGAGTTATCCTGCATGAGTTTGGCCTTTAAAAAACAACAACAACAACAAAACAACAACAACAAAAAAACTTTTTTCAACTTTGACCTTAATTAAGGTCTGATTTCTAACACAGTAACCCTTGAGTGCACTGTTTACACCTATTTAAAATGGAGATCTTGTTTTACAATCTTCCTGAAAAGCAAGTTTGTACTAGACATGGAGTGGGGCTTCATTTGCTTTAAAGTGAAGGTAAAAAAACCAAGAACGATCGTCTAGTTAACTTGCGGGTGGTTGTAATGTTCCGAAATGAAAAAGAAACAACCCCACCTGAGGCCGGAATCAAGAAACTCAAACACACGGAGCCCAGGGCTCCGAGGGCAGCGCAGACCTAAAGAAGACCAGTCCCTAGTCCCAAGCACGGGGCACTTTCTGAGCAGAACTGCGAACAGGAAACCTTGTTGACGTCTTGTCACTTTGTCACCGGACCGCACAAGTAAAGCACGCTTGAGTGTTTTCCTTTTTTTTTTTTTTTTTTTTTTTTTTCTTTTTTCTTTTCTTTCCTTCTTTTCTTTCTTAATTGGCCATCTTCGGGGTCATTTTGAGAAGGGGGGAAGGAAGAGCGAAAGGAGTGACAGGGACCTGCTATCCATTTCCCTAGGGAGGAAAGGCTGAAAGTGATTGGCCCAAAGCTGAAGTTAGAAGCGAGGTTACCCCCTTTCAGGTGCTTCAAGGCAGGAATCAAGAACAGAAATCCAAGAACTAAAGTTACAAGGTGAACATTGGCGCCAAGGACCGGCAGGGTCATCAGTCCCCGTAATTCCACTTTCACCCCAAGACCATTGAGAGATCCAGTGACCTCTGTGCACCCGGGATCCCACGTCAATTCCTCACCCCGCTTCCCTCGGAGAGTGGGCTTAGCCTCACAGTCGATGCACCTCTTATACCCCTCTTTTTCTGGCTCCGCCGCCGCGGGGTCCATCTTGTTGCCGTCTGTTGCCACAGCAACCGCAGAGCGGCTCACACTCTAGCAAGAGAAGCGATGATTGGAGAAGGCGGGCGTCCCTAGCAACCGCCAGGTACGGAAGTCATACATTTTATTTCGTTTCTTGGGACACAGGCTTCACTCCCATCCCAACGCTATTAGTCACACCTTTCCCGGCTTTTCAAAGCCACTTCACACATGATCTCCGTGAACACCTGCCTCTTCAGGATACACTAGATCCCCATTTCCACAGGAATGTTCATCCTGTGGTCCTTTGACCTCCTCCAGAGGTCCTTTGACCTCCTCCAGAGGTCCCTGAATGCCCGTCAGTTACGTGCTGAAGGAGTTGGAAGCCCATAGCATCCCCCAAAGTAACTTCCAGATGATTAGCCCATCTTCCTTTTCTGAGACAGAAAACAAAGTGGTATTCTACGCAGAGTTTATTTACATTTATTTAAATTGGACCCTAAGACATCTCCCAAAGACTTTAACTAGTGTTCTTCCTTCACCCGTTCAATTTTTAAAAAGGCCTATCTAATTTGATCAATGATTATTGGTTATATATTAGTCATCAGGGGAATAGTCTAGGCACTGAAAGATTGCAACTGCCAAGAAGGCTTCACCAGGAGTTGACTTCTGGTATACACATGGTCACAGGATAGTGTTGTGCATAACGTGGTCAAATCATGGAGAGTGGTGAGTGTGTTGATCGCTGGACAGGATGGTCAGGGGTGGCCTCTTTGAGGAGACAGCACAGGAGCTGAAGCATGGGAAGATAAAAGTGATGGAGAGGTCAATGAGAAAGCAAGATGCAACAGAAACCGGACATTAAGGGCAGACTTGAGTTTGAGTCAGTCTAGAAAAGGAAAGGTCAGTCTAGAAAAGGAGAGGTCAGTGAGGCTGCAACAGTGAGATATGAAGGACGGTGATAAGAAATAATGAGATGGCTCTTTGCAGAACTGCCCCCACACCAGTATCTGGTGCTCCTGTCCCCTGTCACACCCTATCACGTCACCCTATTTATTTCCTTCACAGATTTTGTTAGATAGTTTTCCCCTGTGGGCTCCATCAGCGCAGACTGTGTTATTTGTATCCCAGCACATAAAATTGTAACTGGTCCAAGACCAACACTAAACAAACACTTGTTGGCTGCATCAAGTTCCACACCACAATACCAGGAATCAGGGGCTGACTGTGGGGGTGTGGGAGAAAACAAGAGCAATAATCTGCCTTCAGGACTTCGAATTACTCTATTAGTGAATTAATTGTGTGCAGAATTGGATGGTTTAGACTCTGAGCGCTGTGCAAAGCTGTTGTGCAACCCCGGATAGTTTCTTTATTCTTTCAATTACATCTCAATTCAAGGTCACAAGTGTAGACTACCTACTGTCTACTGAGCACTGATAGAAAGCCATCAAGACAGACATCAGCTCTATCTATGAAGCTTATGGTCTCTGGATAGTATGTCCACTACAGCTGACTCTTGGAACTCAATAGCTCCTGTGGCCCTGAGTTCTCGATATGTGTCTGGTCCCAGCAGGAAGGTGGACTAGATGTAAATTTGGGTCATAAAGACTTTGAGCAAAAGAAAAACAAAAAATACCTCTTTGCTAATTTAAAAATATTGACTTCATATTAAAATGGCAATGTTTTAGATATACTAGGTTGGATAGACTGCTATTAAAATTAATATTACTTGTATTTTCTACTGCTTCATATGGCTCTGTTAGAATGTTAAGCTACAGATGTGGCTGGCCTTAAATGTGCATTTGATAACGCCTCTCCACTAGGAGCTTCCCGCCAGCTGAATACACAAATGAATTCTCAATACGATGTTTCAGGAGTCATTTGGGGCTTGGCATCTGGAATGGCAAATTTCAAATCGAGGAAGTAGACCAATATTTTACAAAGAAAACAAGGCAGACATCTCCCACAAGCTTATTGCACATACTGAGCATGCACGGGGTCAGGAGGGAGCCACTAGGGAAGGTTCCCTCAGACAGGGTTGAGACCTGACATCCTCGAAACCTCCCGACAAAAGAATGGGGCTTTCAGGAGACCCTGGGGTAAACTAAACTGTGCTGTCTGCAGGAATTTAAACTGTGTAAGGGGTGCGGTAGGCTTGGCTCTGGACCCCGCTGGCAGACTTTGAAGGGCAAGAGAGATGAGCCCATGAGGCTCCCCCAGCAAAGCAAAGGAGGAACTGCTAGGTGGGAAACAACCCTCTCCCCCATCCTCACCCCACCCCTCCCCACTTCCTCTTTATTTGGTTTGAGCATTCTACAGCACAAGACGTGGGCTACTCCAGAAACTGTACTGGGTCCATTGAAGTCCTTTCTAGGAGGGGAGCTTAGTGGGACAAGGAGACCTCAGCAAAGGAGAGCTGAATGCAACAGCCTCCCAAACCCACACCAATGTTGGGCTTCCAAAGAGCGGTTTGGCTATGAGAGCTGCCCCCTCGTGAATGGCATTAGCACCCTTATAAAGGGGCTCAGGGAGGAGGTTTTCCCGTCTCCCACTTCCACCTTCTGCTAGGAGAGGATGCAGTACTCTTCCCCTCCAAATAGTACATCTTAGTAACAGAAACCTGGCTCTCCCAGAACAATGAACCTTCCAGAACCTTGATTGTGGACTCCCCAACTTCAGAACTGTGAAAATTAATACAAATTAATTGTGTGTACAGTTCTGTTGTTGATAAATTCTCTAGTCTCAGGTATTTTGTTACAGAAGCACAAATATTAAGACATTTTGAAGGTACTGTCAGGTCCCCAGAAGTTACAAAGCCCAGCCAGACAAGGGGGGGCCTATCTGACCTCATTTCTTAATAGTTTCCTAGTTATGGAGATATGCTCCCTCCAGGACTCTCAAAAAATGACACATTCCTTAACCACAGAAGTGTCAGACACTCCTTTCCTCCTCCCACACTCCAATTCAAGGGCCAGAAAACAGTTTTCCAGCTGTGGGCACAGATATGAGACATCAGTGAGCTGAGAGATAATAAACTATGCCCCTGTGATGGCTATTCTTGTTGTAAACTTGACTAATTAATATCTGGAATTAACTAAAACTCAAGCTGCTAGGATTTTTCTTGATTGAATCATTTGAAGTGGGAAGACCCAACCTAAATTCAGATCTTTTGAGGTGGGAAGATTCATGGGTCACACTTTCTGGTGACAGGACATGAGAGAAGGAATCTCTAAACACACACACACACACACACACACACACACACACACACGCACGCACGCACGCACGCACGTATTTGCCTGGTTTATCTCACTCTCTCTGGTAAATCCATTCCTTCACTGGCATTAGAGCATACTTCTTTAGGATTCCAGCATCTACTGAAGACTGGCTGAGACTTTCAGACTCATGGGCTGAGCAACTACTGGATTCTTGGACTTTCCATCAGTAAATAGCCATTGTTAGACTAGGTGGACCATAGCCTGTAAGTCATTCAAATAAATCCCCTTATACACACATATACATACATATGTGTGTATGTGTATATTCTATCAGTTCTGTTCCTCTAATAATACACTTTCCTTTCCCCATTTACATCTCCTGTCTTCAACAGACACAAAGTCAAAGAGAAGTCATACATTCTTTGTTTGCCTATTTTTGTTTTCTTTGGTTTTCATTCTTTAAAAAGGGGGGGGGTCTCATGTAGCCCAAGCTGGTCTTGAACTCACTATGTAGCCAAGGATGACCCTGAACCCCAGATCACTCCACCTGTACTTCTCAATTGCTTGAATTATAGGTATGTGCCACCATAACTGGCTCACAGCTTTCAACTAAATGGTGTTGAGACTGTGTTTTGACACCTAGGAGGGTCCAGAGATGTCTTGGCATCTGACTGTGTTTATCCACAGGAAGGAAAATCATTTGCCTCACAAAGAAACTTTGAAGAAGTCCAAAGTATAGTTGCTTTATGAATACAGCCCTTAAGTCATATTAGTTTGACCTAGAGGTTACATAAGAAATATGAGTGAGGCTTTAAATATGGGCAGAACCATGTTCGTCTTAAGAACAGTGTGGATGTGTAATGTTAGACTGAAGTGCCTATTCTTCCCCCAGCGAGGAAATGAGTTACATAAAGTCGAAGGACATCTCAGCCTCAGACCGTAGACAATCCCCTGTCCCCAGAGGGATTTCTGGGTCTGCTGAGAGGAGCAGACAGTGGCGATCTGAGGCTCCTGCTCCTCCATGCAGGGGGGGCTCTGCAGCTGATGCACAGTGACAGAAGCCTGGACTGAGTGATGCTCTTAGCACCAGATAGACTGGCAGGCAGCAGGGAGAAAACAAACGTAAAACCACAAAACCACTCAGATGGAAGAGACATCTCACCAAAGGCTGACGGTGGGCTGAAAAAGGAGATGGAACTTGTGAATAATTTTTATTCTCTTGAATCTCCCCAAAGTAAAGAGTATAATTGAAAGGATACAGACTCCTAAGAAACGCCGTGCTTGGGTCGGATACAGCACAGGAGCCCAGCATTTTATTATTGCTGAGGTGTTGACATATAATTGAGCCAGGAAGCAGTGTGGTCTACAAGGCTGAGCCATCTTCAGACTAGAAAGTGTTAAGTAAGCCATATACCAGAGGGGCCTCCATCCCACAAAGCCTACCCAAGCCAAAGAGGAATCTGGGTGAGAACTTGGGAGGTAAACACCAAGAAAACTATGAATAGCATCTTAGAGATGAATATGTACAAAACTTTTACAACATAGCAGTTACTCAGTGTGGGAGCCATGATTGTTCTTACAACCAAGATGATGAGGATTCCACCATCTGTTATGCTCAGAACTTGCCACTAACTCTCCACGCTAATGTCCCCAGTTCTGTAAAAGTGGGACAACCACCACCAGCGGATCGTTAAGGAAGTGGGAGGTTTGCAATGTCGAGCCTGGCCTTCATACTCCTCCTTATGTTCTGTTTTGTCTTAATACTCTTGGCTGTAAAGTAGAGGAACTTATTCCAGCTAGCAGATGAATTTGCTGGAGAACTTGACTACATTGTAGAATGTAGGGCAGCCACAGCCCTGGAGGATGGTACCAAGACCCAGAAAGTCAAACAACCCCGTAGGAGCCCACCTCTCTGTCTCTCTTGGGGCTCAAACATTTCTTTATTTCTGTTTCTCTCTCTGTACCCACTTCACTTCCATCCTTTGCTTCAGACCCATCTTTCTCTGCTTCTCCAGCCTCCCCAAGTCCACCCTCTCATGTGCATCTCTGCGTCTCCTAAGCATGCCATCTCAATGTCTTGATGCCCAGACTCTGCAAATGATGCCTTATTTAGAAAAGAAATCTTCCCAGGTATAATTAGGTTAAGGGTTTTGAGAGGAGATCATTCCGAACTCACTTATTAGACCTGAACTCCAACACCTATAAGAGACAGAACACAGGACTCAGACCCAGGAAGAAGAGGAACGCTGTGAGCGGGGAGGCCGGGATCAGTGGTGCAAGCTGGAGAAGCCAGGGAACATCACCGGGCACCAGAAGATGGAAGAGGCCAAAGAGCACTGTCATCTTGAGCCTCCAGAGGGGAGAGCACGTTGGCTGACACCATGACTTTGAACTTGTAATCCGGAACGGTGAAAGAATACATTTCTGCTGCTTCACTCCACCCAGTTTGTGTCCGTTTGTCACAGCAACCATAGAAAAGTAATCCAAGGGAGAACGGGGGAGATGACTCAGTGGGTAGGGGCACTTACTGTGCAAGGGTGGAGACCAAGTTCAAATCCCCAGCATCCATGTAAAAAAAAAAATTAGACATGGTCACATGAGCCTGTAACCCAAACACTGTTAGAAACAGAGACAGGGGATTGCTGGAGTTTGCTAATTTCAGATCCAGTGAGTGGGAAACCGTATCAAAGGTAAAGTGGAGAGTGATAGACCATGTGGCTGCATGGAGCCCAGAGGAGGATGGTGCCTGTTTGCATGTGTGTGCAGTGTGTGTGTGCGTGTGCGTGTGCGCGTGCGTGTGCGTGTGTGTGTGTGTGTGTGTGTGTGTGTATGTGTGTGTGTGAACAGAGTTATTCAAGTGCATGTGCAGGTAGGTATAAACAAGTGTGATACACGTGGAGGCTAGAGGTCAACCTTTGTGGATGCTCCTCAGATGCTGCTCATCTTTTTTGTTTTTTGAGACAGGGTTTAACTGGCCTGGAACTCACTGGCCAGTGAACTTCCAAGGTCCATCTGTGTCTATCTCCCCGGTGTGGTATCACAAGCAATATCACAATGTCTTGTTTTTTCACCAGGGTTTTGAGGAACAAACTCCGTTGTCATGTGGCACAGCAGGCCCTTCTTCCCTCTGAGCTCTCCCTCCAGTCCCTTGTTCAACAAGTGAGTTCTGGCTGCTTCCAATTTTTTACCTCTAAATATTCATTCAGAACTTACCATGCCTTGTCAATTCCCCGGCCACAGTTCTACCACAAGCCGGTATCATATCGTGCCTTGGTCTGCCACCACTGTTCCCAAACTGTGTCCTGGACACTCCAGAGTGCCACAGACAACTCACAGGAGTGTATTGGGATAGGTCAAGACTTTAGGGGTAACGCAACAACATCACGCAGCAACATCTGTTGGATATGCAGAAGCAACTAATTTGAGGTGGATCACAATTTCAACATTAGATTATTGTACTTCATCTAATGACATTCAAACCTGCTCAAAGCTGAGTTCCCAGCAATTGTGGTGATAAAAAGCAAGTGCTTCTAAAAATCAATGGGAAACAAGAAATAAGAGAAGGCAAGCCAATAAAAACCCAAGGCTCAAGAGGGCATACAGGGACTAATGGGCACTGAATTGTTTGTACATGAACACTTAGCAAAGCTGCTTAATAAATGGAGTTGTTAGTTTTCCTTCAGCCCTCTGATGCTGTGAAATAATAAGACACTGAAAATATTGCCCGCCCTTCCAGCTTGATTTTTCCATGAGGAGATGGAAGCCATTTCCATGCTTAAGATGAGCCATGTCTAACACATCATTAGTGCTCTCTGGAGAAGAAGATTGGCTGGGCTCTTCCGAATGAAATGACTTCCTAAGATCATTGGATGTTTCGTAGAGAAAATATGTTGTTTCCTTTGCTTCCTCTTGTGGGACTGTTAATACATTCCAATTCAAGAAGCACGCACTGGGCATTTAATGAGTAGGTAGGAATCAAAAACATCGGACCTGATAAATACGTTAGGGATTCACTTCTACTGTCTATTAACTTGGTGTTCCGAGGCTGGTCGTGTCAGCTCTCTGAGCTTGAGCTTCTGCAGCTAATGAGAGGTATGCAGTCGTTCAGAGATGTTATTTAAGAGCCTACTACGTGCTTGGCCCTATTCTGTGATGCAAGGTAGTCTCTTCAACCCTTGTGATTTCCTTACAGCTCCGCTAAGGAAACTTTTAGAGGCTCTCATCCTCATTGTGCTCTCCAAATTTTAATACCATGTGTATACTCCATGCCATTGTTTACTAAATGTATATTTATACTTCGTTGTGTATGTGGATTTGTATGCATGTGTGCTGGCTAGTTTTATGTCACCTTGACACAAGCTAAAGTCATTAGAGAGGAAGAAGCCTCAGGTGAGAAAATGCCTCTATGAGACTGGGTTGTAGGTAAGAGCACTTTCTTAATTAGTGATTGATGTGGGATGGTCCAGCCCATTGTGGGTGGTACTACTACCCTGGGCTGGCAGTCCTGGGTTCTGTAAGAAAACAGACTAAGCAAGCCCTGAGGAGCAAGCCAATAAGCAGCACTCCCTCATGGCCTCTGCATCAGCTTCTCCCTCCGGTTCTTGCTGTGTTTCAGTTCCTGCCCTGACTTCCTTCAGTGGTGGACTATCATTGGGACATGTAAGAAAAATAAACCCTGTTCTCTCCAACTTCCTCTTGGTCATGGTATCTCATCACTGCAATGATAACCCTAACTAAGACAGTATGTACGCATGTGGGTGTAATATACGCGTCTCTGGTGTATGAGCACACTGAGAGGGGTGTGTGCACCTAAGCTCACAGGTATGTGGGCCACAAAACAATGTCATGTACCTTGCTCTGTTGCTCTCTATTTTATTTTCTTGAGACAGGGTCTCTCCCTGAACCTGGAGCTAGCCTGGCAGCCGTAAGCAGAGCCACTGCTGGGGTTCCAGGCATGCACGACTGCATCCAGCTTTTAGCACGGGTGCTGGGATCTGAACTCAAGTCCTCCTTCTTGCACAGCAAAAGCTCCTACGCAGTGAGCCAACTCCTATATTTGTGTCCTATATACATGTATAAAGGTGCTTTTCGCCATCGAGGTCTAACTGCCTCTTCCAAGACATTATCACCTCACATTGGGAATTTAAGTTTTAAAGAGATAAAGTGGATAGCATTTCTGCCCTCACAAAGCTTGGATTCTAAGGTGAGCATCTGTACAATAAATAAAAAGGACAGAGAATAAATCTCTACGAAGTGGTAGCCTAGGGAAGGGATCCAAAGCCTCTCTGAAAACACTGACGGTGAGGTCTGAATGGCAAACCAGGGGCCACCTGTACATTGATGAAGGTGAGCCTCACAGCAGGGAGCCTTTTGTGAGGAGATCATTTGCTGTGAGACGTTCTGTATGTTAAATGTGTTGCTGTGATTGGTTAATAAATAAAACACTGATTGGCCAGTAGTCAGGCAGGAAGTATAGGTGGGACAGGGAGAGAGGAGAATGCTGGGAAGTGGAAGGCTGAGTCAGAGAGATGCTGTCAGCCGCTGCCATGAGAAGATGTTAAGATACCAGTAAGTCACGAGCCACATGGCAACTTATAGATTAATAGAAATGGGTTGATTTACGGTATAAGAATAGTTAGCTCTGTGTACATAATAAAAAAATAAATCTTTTAAAAAAAAAAAAAAAAGTGTGAGCTGGAGAGATAGCTCAGAGGTTAAGAGCACTGACTGCTCTTCCAGAGGTCCTGAGTTCAATTCCCAGCACCCACATGGTGGCTCACAACCATCTGTAATGAGATCTGGCACCCTCTTCTGTGTACATAATAAATAAATCTTTAAAAAAAAAAAAAAAGGTGTGAGAATAGTTAGCAAGAAGCCTGCCACGGCCATACAGTTTATAAGTAATATCAGTCTCTGTGTGTTTACTTGGTTGGTTTCTGAGCAGCTGCGGGACTGGCGGGTGAGAGAGATTTGTCCTGACTGTGGGCCAGGCAGGAAAACTTCAGCTACAATCATTTGCTGAACAAAATGGAGCAGAGGTAGGACATAAAGGAAGAGCCCAGCCAGCAGAGGGAACATGCCACCAGAAGGTCATTTTCAAGCATAGTGTATGAAAGAACACTTGGTAAACAGTAGATGACTACATATTATGAACAAGATGCTTCCTTCCTGCTCACGGGTACTATGAGCAGAAAATGACTAAGCTCTGGCCTTGGGGAAACATCTCATGAGGCTAAATTCTGGGGCAAGTTAATACAACCGAAGATAACAGGCATCCACATAGACCTAGCAGAAAAAGAAATGTTCAAAGTGAATGATCTGTGGAATTTTCTCAAGCAATAACTAGATGTGTTTGTGTTGGGAGCTTTGTTGCTCATGAATCCTCACAAACTTACAGGGTTGTTCTTTCAACTTCACAGTTGAACTGAGGCTCAGAAAGCATGAGTGACCTGCCACAAACCACCTTGCTTGTCCAGTAGCCCAATTGAGCACCTGCCTGACTGTGGCTAAGATTTTAGCCGAGATGATACAAACCCAGCCTTCCCCCTGCCCCACCCCACCTTCAGAGCTCTGTCTTCCAGCCTCATCTGTCAATGAGATGTGTTCATTCAGTTTGCAGAACTGGATGTCGAGCTTAAGACCAACGATTGTGGTGATATATCGTGTACCCTAATAAAATATGCCTGAAGATCAGAGAACAGAACAAGCCACTAGATTAAACATAGAGGCCAGGCAGTGGTGGCTCACACCATTGATCCCAGCACTTGAGATCTCATGCCTTTGCTTGGGAAGCACACACACTTTTAATCACAGGAAGTGATGGCTGGGCAGAGAAAGGTATATAAGGTGTGAGGAGACAGGAACCGGGGGCCTTTTCAGGCTGAAAAGTCCTAGAGGTAAGAGTTGGCAGTGACTTGTTCCTTTGTCTCTCTAATCTTTCAGCATTTACCCCAATATCTGGCTCCAGGTTTTTATTTGAAAGACCTTTAGAAATTCGTGCAGCAAACGATGAGAAGAATAGTTCTAAGCTTTTACAGGGTCCAAGAATAAATATCATACACACCACCTATAACTACCTGTTGTTTTACTTGTAACCAGAAAATATGTCACACTGCACGGCTCAAGGATTACTGGTATGTCACAACACATGTCTAGGTTGTAAAAGAATGCAAACTTGGGTTTTATTCTGGTTTTAGATGCATTTAAAATATGATTCTAGGGTCTTCCAACAGCACATCCCAGTGATTAGCTGTCGAGGGGAGAGCCAGGAAGAAGCACCTATTGGGAGCTACCAGGCACTAGGGAGCACGCAAAAGCCATCGAATGACTGATGAGATAGAATCTAAACAGCAATGGACACCTGCAGCCAGGGTCAGGGACTGATTCATGATACGATGCCATCATATGAATATGTACTAGAAGCATATGAGAGAAGATCTAAGATTAAGAAAAGGATGGAGGGCCAGCGAGATGGCTCAAGAGATAGAAGAACTTGTCACTGAGCTTGACAACCTGAGTTTAATCCTCAAGACTCATACGCTTGAAGAACTGACTCCTGCAAGCTGTCCTCTGACCTCCACACAGCCCTGCCCCCTGCCCCCACAAATGCATAAGCAGATGTCTTAGCTAGGGTTTCTATTGCTGTGATAAACCAACACCATGGCCAAAAGCAACTTGGGGACAAAGGGTTTATTTTATCTTACATTTCCAGATATTAATCCATCATGAAGAGAAGTCAGGGCAGGAACCGGAAGCAAGACTGAAGCAGAGGCCATGGAGAACTGCTACTTACTGGCTTGCTCCTCGTGGCTTGCCTGTTCAGCCTTCTTGCTTGCTTGCTCTCTCTCTTTCTTAAAGTGATTAGGCTCTTTGTTTTTTATTAAAAATAAATTCCATACAATATATTCAGATCACAGTTTTTACTTCCTCATCTCCCCACAGATCCCACCTTGAGCAAATTGCAGCCTTATTTAGTAGGGCATCTCAGAGTGGAATTGGTGCAATGTTGTTGGAAGTCTGGCCTCCTCCACAGTCCCTTAGCTTTAAATAATGCCTGTCTAGGAACCCTGATGGCCATAAGGTATCTCTCTCTGCCTGACTGGTGGAGTTGCTTAAAACTAATTGAACACAGCCATGTCCTGCGTGGTGGTAAGCACTCGGTCTGCCTTTTAAGCCACAGAAATTAGGGCTTTCCCTCATTAACAGGAAAAAAAAACAGTTAAGAAAAGTCACTAGGGAGAGAGTGGTCCAGGACTGAAGTGAGGGTTGGGGGCATTGTTCAGTAGTACAGCACTTGCCTAGCACGTACAAGACCTTGGGTTCAGTCCCAAATCCTGAACTTTTAAAAGCACTGAGATTAAAAGATGAACAAAGCATTCCAGAGAAAGAATAACGCACGACTCTCACTTCATGACTGAATTAAATGGACCCAACCTGTTCTGATGGGACAAAGTCATCGGTGAGGGGCAGGCTCTGTGCTCTGCCCTCACATGGTGTGTTTCTCTGCAGATAAGATGCTGTGGGCCCTGATCCCTTTTTAGCCTAGGAAAAGGGGAAGAATCACGTGGTTGCTACAGTGCTTTATGGCTCTCCAAAGGCGGTTTCAGTAAGTTTAAAGTCTCTCTGGAACAACCAGGAGAAAGGCCTGAGTTGTCCAAAGTATCATCATTTCCTCCTTCAGCTGAAGTTATTTGAGTACCAATCACTTTAAAGGATCTTGAAAGCACAAAGATTAGGAAGACACAGGGCCATGATGTAACCAAAGTCCTAGTATTTGAAGCTCAGGGCTGATCCTCACAAACCTAATCATTCTGAGTACATCTTGTGTCCTCTTTGGCCATCAGTACTGAAGTCTACAAAACACATCCAATCACACAAGCCTCCCCCATTCCAAAATACTCAAGAGCTCATGGAGGTCATGGACATGAAAGTGCTTCTTCACAAACTACAAAACTCTCGATGGTAATCTTGACTCAGACTGGTGTGTCATCTGGTCATTATGCAGCTGTGGTGACAAAGTGCAGGAGCCAAGTCGTTAAGAGGAAGGAGGACAGAGACCAGGCAGGTGCTGAGCCTGTGGTCTTCCATACTTTCCTGAGCTGAACCTCGACAGGAAAACAGAAAGTCAAAGTTAAAGACATCCTCATTGTCCTCATCCTGCCATTAAACTAACTTTGAGGTTTGGGGGAGTCCTCAGGCCCCTGGGCTCATTAGAAAAGCAGATGGACACATCAGAGGGGTTAATAGAAGCCAGGAATGACCCAAATAGGACTTAGTCCTCCCACCGCCAATACTCTAGAGATGGTTATGACTTTGAGCGGAGACTTTTGAAAGGGCAAGAACAGTGAGGGGAAATCTAAAATGATGTTAGGACCTGAGAAAATGGCTCTCCTTTATAGGGATAGAGGAGAGGAGAAATGAAGTTAAAATAAGTGGCAGTAACATTGCCGAGCTGCGTGCTAAGTCAAATATTATCTGCCTGGCCTAGCAAAGGTAGTCATGGCATTGAGAATAGGCAAAAAGGAAACATTTCAATTGTTTTCTTAAATGTTCAATTAATGAGGCTAAAACTGGGCAGAGGAATGCTGTATCTGACACACACATGGGTGTGGGTATTGTGTGTGCATATGTGTACACCTTTGCACGTGTATATTTCCTGATAGCCACGATGAAGATGAAGACGTAAGCTCAAAGCCAGGTAGAACAACACAACCGTTCATCTGTGTTCTTTAGAGTTCTCATAGTCTTGCCCTGCCAGGCGTCTGCCTCAGCTCTTCACAAGCTAGCTTCACTCTACTGCTGGCTCTAATACTCTCACCACCAGGCTCCTCCAGTGCCGCGTGAGAACGAACCTCGCTGCACCAGCAGGGATAAGGGATTCCTATGCCAGTGCCGGTCCATTTGGTGGGAGCTGCTGCTTTATCAGTTGTTCTGAGGATGCTTCCCATCCTGGACTAACATTTCTCGTTCCACGCTCAGAAAACAGTTTGTTACATGGGAGCTCAAGAAATGAAAGTGTTTCTAAGTCACTTGTAGTTATTTCTACACAGGCCCCATTTTCCCTACAGCTAGCCGAGTGTCACTGAGTCGCTAGTGACCCTGTATTCATAAACATGCAAGGATGGTGATCAGCTAATCCAGAGACATGTCTAAACACTTGCCCGTGTGCATGCCGGGGCCCATGGCTCCTGTTCTCTCTGCTGTTATTCTCCACATCCACAGCCTTCTCCCCGTCTAGAATTGGAGAACACGTGATAAAGGGGGTCTCTGGTTCCTGCATCCCTCAGCAAGCTACCTGAAAGCTTTCCACAAATTTCTCGTGTACCTTTAAACTTTAATAATGAAGGCTGGATTTGTGTGAACAAGTGGCAGATGGAATCTGAAAGGCAATTTATTTTTGTTCATTAAAATGTAGCACAGCCCTCTCAGCCCTCCAAGGGCAAGGGGTGCTTTACCCATCTAATGAAAGAGACATCCGGCTATCCCAGGCAAGGAAGAATTCAACGTTACATTTAAATGCCATCCTGGAGTGTGACTGGGCTTTCTATGTTATGAAAGTTTAAAGAAAGCGAGGTTTGGCTGGCAGGTCTTTGAAAGTGTGATCAAAATGAGAAAATGAATGGAGAAGCCGCCACCTGGACGAGGAGGAACCTGTGAGAAGCCCTTAGCCAGAGGAGGCAGGAAGCTGCACCAGGTTTCCGACCCACGGAAACAGTGAGATAAAAGATGCTCTGTTCAGCCACTGAAAAGAGAAGCACCCACACAGACTTCCAGACACTCGCCTGGTACCATCTTTTCCCCTGTCATCTTCTCTAATTTGATGCTGCAAGTTGGCAGGCACCAAACTAGGGCATGGGTAGTTCTTTTCCCCCACCAAAAGCCATGACCTGCAGAGAGAGAGAGAGAGAGAGAGAGAGAGAGAGAGAGAGAGAGAGAGAGAGAGAGATTCATCTCTAGGAAGGTCTGCACATCACACATATGCATGCACCATTTTATTGACTCTATCGGAGAAAGTTTGTTCTACGAAAATGCCAATTAATGCTTGAGATAAATAGACTCCCATAAGCCACTTAACATGAAACCAGGAAACTAATATTGACCACAGCAAACAAGAGCATTTGGAACTAGTGCCTGAAGAGCCTTGAATCCTACACTAAGCACCTGGAACATTGCTCTGTAGGTAATGGGAACCATCCCAGAATTTCTGAAGATAGGGTTGATGTTAAGAAAAAAAAAATGACTTGAGGGTTTTTGGGAGAATGGAGAGGGGGCAGGGAGAATCAAGGAGACTAATTGGGAGTCTATGAAATCGTTTGTGGGAAAAATAACATAGGAATCTAGGGTTATCTAGAAGTAGGATGGATGTGAAAAAGGAGAAAATACCAAAATTCCAGTGGCTGAGACATCTTAGAAATGGACAGCTGGTTAGATAGAAGAAGAAAAAAGTAAGTGAGATTTCTTGACATTGATTAAGACCAGGAACACGGAGGCAGCATCAATTGGAGGATCTGACTGTTTAAAAGTCTGTTTCTTCTGATGATCTGATGAAAATGATACTTTGACTCTGTGATCTCCTGCTACCAACCCATAACCTCGGTCTATCATGAGAAAGATGTCAGACAAATCCCCACATTCTACTTGACTAGTGTGCCTCACAACAGTCAAGGCCAACATGGAAAATTTGCAATATCATGACAGCAGAAAGAAGGCTAGGGAGATGACACCACTAAAGAATCCTGGAATAGGAAAGAAGACCTGAGGAAAAGACTACAGAAGTCTGGACCAATAATGAACCGAATAAGAGACTAACAACCCACTGATAGAGGTTCACCAACGGTAACAACTCTGCCAGACACAAGCAAGAGGCTGACAGCCGGAAGGATGGGACCCGCTGCACGACCTGCCCAAATGCTGTTTAAAAGGCAGCTTATTGTTTTACAAGTTGGCTTCTGAAACCAGGTGGTGGCGCACGCCTTTCATCTCAGCACTCCGGAGGCAGAGGCAGGAGGATCTCTGAGTTCGAGGCCAGTCTGGTCTACAAAGTGACAGCAAGTTCCAGGAGAGCAAGGACTAAACAGAGAGACCCTGTCTTGAAAAAAAAAAAAAGCTGGCTTCTGAAAGCATTTGCTATTTATTAACCCATCAATGGAGTCAGGAGCCAGAGAACAGAGAGGCTCTTGTCCCCACCCACAGTTCCTTCCAATCACTAGAACTCTGCCCCCTTTCCAACACCTGCCTGGACGAGAAGGCTGGCTGGGGCAGAGCATGTTACTGTAGCATCTAGAGTTTCTGTACTGATGTTGAAATGACAAGAAGCACATTTGGGTGAGACAGTGGATAATGGGACAACAGAGGGGAATGTGGGCCTGAGAAGAGGGTCTGTGTGTGTGTGTGTGTGTGTGTGTGTGTGTGTGTGTGTGTGTCCTCACCTTCCACTCTGACCCTGAGGCAGTCTCTGTGGCTGGAGAATTTCTCTCCAGCTCCCACCAAGTACTGGCAGTCTGACAGCCCACTTATAAAATAAATACACAGACACTTATATTATTTAAACTGTTTGGCCTAATGGCTCAGGCTTCTAGCTATCTAGTTCTTACATCTTAAATTAATCCATTTCTATAAATCTATCTATACCTTGCCACGTGGCTTGTGGCTTACTGGCATCTTCACATGCTGCTTGTCATGGCGGCGGCTGGCAGTGTCTCCCTCCTCAGCCTTCCACTTCCCAGAATTCTCTCCATTCTCCTGTCTGTTAGTCCCGTCTATACTTCCTGCCTGACCACTGGCCAATCAGTGTTTTATTTATTGACCAATCAGAGCAATTTGACATACAGACCATCTCACAGCAAGTCTCTCTTGCATTTGCTGCTGCGGTTGGCAGTCTAGCTGACCCACAAGCTTCAGGGCAATTCTGTTCCAATTCCCATTGCCCAGAGGAGGGTTAGGGTTACAGATACATGCTATCATATCCAGCCTTTTTTTATGTGGCCTCCAGGAACCGAACTCAGATTGTGAGACTTGGACAGCACGCGTTTTTACCCACTGAGCCATCTCCCTGACCCAAGTAGGATTTTTCCACGGATGTGGTAGGGTTGAAAAGAACCTCAGTCACACCTTGAAGCTCTGTACTTTTGGATTCATCCTCCAAACACCTGGAGAAGCAGGTATTAACAGACATCAGGGATGGAGGGGGATATCATAGCTCCTGCCCATGAGGAATCACAGTCTACTCTAGAGACAGGATGGAAAATATTTACAATACACTGTAATACCCAGGATTCCATGGGCTAGAAGGAAGGAAAGTATTCTAGGAGTACAGTGCAGGGCATAGTGCACTTCATCTAGAGAAGTGGTCAGAGGCTGTTAAGTAGGAAAGAGATGTTCTAAGCACAAGAGTCAGCGTTAGCAAGGGCCTGGCAATGTTCAGCAATGCTGTGTTTGGGGAAGGACTCACAGCTTGGGAGCTGTGAAAAGGTCCATCAGGGAGAAGGGCTGGGACTGGTGGGGGGCTATTGTAATGACTCACACTGGAGATGACAAAGCTCTGTAATCCTGACAGAATATTAACAATGTCCCAATTCTCCTACCTTCTTGTGCCTCCACCAATATCCCTAGGCAAAAGACAATTGAATCCCCACAATTGTTTGTCCCTCTCAATACAGGAAGCAGGAGGGGGGGGGGCTTATTCCTCTCTTTCTCTAGTCCCCTTCAGCAGACAGAAGGGGGCCACGCTCACAGCTGGCCTGGCAGTTGTCTGGCAACTCTCTAACACAGAAGTTGAGAAGCTACAGACTTTTGATTTACAGACTTTTGGCATTTTGTTTCCAAAAAGGATGTGGCCTTGACTGAGTGCATACAGCTTTCCCTTCCTTCGACAACAGTGAGGAGAACTTCTAGAGGGGAGCTTGCTCAGAAGCCAACTGACCATGGAAAATGTCAGTGGTTTAGTCTCAAGTTCTGATTGTTGTTGACAAGGGCCATAGCTCAAAGGATGCAAAGTCTGTGACCAGGAACATTCTGTAGCTTTGATGCTCCGGCTAGAGGTGAGAAGAAGTAAGGAGGTGGAGGGGGACAGACAGACTCCGGGCACCAGACTTGACTTTGAGTCATGGCTCCACCACACATTAGCTGTTGGACTTTTGAACAAATCCCTCTTCATTTTAGTTCTCCATTCATAAAATTGGCTCTAGGGACAGTTTCGGCAGGAATGGACCATTGTGAAAATCAAACATTACACTCTGTCAATGCATAGAGCTTGGCATATGGAATCAAAGTTAGCTGATAGGCTCCTCCTGCAGGAGAAGCCTGCACCAGCTCCAGCATGCATCCCTGGGGATGTCACGCTGAGAGGTTACACATCCCAAATGCCTGCTGCTCCTAAGGCCAGGAGCTGAGAGCAAGGGCACCTAGGGGTAAGGGTGAGAACTCAACTGTCAGGATTTGAATCTCAGCTATGGGACTTCCTACTTTTCTGGCCTTGGGCAAGTAACAACTCCATGGGTCCAGTTTATTCCTTTGTAAAATGAAGGCAATAATAGACACCACACTGTAGACCTCCTGGGAGGAGTCAGGGAGACTCATCCATAATGTAACATGAATAGGGTTCACTTTCATGCTGTGCACTAGTCAACGTTATAGATATAATGTGATTTGCTCATCCATTCTACTGTTGGTGGCAGTTTGAGTTGCTTCCAGTTGGGGGCTATGAAAAGTTCTGGTGGCTTCTGGTGAATCTACATACACAATTTCTGGGTCAAGTGGGCTTTCTCGGCCGGACGGTATCAGCTTTAATAGACACTGGCAGCCAGTTGGCTAAACCTGCGGCTCCATTGATGGCCTCCTGGCAGTGCTGTGGAGACTGACTTGCTCCACACTCTCAGCAGCACTTGATAATTTCAAATGTTTTCATTCTGTCCCTCTGAGTGGGTACAGTGCTAATATAACATAGTTTAGGTGTACATTTCCCTGATGGCTAATAAACTCGAGCTCCTTGTCATGTGTGTACCAAACACAGTGCGAGGCATGTAGTAGGCATCTGATGAACTATTATCTTCATTATTATTCTTTGAAGCATCATTTTTCAAGAAGGGATACAAGGCAAACTTTCTAGAAGCTTTTAACTTTCCAACCTCCTTTGGCCTGCCTGGTATCTTCTGCATATACCTTTTCACCTCTTCCCTTGGCCAGTAGCCCCATTCTTTCTAAGCCCAGACATGCTAAACGAGAGGACCGGAAAAGCAAGGGAAACTTCCAACCTCCCCTGCAGAGAGCCTTCCACCTGCTCTGCTTTGTCACTTCCAAGAGACTCAAGCTGCTGAGTCTCACCCGGCCACCCCCGGCCCCATCCTTTTGACCCCAGCTCCCCTGTTCCTTCCTGATGAATGGCTTTGACAACTTTCTCATTACTATGGCCGCTGGTCCAAATCTGACTTGAATCTTTAATGCTTTCTGTTAGGAAAGATGCATGCCTTGGTTTTTAAGACGCTCACACAATTCCCTTTGCAAAGCCTGTATCCTGAGGGGTTTGTTAATGCATCAAACCACAGACCTCTGAGGAAAATTCCATGATGTCCCCAAAACGAGAAAGCAGTTAAGCTCTTAGCAACCCCCATTCCTCTCCAGTTTAGCTCCTAATGGTGAACTCCAAGAGAATAGAAGAAAAAGCCATCGTGTAATTGATGGTAGACTTACATCTTCATGTTCTTAGGAAAAAGAGAAAATGAAGGCAGCTTAAAATTTTCTAAACCAGGCCAAACATTTTCATTTATGTTTATATAAAAGCCTCTATTATGTAATATGAGAGAAATAATTTATTCTCTAAGTAGCTTGGTTAAGAACTTTCAGATGAGACCCGCCGCCACCGGGGCATTTTCTTGGAATACTCACATGGACCCAAATGTGAGACCTTCCCACCAGGAACAGTGGGAGGCAGAAATAGTCTGATGTGACCAGTGAAATCAAGTCAGGCCCTCGATCTCATCAAGCCTTATCACTCTATCTAGGCTACTCCATTATGTAAAAATCGTGGTTTTTCAAGCCTTGAGAGATTCCATTTTATCTGGAGCTTCTGACTCCACTTTGAGAGAACCCTGGGTGGACCCACAAACTGTAGCATCTTCCAGGTACCACCCATCCAGCAAAAGTAATAAGTGACTTACTCCTAGGAGTTGAAAGGGAACCACTCTATAAATTTACTGGGGAGAATTGAGACTGCAGAAAGGGTCCCAGGGGTGTATTAAAATCATATCAGGGAAACCAGGCTCAGGAATGAACCATACACATCAGACCAAGGAAAGGGTGTAACTCCCACACCTGGGTCCCAGAAAGTCATGGACACCTAACACCATGGTGGGATTACCCCACAGCAATCTGTCATCCGACACCTGATACAGGGGTCAAGGACCAACAAGCAGAGGATTTCCTGGTTACCCCTGGGCCTTGTTCCCACCCCAGTGCCCTGCTGCTGACACAGCGTACTCGGCCGCCTGTCCACACACTGCTTTGCCCGCTGGACCTGAACCTCCCTTGTCCTCCTCTCAGACCCTGGTCCAGCCTTTGGCCGCACAGCTGGACTCCACAGCTTCCCTCTGGACCGCTGACTGACAACCACAACAGTAACTCCCTCCTGGTGGTGCTGGTCTGGTTCATCTGATCATCTGACCAACACAGACTTTCTCGACTGCTTCTCAACCCTGCTGCGGCCAATCTAACTTGTCTTCTGTAACCACACACATGGACATGGATGTACAGACAGATGTACAGCTGTGTGATGTGAGACGAGTCTGTTTAATAATTTAAGGTTTAAATAAAATAACCTGCATTTGCCTCAGCCAGAGGAGGTGGAATTATCTAGAAAGCTGCTCCTCTTGAGAGCGCTGAACCTTGTGAAGTTACTAGTAGGCAGTAAATCCTGACTTGTGGAGGGACACAAACCTGGTCAACTCTTTCTGGCAGAGCACAATGGTACAAATGTACAGAAGCAGGGTTAAGGGGATGTCTCAGCAGGCAAAGGTGCTTGCCACCCAAGCCTGAAGACCTGAGTTCTAGACTCAGAATCCACCACAGGGGAAAGAGAAACTGAACCAACTCCTGAAAGTTGCCTTCTGACCTTCATCCACATGTGCCCCCTGACACACACACTATCATCTGTCTGTCTGTCTGTCTACCTATCTATTCATCTATCTCTAACTCTATCTCCCTCCCTCCCATAAGAGTAAATACAATTAATTAGTTTAAAAAACACAAAAACAGATGTTCTGATCGTTACAGCGGCTGGAGAGGGACACGATGAGTATGCACATGTGCTAAACACTCAACATCTGGCGGAAGGCTGCTCGATAGAATACGTGTCTTCCAAACAGTTGCTCACCTCACCAAAAACATAGTGCAAATACATCAGTTGCAGAAATCCAGGAAGGAACAAAGCTGGATACACAGGGCAGCATGGGACGAAACTGAGAAAGCCTAAATAAAGAAGCCATAAGACAGAGGGCATGAAAACCACGCTGTTCGGAATTAGCAAAGAATGTGATGAGGGCTCTGGATTCAGACAGGTTCCGAGTGATCACCCTGTCAGTCGGCAGGACTTGTCCAAATGTCGTCACTGAAAATCTCGCATGCCAGGAAACCACTTTCTCCGAGGCAAACTGAGTTAAGTTGTCCAGTGTAGGATCTGAATTAGGTTTACCTAGATTTTCTAGGTGCGTGAAGACTTCAGATGACGGCACAGTTAAAAGGAAAACAGCATATATCCTGTTCAACACTGGGGTCCTGAGAACCTCCTACATACGATACACACACACAGACACACACCTTCCAGAAATGCCTGCTAAGGTTCCAAGAGCTTTGTGAAAGGCTCAACAGACGGACCTCCTGGCCGAGACACCACCTCGGGTTGAGAGCTCGCCCGCTCTTGTGTGTTGCCAGTTAAACTGCTTAAACTTCCGAACTCAATGCCTTCCCACTGGAAAGCCACCGCTCTGATCCTGACCGCTGAAAGAGTGAGCATGAGCAGCAGACCAAAGGCTCTTCTTTGGGATCCTGCTACCCCCAGACCCTCATTTGCGTACAGCTTGGGAGAACTATCTAGGGAAGATGTGGGTCAAGAGTCTAGATCTATAGATCTCAGCTACAATTTAAATGTACTCCATAAAATTAACTCAGATCTTTAATTTTTGTTGTTGTTTGGTTTGCTTTGGTTTTCTGAGACAGGGTTTCTCTGTGAAACAGTCCTGGCTGTCCTGGAACTCACTCTGTAGAACAGGCTGGCCTCGAACTCAGAGATCCACCTGTCTCTGCCTCCCCAGTGTTGGGGTTAAAGGCATGCGCCACCACCGCCCGGCCAGATCTTTAATTTTTACAGTGTTAAAAACCAGAGGAAATAAATCTGAATAGAATGTGATCTCAGTCTGGAGAGACAGCTCAGCTGGTAAAGTGTTTGCCACGCAAGTGTGAAGAGTTTGAGCTCCAGCACCTATGTTAAAATAAAACAAAAAAAAAAACCACTGCAGTACATATGTGTAACTCTCCATTGCTGGGGGAGGCAGAGACAAGTAACCCTGGGCTTTCTGGCTAGCCAACCTAATCAGAGAGCCCCAGGTTTCAGTGAGACACTGCCTCAAAAACAAACAAACCAACATACAAAACAACAACTAATGTGAATCTATAAAGATGGCATTGCCCTCCAAGCCTGACAACTCTTGGAACCCACATAGTAGAGAGAGAGAGAGAACCGACTCAAAGCTGTCCTCTGACTGCCACACACTCTCTGTGGGGTATGCGCCCTCTCTCTCTCTCTCTCTCTCTCTCTCTCTCTCTCTCTCTCTCTCTCTCTCTCACACACACACACACACACACACACACACACACACACATACACACCAAATAAACAAACAAATATTTTTAAATGCATACAAAGGGAGCAAGGGAATTTCTGAGGTCTTTCATGTTGCTCCTGAGGAACACCACTCAAGGTTGACCTCTAGCCTCCACGTGTACATATACATGAACACACACACACACACCACACTTTTTTTTTTTCTGCTACAGTGACATGCTGAGAGAGAGAGAAATCAAGACTTCAGTGCGGGCATCGTTTTAAGGAGTTACTGGTTGCTACACGAGGATGAAGCCGCCTGGCGTCTTTCCTCCCCGGTGTTTGTTCAATCACACCATCCCAGCAGAAGGCTTGATTCTCCTGCACGAGGAGGCAGCAGGTTTAGGATAAAGAACTACAGGCTTGGAGATAAAAGACAGAACAGGGCTCAGCTCTGCCACTGCCAGGCTGTGTTATTTTAGAGACAGCCCTTGGTGTCAGGGAGCCTCAGTAAACTGAAAATACCATTACCTCTGGTTCTTAGTCCAGCTGGGCTAAGCTCTAGTTTGCTTTCTGCTGCTGTGGGAAACACCACGACCAGAAGTAATGTAGGGGAGAAAAGGGTTGATTTGGCTTACACTTCCCAGTCACAGTTCATCTCTGAGGGAAGTCAGGGTAGAACTGAGGCGGGGCACTGAAGCAGAAACCGTGCAGGCATGCTGCTGACTAGCTTGCTCGCTCTCTGGCTCACTCTCTACTAGCTTTCTTATACTGTCCGGGGATGACACCACCCACATGGGTTGAGCGCCGCCCCCCCACTGTGCCCCCCACATCAATCAGCAATCAAGATGAATTCCTTACAAACGTGGCCAATCTAATCTGGGAAATCTTTCAACATGAGATCCTTTCATTTAATGCTGGGCTGTGTCAAATTGACAGCTGGCAATGACTAGGACTGGCTATTATAATAAAACTACCATGGACTGAGTGGAGACATTCATCTTCCCGGGTCTAGAGGCAGGGAGATCCAAGAGCAAGGCCCCCACAGGTTGTATCTGGTGGGGACCTTCTTCCTGGTTCATAGATGCCTGTCTTCTTGCTTTGTCTTCACGAGGCAAGGGGGACAAGGGATCCATCTGGAGTCCCTTTCATAAGGATATTGAATGCTTACTTAATACATACCAAATCACTTCCTAACATCCCTAATTACCTTCCCCAAAGCCTCATATCTGACTCTCTCAACATGAAGACAATCAACATTTAGTTCATGGCGCTCCATTACACAACACCTGCGAGTGTTCAATGAGTGGAACAAGAACACTCTGTAAACTACTTTAGACGCATCACTGCCATTTATCTCCTTATAACCGCAGAAAGGGTAATTAGATATGACGTGTAGAACTGCATCAATCAATGTGCAAAATGTATCCACCATGCATCTCAATGCAGTGGTTCCAGTGTTCCCGCAGATGTAGTTACTCAAGTAGAATGATGAATGATGAATGTGAATGATGAATCACATATTTGTAGTGATAACAATAGGAAAGGATTTTGTCTTAGTCACTGTTCTGTTGCTGTGAAGACATACCACGCACCACGACCAAGGCAGCTCTTACAGGAGAGAGCACTCTACTGGAGCTCGTTTACAGTTTCAGAGGGTTAGTTCATGACCATCATGGCGAAACAGATAAGACCTTTTACATTCTGACCCATAGGCAGAGAGAGAGAGAGAGAGAGAGAGAGATTGGGTCTGGGCTTTTGAAACCTCAAAATCCACTCCCTTCCACACACTTCATCCAACAAGCCACACCTCTTAATTCTTCTAAAACTTCTAAAACAGCACCACTCCCTGGTGACTAAGCTTTTAAATATATGAGCTTATGGGGGGTGGGGGCATTCTCATTCAAACCATTGCATTCTAGCCCCTGGCCCCCATAAGCTTACAGCCATATCATAATGCAGATATGAATTTAGTCTATAGTTTTTCACAGTCTCAACACTGTTTAAAAGTCCAAAGTCTCTCCTGAGAGTCATGGCGATCTCTTAATTGTAACCTCCTGTAAAATCAAAATCAAAAAGCAGATCACATACTTCAAACATACGATGCACAGGATATACATTACCATTCCAAAAAGAAGGAAAGGGAGCAGAGTGAGGAAATATTGGACTAAAGCAAGACCTAAAACCCGCAGGGCAAAAATTCAAATTCTGTATTTTCCTGGACAGCGAAGCATTCTTCAGCTCTCCAGCTCCTTTTGGCCTTGTTTGTTGACTGCAACACACTTTCTCTCTCAGGTTGGTTCCAGTCTGCAGCTCTCCTGGGCAGTTATCACACCACTCTGGCATCTTCAGCATCCTGGGGTCTCCTGGGGTCTCCAATGTAATTCAGGCTTGATTTTCACAGCTTCTTGGAAAGGCGTCTCTGGGAAGACTCTCTGTGAAGGGACCCCCTGCCACACACCTAGCCTCAGGGGCTTTCCTACCCTAACTGAGGAGGAAGATTCTTTAAGCTCTTTCCTGTACATTCTTGACTTAATTCAGAACCACGTGGCCAAAGCTACCAAGTTCTTCTGCTTGCTGGGGGTGGAATCTGGGCCCTTCCTTGACTTGTATTTGCATAATCTTTCTGTTGCTGGGGGTTTCTTTTGTTGTCTATGCTTTCCTTGAGTTCCTTTCCACACATTGGAAGCTTAGCTGGGTAGGGTCTTGCCTTGAGGTCACCACTCCCTTTATTCCATTTAGCATCAGTCTTTTCTTTAAGCTTTTTATCTCCTTGAGCACAGACTTGGCTCCAACATTACATTTCCTGGTGCTCCTTTTCTCCTCAAACAGTACATTTTGTATTTCTTTTTTGCCCTGCTCGCTCTTTTTCATTGTAGACCTGCACTAGAGTGATTACTAACAACCATGTGACAGTCAATATTAGGCTGTCCTCAAATCTCTGCCAACAACATTAATCCAAAACTCTCCTATTTAGCCTCCAGCAATTTTTCCGGACAAGGGCAGAGAGCAGCTAAAATACCACAAGAATGGTCTCTAGGCCACTTCCTAACATTCTGCCCTCTGAAAACTCTTGGGCTTGGACTGTGTAGTCTACACTGCCTTCAGCAACAGTGTCTTCCACGTTCTTACTGCTTAAAGAGTTCAACAGCTTTTCTAGACTAAAGTCCTGAAGTCTTCTGTATTCCCCCCAAACAACAGCATGGTCAGGCCTTCACAGCAACATTCCACTCCTGCTACCAACTTCTGTCTTAGTCACTGTTCTGTTGCTGTGAAGACACCATGACCAAGGCAACTTTTATAAGGAAGCATTTAATTCTGGGCTTGTTTATAGTTCCATAGGGTTAGTCCATTATCGTCATGGCAGGACACAAGACAGCTTCAGAACTAGAGCAGTAGTGTGAAACCAAAACAGAAAAATACACCTTCCAAGTATATTAAGAGTTCTGTTTGCAGTGAAGAAGTTGCTGTTTGTCCTAGGTTTATTTGAACCATTTGCAGCAGATGCGCTTGATCACATGTTGGCTGGAGGTACCTGGGCAGAAAGTAGGTCATGATATAAGCTTGCCTCTGATTGGATGTAGGCAGGAGGTATGCAGGCAGGAAGTATGTCAGGATATAAGCTTGCCCCTGATTGGATGTAGGCAGGAGGTATGCAGGCAGGAAGTATGTCAGGATATATGCTTGCCTCTGATTGAACCTCGTGGAAAATACGGTGGCCTCATGGTTTTGCCTTTTAAGCCCCTGTAAAACAGGACTCATGGCCATTTTCTAGGAACCCAGAGATAGACATGGCCAGAGCCCATCCACTTGGCCAGTATTTAATTAAAGCTTACTTCAAATTTGACTTTAAATTATGGTAGTGGTCTTATTCTCAACCAGTGGGATTAACAGTAGCTAAGAGCTTTAAATCCCGATACACAGGCAGCAAGCAGAGAGAGTCACACACTGGGCCTGGTGTGAGCTTTTGAAATCTCAAGGCCCATCCAGTGACATACTTCCTTCAACAAGGCCATGCCCGAAAGGATGATAAATGGCGCTGGTGGTGGTGCTGGTTACCGCATAGAAAGGTCACAGTCACGACAGAACCCAGCAGTTAGTTTTCAGAGCTTTATTAGGAGGAAAAAGGGGGAGGGGACCAGGCCTGGTGAGAGAGAAATGTGGTGGGGTGGGGAAGAGGGAGCAGAGCAGAAAACAGCAGAGAGCAGAGAGGGAGGGTGGGGTCTGCATCTGGCTTTTAAAGTGCAGATTGTGTGACCACGCCACACGTATGTAGTCACCAGCGCCCTCTAATGACATAAGACGCAAGACCCCGAGCTTCGCATGTGCAGGAGTGAGGGCAGGATCCTAACAACGCCTACTCCAATATGGCCATATCTCCTAATCCTTCTAATTTTTCTTAAACAGCGCCACTCCCTGGTGGCTAAGCGTTTAAATATGAGCCTGCAGAAGTCCCTCTCATTCAAACCACCACAAATGTGTGTCTGTGGTAGATTAAGCAAACAGTGTTGCACTCATACTATGGAATGCCAGGTATTAAATGTATTAGGAAGCTTTATATATGCTGATGTCTTGTTTCTCGGGATATTAAAGTAATAAGTGGGTCATTTATTGTAATTATAATTTATTGTAATATTGTAAAGTAATAGGTGAGGCATGAGATGGCTCAGCAGGCAGAGGCACTAGCTGCCAAGCCTGGAACTCACATGGTGGAGGGAGAAAAGTGAATCCTGAAAGTTGTCCTGTGTGTGGTGTATGCGTGTGTGCGTGCACATGCATAATGTGTCTGTGTGCATTGCTGATAGTATATATGTGTATATTTCCATTTTACATGTGCTATGTATTCTTATTACATATTTTGATACCTTCATAGCAAAAAAACTACAAGGATCTATACCACGCTGTTGAGAGTAGTTGTTAGGGACACTCTGTGAAGGGACACTCAGGATCCACTCACCCCTGGGGATTACAACTGGTATTGGGACAAATGATGTCCCTTCCTCCTTTAGACTGGCATTTTTGGAAGTTTTTATAACAAAGAAAGGGTGGTTTTGTTTGTTTGTTTGTTTTCAAAACAAAAGATATTTTAAAGACAATGCTACACTAATCCCTGGGGCCTGAGGCCCAGGTAGGAGGTGTTCAAGTCCAAAACAGTATCTGCTGGGGTCCAACTTTATTCTGGCTCTGCAAGCCACAGTGGCCTTCCCATCAACCCATGGGGTCACAGAGTAGCAGCAGTCCGGTGGTTGGGGGGTGGGGGGACACAGACAAGACCCAGAGGACCAGATGACGCAGGCCTGGAAAGGAGCGCTTGAGGAAGGAAAAAGAAAATGCAAATGTGTCCTGAAAGCAGATGGTGTCTGGGAGAGAAAGCCTGTTTGGCAACAAGGAGGGAAGGAAATCGCAGGGGAAGGAGGGAAGCAGCAGAAAGAAACAGCTAAAGGAGGTGGTAATTAAGTGCGAAGCTGGAGGCTTCCGAGGGGTTTTTCAGCTTTGGCGAAAGTCTGGCCCCTGGACAGTTGGGAGGCAGTTCTCAGGCGCTGTTTTTCCCTGCGTCTCTTCAGGGAAAGGAATCACTCCAGCGCGAGCTCTGTATCTGATCCTGACACCAGATTATTAGCAACGTTGGAAGAACCTGCAGCTTTCAAATCATTTCTTCAGAGAGAAAGGTTGCCTGGAGCGAGCCCTCCCGCTCCCTGGAGTTCTGGTATGCTCCCGGCTTTGGTAGGGTAGGCAGGACAACCATCATGTTAATACCCCCAGAACGATCCAGACACATTTCATTCCCGGGCCCTCCATAGCATTAACCACGGCGATAGCATCTGGAATGTCCAATAACAAAGAGATTAATGGATGGATTATTTTGCACTAAATTGCTTGCTGTCGCAGCTGCTCTGGGCATTAATGAGCACCAGAAAGCTGTGGCTGCTCCAGCAGTGAACAGCTGCAGAGGCTGTAGGCCAGCTCCCTGTCCGGTGAGAGACAGCTGTCCCTATGTTGACCCTGACCCCTCTGGCCATTCGAGCAACAGTTTAGGAAGGCAAGATTTCGTATGCGGTCCTACTTAACATTTACATGTCACATACAATGTCACAAAAATGCATTATGACTTCTCAACACCAGCAATCAAACTGAAGGTAGGGAGACAAATCTCCTCCAGACACAATCAAAACCTTCCCAGACCTCATAAGACAAGACCTGTGGTACAAGTCTATTTTAACAGGGAGCTTTGGGGCTAAATGGTCTCTAAACTATTGCATATAGGAGATGGACAGTCTAGATACTTTACATACAAAGCTCGACTTTAGTTCCAAAAGCAAACACGTACCTGGGGCTGGAGAGACGGCTTAGCTGACAAGAGCACTTGCCGCTCCTGCACAGGACCCAGGTCTGGTTCCCAGCATCCACACCAGGCAGCTTGCAACCAAGTACCTGTAATTCCAGCTCTGGGGAATGTAATGCTCTCTTCTGGCTTCTATAGGAACCTACACACACACACACACACACACACACACACACACACACACACACACACACTTTCGTTTTTCTCTAGTTCTGTACACCAAGAACACAAAGGATTGAGTGACGTAAAACCCCAATAACAATACCTGGCCTTGGATTCTAACTCCTACTCTCTTCCATATGGAAACAGATCCTTGGAGAAGTGGCTGGCTCAAAGTTTGACGTAAGGAGAAGTCCCAGATGTGTTTGTAATACATTAAGCCAAAAAAGCAAGGAAGTCTTCAAAGATGAACTATGCCAAACAGACTCAGAAGCCAGACTGACTGATAGGGCACTAGGGATTCTAATTAATCTAAGTTATCTGAGGATCAAAATAAATAATGATAGTAATAGGTGGTAAATAATTCATTGAATAAAATGAGAATCCATAAGTCTGGCCCATGGATTAAATAAAGGAATCAAATGAATGTTTGATAATGAACAAGACATTTAAATATTCTCAAAGTATATGCTCATAAAATACCTACTAATTAGGAAGAGAATGACTTCACTGTTGGGTCCAGGGTCACGCAATAATGGGGGATATCACTGCGGGACACCAAAGCTTATCAGCTAGCTGAGACCACAGCCAATTTTGGGGCTTCTGAGGCTGTGGCAGCTGGAGGTGGGCTGTGAGCCTCTTTTGATAGTATGGGGTAAGCATGAGGTATAGACAAAGGGATTTTACAATTCTGAAGTTAAACTTTTAGAGACAAATTATTTTAGGTTTTTACAATTTTCCATGAACGAGGTTTTAGGGGTTTTGGCTAAACAATATTTGTGTATCCCTGTAGCCCTTCCTGACTCAGTTAACTGATGTTTGCCCAAACCTGCAACTTCTCCTGACACAGCTGGGTTCCCATGGGGAGGAATACGAAAACAACGCAAGGCACGTTGTCATGTAGAACTCACTAAAAGTTAACTTTGGGTTCACTAGTGAGGGGTAGGGGCTATCAAAGAATAGCTAACCCCAGGGCTGCCAAGGGCAATCTTTACTAAAAGAAAACTAACATTTGGGTTGTTGACAGAGCTGCCCTTGGTAAAACATGGAGGGCTCATTTAGAGGTTAATCCTTTTTGCTAGCCAAGCTGATGGCTGCCAGTTTCCATTCCTTAAGTTTATTCCTTTATTATTATCTTATTCCTATATTTCTATCTCATTCCTATATTTCTGGACCCTGCATTCACAATGGAGAAGCCTGACAGACACTACCTTACCAAGTGACCACAGTGAACATCATTAGCAACAGAGCACATCAAAATGATCTGCCCTTGACAAGATGCTGATGGGAGAACACAGCTGGAGTCTATGATGTTCTAATCATGAGAAAACATCAAGGGATGAGGAGAGGACTCAGTGAGAAAGAGTACTTGCTATGTAAGTGTGTGGACCTGAGTTCAAATCCCTAGTACCCATAAGGGGTTATAGCTCCAATGCTGTGGTGGGTAGAGATAGGAGGATCACTGAGGATTGCTAGCAGATCTAGCTCCAGGTTCAGTGACAGATTGTCTCAAGGGAATAAAGGGGACAGTGATAGAGCAGGACACTCAGTATCCTCTTCTGGCCTCCATGCACACCTGCACTTATACACAAGCATACAATACATATCCCTCCCCGACATCAAACAAACCCAGAGTCAAGTATTGTCTATGAAACAAGTGACCAGTGGTCATCAAGCATGCCAAAGCCAGAGCCAGAGATTAAAAACAAAACAAAAAAGATGAAAGAAATTTAACAATGAAATGCAACTTGTGGTTTTTAACAGGCTCCAGCTGATTCATCAGTGTTAGTTTTCTGAGTTTGATCACATGTCATGTGTTGGGCCCTGACCCTGACCACTGCCCAGCCTGTCTATGTAGTTGAATGTTTTTGGCCCTCCTAAACTCACAGGGTGTGACTTTGTTGCCTGCAAGATATAGAACTCTCAGCTATTTCTCCAGCACCATGTCTGCCTATATACCACCATGTCCACCATGATGATAATGGACTAAACCTTTGAAAATGTAAGCAATGGGGCTGGAGAGATGGAGAGATGGCTCAGAGGTTAAGAGCACCAGCTACTCTTCCAGAGGTCCTGAGTTCAATCCCCAGCACCCACATGGTGGCTCATAACCATCCATAATGAGATTTGGCGATCTTTCTGACCTACAGGCATACATGCAGGCAGAACACTGGATACATAACAAATAAATATTTAAAAAAAAAAAAAAAGGAAAAAGAAAATGTAAGCAATTAGATTTGATGCCTATGTTCCTCACGGCAGACACTGTGGGGCAGATCTCAGCTGGCTGGATTTCCCTGCTTATTACATTTCTCAAGTAGAAACATGCACACAGTAAGTGGATCGGTTTCCAGAACCCTCTCATCTTGAAGCGGAGCTGGCTAATGTTGAATTGTTCATTTGGCCTCTCAAAGTTCAAGTTTGATCTTAATTCTTTTGATGTAAGAAGTTACTACTTGAATATGAAGCAGTCCTGAAGGTTCATGTTTTGAATGCTGGATCCAAATCTGGTGCTGCTAATTCAGGAGTTTGTGGAGCTGGGGTAGGAACTTAGTAGGGGAAGTAGACCCCTGAGGGCAGATCCTTGAGGGAATATGATCCCCCCTACCTTGCTTCCTGGCCACAGTGAGGCCCCTCTTTCACATGCCCCAGGCACCATCAAGTTCTGTCTAAAGACAGGGGGCTGAACAACCACACACTGAACCCCCAACACTGCAACCCAAAACTCCCCTTAAGTTGATGATGCCAGTTATTTTGATTATAATGACAAAACCCTGACACAGACAACTACTCTACAAACCACTCAATGTACGGAGAACTGACACATTCATCCACTACTCTTTTTATCGAGTACCTTCAGGGCGAACACTGGCCTTTACACTAATGATACAGCAGCGGACACAACAGAACTCCTGTCTTTGTGGAGTTCACTTTCTAATTGGAGAGAAGTGGCCTCAACACGGCAAGTGAGTGGATCATAAAATACAAGAAACACAAACAGAAAAGAGCAGTGTAACTGCCATTTGTTTTAATTCAAAGGTCTCTGGGCTGACCCCACCTAGAGAGTAACATCTGAGCAAACACTGGAAGTGAGTAGTAACCCTGTGGTTTTTCTTGGGGCAGTGTGGTAGTTTGAATGTAATTGGCCCCCACGAACTCACAAGGAGTGGCACTATTAGGAGATGTGGCCTTGTTAGAGCAGGTATGGCCTTGTTGGAGGAAGTGTGTCACTGTGGGGTGGAGTAGGTATGGCCTTGTTGGAGGAAGTGTGTCACTGTGGGTGGGTGGGCTTTGAGGTGTTATCTATGCTCAAGCCACACTCAGTGTTTCAGCTTACTTCCTGTAGCCTGCAAGTCAAGATGTAGGACACTTGACTCCTTCTCCAGCACCATGTCTGTCTACGTGCCACCATGTCACACCATGATGATAATAGACTGAACCTCTGAAAGTGTAAGGTACCCCCATTACACGTTTTTCCTTTATAAGAGCTGCTGTGGTCATGGTGTCTCTTCACAGCGACGGAAACCCTAAGGCAGGCAAGGTGAGAGAGATTTCCAGGCAGCATGAAACAGATGGCGTGAAGATCTTGAGATGCAAATGTGCCTTGAATATCTGTGAAGTAGTAAGGTAGCTACTGTGGCTGATGGAAAAGAGCAAGGTGAAAAGATCAGATGTGTAATGGGGTATGAAATGAAAGCAGGAGATGGCGTCCTGGGAGTGAAAGAGGCGGAAGCAGTGGTGGGAAGCAGGAGGAGCGGCAAGGGTCAACTGAGACTAAACATGTATGAAAATGCCATAAGTAACTTGCTATTTTGTGAACGAATTAGAACAACAAAAATCATAATGTGAGGGAGTGGGAGAGGAGCTCCTGGGCTTTCATTTGGAACTAATATGGGAAATAATCATCTCCGGTTTTGTTCAGAAAAATTACCCTAGCCAGCCTTTAATTCATTGGGTTCTCACTGGGCACTGTGTTTAGTCCAGAATGAAGGGGATTGCCTATAGGCTCAGAGAGACCCTTAGAAAAACGAAATCAACAAATGTCACCTATAGAAGAAACATAGAACTATGAATCTAGACAGGAGATCGTGGCCACCTATAGACTCAGAGAGACCCTTAGGAAACTACTGCAACAATCTAGACAGAGACTGGAACTATAGACAGAGAGCTAGAGACGACTGCAACAATCTAGACAGGAGATGATGGCAGTGAAGGAGCCAATTATTATGTGGTAGATATCTTCCAAAATTAGGACTTGATGAAGTTCAAAAAGGAGAGGGGACTGCCCCCTCCCCCATATACTGAGTCCCTGGAGTTTGGGCCAGAACATCGAGAGGGTGGAGATTCCATCACCTCTGGAGGGGGATGTGAGAGAAGCAGGTTTGGGGAAAGATGCTCAGGAGCTCAGCCGTGGACAAAGCAGGTTGGAGATGTCTGTTAACTATCCAAATGGAGATGCCAAGTGCATGGCTGAATGCCCAGTTCTGGAGTTCAGGAGAACCGGGAGGGAGGAGATAGATATTTAGACATTGTAATGGTGGTGACTGTGACATGCATGATAATGTTCTTCAAAGATGTCTGTGCCCCAGTCTCCAGCACCTGTGGAGACACCGCCTCAAGGGGCAAAAGGGACTTTGCAGATGTGACTGAGGGTCTGGGCCCTGAGACGGAGATATTATCCAGTCTGGTCATATGGGCCCTTAAAACTGAAGGCCTTTTCTCACTATGATTAAGAGAAGAGAGAGAAGACTTTGCTGACAAGGGGATGGAGCCACCTACTAGGGAGTAGAGGGAACTTCCAGAAGGTGGAAAGGCAACGAGACAGAGTCTCACACAGGACCCCCCAAAAGGAATGCTGCCCGAGGCAAAACCGGTCCACCCAGTGACACCTGTGCCACACTCCCAACCTACAGGACTGTGAGATCACAAGTCAGTATTGTCTTAAGTCACTGTTTGAGGTCATTTGTTACAGTAACGACAGAAAACAGAGAGCAGACCCTCGGCTCAGCAGTTAAGAGTATTTACTGCTCTTGCAGAGGACCCAGGTTCAGATCCCAGCACCCCCACGGCAGCTCACAGCCAGCATAAGTCCAGTTCCAGAGTGTCTGTTCGATGCTCTCTTCTGGCCTTTGCAGGCACATAAGTAAAACACATATACACATAAAATAAGAATAAATCTTTGGAAATGAATGTTGGTACATCATCAGTATGTAGAAAATAACTAATATCTTTTTTTTTTTTTTAAGTCCAGTGATTGCTGACAGAAGAGATCTTGGGGAACGTGTGGAATTCTAATATTAAGTCAGCGACTTAGCTGGAGTTTCTATTGCTGCAACAAAACTCTTTGACCAAAAAGAAAGCTGTGGGGGAGGGGGGCTGGAGAGGTGGTTCAGCAGTTAAGAGCACTGGCTGCTCTTCCAGAGGACCTGAGTTCAATTCCCAGCACCCACATGGCAGCTCAGGACTGTCTGTGACTCCTGTTTCAGGTACATAAGAAAAATTAAAAAAAAAAAAAAAAAAAAAAAAAAAAGCAAGTTGGGGAGGAAAGGGTTTATTTGGCTTACACTTCCATATCACTGTCCATCATTGAAAGAGGTCAGGATAGAAACTCAAATAGAGCAGGAACCTGGAGGCAGAAACTGATGCAGAGGCCATGGAGGGGAGCTGCTTACTGGCTTGCTTACCCTGGCTTACTCAGCCTGCTTTCTTATAGAACTTAGGATGGCACCACCCACCATGGCCTGGGACTTCTCCCATCAATTCCTAACTAAGAAAATGCCTTACAGCCAGATCTTATGGAGACATTTTCTCAATTGAGGTTCCCTCCTTTCAGGTAACTCTATCTTGTGTTAAGTTGATACAAGACCCGTCAGTACAGTCAGGGAAACGAGGCTGACCCACCGAGATGACTGAGAAGTGGACAGAACAAACCAGGAGACGGGCTTTTTTCAGACAAGTGAAGATGTCATGTGTCTGTGTCACATGTAGCTTTGGGGTCAAGCAGGATGAAGACCCAATCAGGAAACAAGGCAGACAGAACAGGGAGGGAACCCACCACTCAGGCCTCAACAACTGAGAGGCCTTAAATGATGGAGGCCCACAATGTACTGGCTGTTCCGCCCATAGGGACCCTGGTCACCAACACACGTGGCACACAGAACATGCCAGAATGTTTGTAATCAGGTGGGCTCTGTTTCTCCCCTGAGGTGGGAGGGTGTGGGAATCAGGAGGGGAGGAGGAAGAGGAAAGAGAGACAGAAGCTTCCAGCTCCGTCCAAATACCCGAGATCATCTCCTTTTACTGTCCAACCCGACATCTCTGTGTGGGGCTCCAACTTGTTAAATTACACACGCCTTAAGCCCAAGAAAATTAAACAGCGTTTCAAGACTAGGAAATGCCTTTTTATTCCTTAGTGAAGGCTTGACCTCATCAATATTAAACTACATGACCTTCTGGTACCTGACATTTCTTGACTGCAATAGCTTCAGGAAACCTTTGCTATGCCTCCTGTGGTGGCTATTCTTAGTTGTCACCTTGACTACGTCTGGAATGAACTAAAACCCAAGTGGCTGGGTACACCTGTGAGGGTTTTTTTTTTTCTTAATTAAATCATTGGAAGTGGAAAGGCTCACCATTTTTTTATGTGCATTTGTGTTTTGCCTACATGTATGTCTGTGTAAGGATGCCACATCCCCTGGAACTGGAGTTACAGACAGTTGTGTACTGCCATGTGGGTGCTAGGAATTGAACCCGGATCCTTTGAAAGAGGAACCAGAGTGGCCAGTGCTCTTAACCACTAAGCCAACTCTCCAGCCTGGAAAGGTTTACCTTTAATCCAGACCTTTTGAGGTGGAAGATCGGCCTTTAATCTGAGCCACGACTTCCACTGGCAGCCTAGATAAAGGACATGGAAGAAAAAAGCTTGCCCAGTGCCTGCTTGTTCTCACTCTCACTGGCAAGTCCATCCTATGCCAGCATTAAAACCTACTCCTTCTGAATTCTTGCATATACTGAACCCCAGCTGAGACATCCAGCCTCAAGGACTGAACAACTACTGAACTCTTGGACCTTCTGTTGGTAGGCAGTCATTGTTGGATGAGCTCGACCACAGCCCGTAAACCACTCTAATAAACCCCTCTCTATAATTAGAAAGCACATGTCCATTCTATAAGTTTCTGCTCCTCCTGAGAACCCTGACTAATACACCTCCTCATTTGAGGAGGTCCTTGTGGCCTGAGAGAAATATAAGCCTTGTCATAGCACTTTCACACTGACTCATGGTTATCTGTTTGCCTGTCCATCTCCTCCACTAGTCTTGGAAGTCCCCCAAGGGCCGAGAATATGTGCTTTCATCAGTGAATTATAAAAACAGCAGAGTCACAAGCTTTCCCATTCACTGAAGCCCACATGTATCAGATAGCACGGTGGGCATCACTTACTCCATTTTGCAGGTAAGAAAGTTGAGGTTCAGAAAGGTTGAAATATTTAATTGATAGCATTCAGCCAGAGAGCAGCAGAGCAGTTCACGGCCCAAATCTGTGACTAGAAGCCGCCTAAAAGAACCACATCCTCATTCCTGGAATCTGTGACTTATGTGGAAAGCAGGTCTTTGCAGATTTGATTAAGGATTCTGAGGTGGGCTTAAGAATCCTTTTAAGAGGGACTAGCAGTTACAGAGGAGTCACAGAGGAAGCAGGAACAGGAGCGATAACAAAGGGGCACGAGCCAAGGAACACAGATTGTGTCTTAAATCTAAAAAGAAGACAGATTTTTCCTTAGACCTTCCAGGAAGAAACACAGTCGGCCTGCCAACCCCATGACCTCTGATTTCTATCTTCAGAGCAGCAAGCTAACCTCTGCTGTGTAATTAAGCTGCTGAGCCCTGGGACTGGTTACAGCAACGACGGGAACTGACTTAGTGCTCTGCCGCTCTGCCTCTCTGCCTCTGTGGGCTGTACATCCCAGGACGTACAGCAGTGCCTGACACAGGAACACAGGGCATTGGATGGGTGTTTGCCAAGTGAATTAGAGGAGGAAGAGTGGAGGTATTTTATTCTTCTATCTGCCCTGCCTGAATTCCTGACCAAAGCAGATGAGCACCCCAAGAGCAGTGTGGTGACAGGTACTTCCTTATTGCTAAGTTGGGTATATGGTCTAGTTACTACCTGAAGGTTATTCAGTGTTGGTCATGGCACTTCTGAAGATATGACAAAATGCAACCTCAACTTACAGCTGTGACTTTGAGTCAGGAGAGCTGGAGGGATCGAGGAGGAGAGGAATAGGCTTTTATGTCAACAACTTAGGATCTTTTTTTTTTTTTCCGTTTCCTAAAGCAAGACTCAATGAAGCATCACAAATAACCAGCAGCACTAGCGACATGATCAGCAATCAAAATGTGATTACATCGTGGCAAGCAGAGCAACTTCCGTAAGGAAACTTAATGAACGCATATACGACTCCTGCTCCCTTCCCTTGAAGCCACCACAACTCACCCTTTCCTCAGCGAAGATGGCGTTTTCCCTAAGCGTATCAATCAAAGCCTTCCAAATCGATAAGGTTAGTGTACACCACAACTTAACTATTTGAAATGAAGAAGAGGAAACCCAAAAGTTGTTTAGGCTTCCCAGGCGGCTCATCATGCCACGAAAGCCTGTTTCTCCTTTCAGTATCCCTTTCCTCCTGCCAGTTGGAAATCCCATACTTAGAAAGGCGAAGGTATGCTGGGTGGTAGTGGTGGTGGCGGCGGCGGCGGCGGCGGCGGCGGCGGGGGGGGGGGGGGGGGGGGGGGGGGGGGGGGGCGGCGGCGGCGGTGGCGGCGGCGGCGGCGCATGCCTTTAATCCCAGCACTCGGGAGACAGAGGCAGGTGGATTTCTGTGAGTTCAAGGCCAGGCTGGTCTACAGAGTGAGATCCAAGACAGGCACCAAAACTACACAGAGAAACCCTGTCTTGAAAAAAAACCAAAAGGCGAAGGCACAGCCCAGTGGGTAGAGCACTTGCCTAGCATACATGAAGTCCTGGACTCAATCCCCAGCACCTCATAAAGTGGCTGTGGTGGTCCACCTCTTGAACCCTAACACGGGATGTGGAGGCAGGAGGATCAGAAGTTCAAGATCCTCCTCAGCTACACAGTGAGCTCAACACCAGCCTGGGCTGCATAACAAGACCCGTCTCAAAAGAAAGAAAAGTCAGTCAAAGCAGCATTGGCTCTTTAAGAACATGTGCCACACCTGCAGAACAATGGTTAAGACTCAGCTGCAAACAACCACTTAGAATTCTCATCCAAAACTCATGTCTAGGGTCCGTATCGATGTGTAGTTGACAGTGAAGGTAAAATAATTCACTGGCTAGACTTAAGCAGAGGCCAGTCACTGCCCTTCCGACTTAGGTCTTCCGGTAAGGCTGACAATTTTTAAGTTATTCTCAGTATGGCAGCCACAGCTCCCAGTGGTCACGAAGTGCTCTAGAATCTAGATAAATCATACACACTAAGGGTCTATAAAGACCACCAGAAACTCAATTTATCTGTGACCCGAGACAGGGTTTTATTGCTTTTCAGATTAACAATTTAAAGTGTTTTGCTTTTCAGCCCCAGGGGTATTGGTTTGATGTATGAGGCAGGGAGATTATTAAATCTCTGGTGCCTTCCAGAGATGTAAATTAAGGCACCGCTCCTCCTTAGCCACCTTCCTGGTACAAGCTGGGACTTATTATTAACTTGTCACTCCTGCATGCTCATGGAAACAAGTGGGACCGTGATTAATTACTCCTGTTGATTTAAGACTACTTGTCATTCCACCTTTTTGTGGACAGGATATTACAAAGTCTCTTGATTTGTTTTTGCAGAAGAGTAGCAAACAAGAGACCTTTAGAAGCCCAGGAGTTTCTAAGGTGGTATGTCTGTAAATACATATGGTGCTATGACCGTAACTCTGCGTTGCTCTGAGTGGTTTCAGTGAAAGGAAACTTTATTCTGTGCTCCCTCCTTTCCTGGTCACATCACCTTGGCTGCTTCTGTTCATTTGGATCCCTTCCAAAGCAGTCTGAAGAGGTACGACATTAAATGAACCATAAACAAAGCCCTCTTCTCAATTCTGTTACAATTCAGTTTAAGGAAAACAGTATTTATTAGATGCCACCTATCTGACAAGCAGGAAATTTGAACATAGTTGTTCATTTACTCACGTAATATGGCCATTGCAGGAGACTTTAGTAGAAAGTATATGTCTCTCTTTATCTGTTTGTATCTGAGTATTTTTAAATACACCCTTTATTCATTTTTGCTGCTGTGATCAGATGGATCCTGGCACAACCACATAAGGGGGAAGATTGGTTCTGCCAATGCAGGGTTTAGTCCACAGCATCTTTGTCCCATTCCTGGGCAAAGCATCTTGACATCAGGAGTGGGGCAGACAGGATGCAGAGAGAGACAGAAAAGGACCAGAGACAAGACATCCCCAAGGGTACAACACTGACCAACTTCCTTCAGCTAAGGCTCAACTCCTGAAGTTTCCAGAACTTTCCAGAACAGCACCATCAGCTGGGAACAAGAGTTTATGTGGTGGTATTGTGTTCCCCAAAATATTGTGTACTCTAATAAATTTATCTGGGGTCAGAGAACAGACAGCCACTAAATACAAAGGCTAGAAAATGGTGGCACTCACACCTTTAATCCTAGCATTCCAGAGATAGAAATCCCTCTGGATCTCTGTGAGTTCAAGGCCACACTGGAAATAGCCAAGCATGGTGACACACACCTTTAATCCCAGAAAGCCAGCCTTTAATCCCAGGGAGTGGTGGTAGAAAGAAGAAAGATATATAAGGCGTGAGGACCAGAAACTAGAGGCGTTTGGCTGGTTAAGCATTTGGCTGGTTAAGCGTTCAGGCTTTAAGCAGCAGTTCAGCTGAGAGCCATTGGGATGAGGACACAGAAGCCTCCAGTCTGAGGAGACAAGACCAGCTGAGGATCCGGCGAGGTGAGATAGCTGTGGCTTGTTCTGTCTCTCTGATCTACCAGCATTGACCCCAATAACTCACCTCGGGTTTGATTTTATTAATAAGAACTTTTAAGATTCCTGCTACAAGTTTATCCCAGGAGCCTTGGGGAGAGCATTTTATAGTCAAACTGAAACAACCCCAAATATATCAGAATGTGTCTCTAACAAGCCAAAAAAATACAAACTATTATTATAATACCTAACAAAAAACAACCCTTTAATACCTAGCTGATGTTCAAATACCACTCATGACCTAAACATTTTAACTATACATGTATATATTTAAATTAAATATATATAGGATTAAAAAAAATGATGTCAAGTCCATACAAGGTATTTAGTTTATGTGTCTTTTAAGTTTTCTCCATCACCAAAATGATCTCCAATAACAGTTGATTTTTATTCAGGGTACAATTGTCCATAATTGACATAGGGTCTTGGTCAAACCTTATCATGTTCTATCAGACATGGTGACCATAAAAATTATTGTTTTGAAACAGACAGCTTTGATTGAGTGAAGGTGGAGATGCTGGTGGGTTCCAGCTGACCCGCAGCAAAAGACATTAAAGGTGAAGGGGGTCCAGTCTCTGAATTCCACCAGAAAACAGCTAGAAACAGCATGACACCATTATGATTTTTAAGAAATTAAATTATAACTTAAAAACTTTTCTCGGAGAAAAGACCAATTCTCTGAGGAGAGATAGGGAGACATGGAGGGTAAGCACGTCAATCCTTAGGGGCACTGAATTGTGGGGAGAAAGATTCATCTATAATCTTAACAAATGGTAGAGGCTGAGCATGAAGCCACATAGAGCTCATACCACCCTCAGGCTTCACTTGACAAACAACATGGGTAGAGTCCTGAAAAAAACAAAACAAGACAAAAAACAAAAAACAACTTGTGGGCAGAAAGGGAACAGCGGCTATAGGAAGCACATGGACCACATCCTCCCCATCACCCCTGTTTAAAAAGTCCGAAAGGAATGGGAGTAAAAGACACTTTTAAGACAGTGCTCAATATCCACTGCGTTTGGGGAAGAAGACAGTTAAAGCCCTCCACACCTCCAGAAGGGGCGGGCTTACAAGCTTGGCCCAGAACTACCACTGGGGTGGAACAGGAGCACTGATATGATCAAAACCTTGAGATCCAAAGACCCAGACCTCCCCCTCCACCCACCACCACCACAGTAAGACGCATCGGGTGACAAAGTACTGCTGTGGGGAGCAGAGAGAAGCAAACGCATCCAGACAGCATCAGACTCACCGTAAGAGAGGAAAGCATAGAGCCAATGGTGGGTTGATGCCGAGAAAATACCTCTGGCCTGAGAAACTCACACCCATCCTAAACCACAACATTCTGATAGAGGACTGGAAAGCCCTTGGTAGACTGGATATAGACAGGGAAATGAAGCCCAAACTTACCTTTCTTGGTTGTTTACATCATGCTCTAAAAGTTCAGAGGGTTGTTAAATGTGCTTATTTACAAATATAGAATCCATGTACCCAGTCCCTGCTGTCTTACATAGTATGTCCCTTCTTTAACAACAAAACCTGTGGTATACATAACTCACACATTCCAGAAAGCACAACCAATAGAATGAGACTCATATATGACACCAATTTGGAAATATTGGGCAGGATGTTGTAAATTTATAAGAAAAAAAAATGTCAAAGCTGCCTATGATATAACTGAGCAGGACTGGATGTCTGATGGTGCTTTCCTTAAGATGAAAACCGTATTTTTGTAGCGTGGTGAATTCTAATTGGTCTTAATAATAAAAACCCGGAGTCAGATATGGAGATAAATGCTGAAAGATCAGAGAAGCCACTAGAGAGACTCCCTACCTCTACTGAATCCCCGTTTGGGTTGAGCTCCTGTCTCCTCTCGCCTTCTATTCCTCTTTCCACCTTTAGTGGTGGAGATTCAAGGAATGAGTTTCCATTGCCTGGCTCTGCTTCTCTTTTAGACTGGATCAATTTTGTGTAACCCAGGGTAGCTTTGAACTTGTGATCTTCCTGCTTCATCCTCCCAAGTGCTGGGATTAAAGGTGTGTGCCACCACTGCCTGGCCTCTGTGGTTAAATAGTGGCTAGCTCCACACTCTGATCTCCAGGCAAGCTTTATTTGTTAGAGCACAAACAAAAAAATCAAATGAAAATATTCTTTGTTTGTTTGTTTAATTTTTTTTTTTTTTTTTTTTTTTTTTTTTTTTTTTTTTTTGAGACAGGGTTTCTCTGTAGCTTTGGAACCTGTCCTGGAACTCGCTCTGTAGCCCAGGCTGGCCTTGAACTCACAGACATCTGCCTGTCTCTGCCTCTGGAGTACTGGGATTAAGGATGTGCGCCACCACTGCCCAGTTTAACTTCAGAATGAACACTAAAGAATGAAAGAAGAAGAGCTGAGGATACAGCTCAGCAGCAAAGCACTGGCCAGGCGTGTACAGGTTATGGGTTCAGTCCTCAGTGTAGGAAAAGAAAAAAGGATGATAGAACATAACGCCAATGTTATATGGTCTTGTACTACTGGTAGGTACAACAGACTAAATACTTCATGAAAAGAGAACAAAAGTAATAGGAGTTAATGAAAATAAAGTCACTGAAAATTGATCGCCACAGTCAAAACAGTTCATTTTTTAAAGATGGGGAGACAAAAGAATACACGATACAGATACAAGACAAAAGAAACACACTTAAAATACAGCAATACATTCAAGCCATGAGATGGCTTCACATAATTCTATGAAGAGGAAAAAGTGAAAAATCTATATTCAATAAACATTCTAGGAGCATTTGCCAAACTGACACCAAGAAGTCAAACGTTCTGAGCAGATGAAGCCTCTGGAGAGGTCCAGGGGTGAGGGAGCACTCCTGCAGAGCACAGCACACCGGGCTGTTTTCACAGGGCTACCAAACCTTCAGAGATGGGAGGATGGGAATGCTGAGCCATTTCAGAGCACGGAAGAGGGCAGAGGGGGGAAAGGGAGGGGAGGAGAAGGAAGTGGGGCAGGGGAGCGTTCCAGGAGCTGGCACAGCAGGGGAAGCCAGAGCAGCAGTCCTTAGGAAAACCTTGACTCTGTCAAGGTCTGTGTATCTTCATGCTCGCACTAAGACTTTAGATATTATTTCATCTTTCACAAGATAATGCTCCAACTTTTGTTGCAAAAGCTGGGGTAGTCAAAAAGAGCTGATGTCTCAGCATTGTACTCATAGGGGTGGGCATTTTACTCAGAAATGTCCTTGACTAAATTTTTAAACATTATGAGGTCCTGAGCTATACCCCCGGCCCCATCCTCATTAAGCTTCTACTTTAGATGGTGTGTCTTCAGCATTCCTGGTGGCCAGGGTTAGAGCTCGGGCCCTCAGTTCACACAGCAAGCCCTTGATGACTGAGCACCTCCTCAGCCCCAAGTTGTGCATTTTTGGAGTACAGATGAACTACCTCTCTTCAGGAAGTGTGGGGAGATGTTTCCTCAAAAATGGATAAAGTAAGCTGTCATTTCAAAGCAAGTGTCAGCACTGGTTGCCATGGTGACAATCCGAGCGTTCAAGTGAAACCAAGAACCTTAGAAAACAAATGCTTGTCATTCTCAAGCACTACTTAGATTTTTCGGATGAGAACAGGGGTGACTGTTTGAAGATGGAAATCTTGATACTGTGAAATTAAATATGTCAACATTTACAATCTCTGTATCACGCAGTAAACCAGTATTTTCAAAATGACAAATTCAGTTTAAAAATAAAATCACATGGGTAAATGAGCCATCCAAAGTGTGAGATAGACAAATGGATTTCACAGTAGCAGAATGAAAAAACATCCTTGACTACCAAAGATTCATGTCAACAAATACTTAAGAAGCTACCATCTGTCACGTTTTGATGTAGCAAAGACTATCTATGATGACTTTAAAAAGTTATTAGAATTACACGTGGTCTCCCAGCCTGATATGCTGGGGTAAGCCTGTAATCCCAGATACTTGGGAGGCTGAGGAGGAAGATCAAAAGTTCAAGGAAAACTTGGGCAATTTAGGGAGAACCTGTTTAAAGAGAGAGAGAGAGGTGGGGCTGGAGATGCAACTCAGGGGCAGAGTGCTTACACAGCAGGTCCTCGGTTCCACGCTCAGTGAAAAACAAAAGGACACTCCTCCCTTTCCAACTACATATATTATCTAAGGACAGTTTGAATTTTATGTGTATGGGTGTTTTGCCTGTGTATGTGCACCATATGCATGCCTGGTGCCCATATAGGTCAGAGAGCTGAATGGCCATTACTAAGCAGGAAGATGGGACTTCTGGGGCAGAGACAGCTCTGGGAAGAAGAAAGAAGGGGTCACCAGCCAGACACAGAGGAAGCAAGATGGGCAATGCAGAGTAAAGGTAGTCAAGCCACATAAAAGATTTTAAAATATGGGTTAAGTTTTAAGAACTAGTTAGGAATGAGCCTAAGCTAAGGCCAATCTTTCATAATTAATAGTAAGCCTTTGCATCATGATTTGGGAGCTGGCAGTCTAAAAAAAGCCTGCTACATATGGTGCCCAATGTCCAGCCATGTATATCTATCACATAAGGCCTGAGAAATCTTGAAGAAAAAAAAAGTTTGGGACATGGAGTCAAACAGAGTTTCCTGATGACTGCAGTCTCTCGGATAGGCTCAGCATAAAGAGACCACCTGTGGGCTGGAGCCAGCCGCCAGCACCGTCCTCCAGTGCCATGCACTAAGCAGACCCACATTGAGGCTGGCATAGCTATTTAAGACTTGTCACACACCATCAGAGAATGCTGCCGGTGTGCAGTAAAGACAGATCCAGATGGAAAAAAACTCTAAACGGGTTACACTGTGTTTAAAAAACGTTTGTAGGCTTAACAAAGAAAATGGGTATAGACAGTCATAGAAAAAAATAAAGTTTTTTTCTCTTTTTAAAGAGATAAATAAAATAATATAAAAAGGATAAGCCATATAAAGATGGAAAATACACAAAGAGTCTAGATTCTATATGGCATCGTGCTGATTTTTAACTTTTTAAATGCTGATGAACAGAGAAGGACAGCTACTGAGAGACATGGGATTGTAAGAGGGACTGCAGAATTAAGTCAGCCTAGATACTTTAGGGATGCCTTAACTTTAAAATGGAAGTCAGGCTGGGCGGTGGTGCCGCACACCTTTAATCCCAGCACTGGGGAGGCAGAGGCAGGCGGATCTCTGTGAGTTTGAGTCTAGCCTGGGCTACAGAGTGAATTCCAGGACAGGCGCCAAAGCTACACAGAGAAAGCCTGTCTCGAAAAACCAAAAAAAAAAGGAAGTCAGAAAATGTATTGCTTTGGGAAAGAGGTTATGCTTTTGTTTCCACAGAAAACAATAGGCTGTGGATTCTTCCAAGGTTAAAGAGAATCAGGTTTGATCAGGGGAAGCCCCCTGAAAATCATGGATATAGACATAAAGAAATAAACCTAAAAAAAACTACAAGACAGGTGATGTATATTTTACCTGCTCAAATATAAAACAAAAAAATCATCTTTGGCTGGCTTGTGTACTATGCACATCCCATACTTGTGTTAATGCAGATATGTATGTTACCTTTGAAAGTTTGTGTGTTTTCAGAACAAGTGGACCAGACACCAATGAAAACAAGTGGCCCAGGTGACCCAGCCTCTCAGAGTGCCTCTGCTACAGTTTCCTCAGAGTTCTGCATTCAGAACAGGTTCAAGACCACTGACTAAGATAGTCCAGCCTCACAGATTATTCTAGCCTGTACCAGAGATAAGCCTTGTACTTTCCCACTGCACAGAGATTGGACAACAAATGTTCCAGATAATAGCTCTCCCAGGACTTAGCCATTATACTAATTTTCTCAGGATCCCTAAAGATGCCATCACCCCCAGACAGCAGGAAATAGTCTAGATAACACAGATGCCCAATTCCCAAGAGGTGGAGTGGGTGGTTTTTAGTTGTTCAGTGGGTTATGGATATTGGTCATCATTTAGGGGGGTTAGTTACAAATTGTTACTGGTCATGGTCAGAAAGAAAGCTAAACAAAGGAGATTAGATTCAGGGATCTCTTTCTAAAGGGAAAGGGGGAACATAGAAATGATGGGATAAAAGGGTGGATTCGTAAATCTATTTTTGAACCACTAGTCTCAAATATTTTACATTGGTACAGAATTGTGTATATTGATACAAGTTTAATGTTACTTTTGAAGTCTTGATCATTGCCTTTTCCCAGAGGGTATTAAAAGATCAATGAAGTATAATACTTGATTCACTTAGGCAAGTACAACACTATTAGTGAATACTTAGTATGATTTAATATTCAATGTTATAGTAATATTTTAAATTTATGGCTTAAATTTTCTGTAATTTCAAGAAAACAGTTTATTATCATTGTGGTTGTGTTTTAAGTTATCTAGGGACTTATGGACAATTATATATCAGGTTTATTTTTATCAATTACAACTATTACTCTTGATGTTTAAGTGGTCCATTTTAAATCAATTGCATTATTACTATTTTTTAAAAGATTTATTTTTCTCTATGCATATGAGTGTTTGGATGCATATGTGTGTGTGTGCACCATGTGCATGCCTGGTGCCCATGGAGGCCAGAAAAAGGCATCAGATCTCCTGGAACTGGAGTTAGGGATGGTTGTGAACCGCTATGGGGGGGCGTTGGGAACTGAACCCAGGTCCTCTGCAAGAGCAGCAAGTGCTTTTAACTGCTGAGCTATCTCGTCAACCTCTATAATTTTTTGATGCCCAGATAGTCTAATTTTGGTTTAGGGTGTAAAGGAAGGGCTTCTCTACTTTTGAAATGAAATACAAAGATAGCATTATTAACTTGGCAGATCCTTTCCATTGTGATAAGAGACAGCTAGCCTTTCATCTGACATCACATCTGTTACAACACATTGTTTTGGTTGAAATACTTATGAAAACTATCCTTGGGGCCGGGGGGATGGCTCACTTGGTACACAGTCATGAGGACTTTAATTTTATCTTCAGAACTCACTTAAAATGCCTGGCCCAGAGTGTAACAGGCTTTTGAGGACTGCCAGCCCCAAAATCATGATATGGAGACATTATTAATTATGAAAGGTTGGCTTTAGCTTAGGCTTGTTCCTAACTAGTTCTCATAACTTAAATTAACCCATATTTTTAAATCTATGTTCTTTCACATGGCTCAGTTACCTTTACTCTGTACTGCCCATCTTGCTTCCTCTGTGTCTGGCTGGCAGCCCTTCCTTTCTTCTTCCCAGAGAGCTCTCTGTCCCCAGAATTCCCACCTAACCTCTTCTGTCTAGTTAATGGCCATATAGCTCTTTATTAAACGAGTCACAGTGACACATCTTTTCCACAACATTTCCCCCTTTTTGTCTAAATAAAAAGGAAAAGTTGCCGTAACATCATAGGTACATTTTATGAGAGTATAATCGGCAGGTGAAAGGCAGCAGATGTACTTTAACATTTGCAGTTGAGTACAATAAAACATTTACATGCTGTCTTCACATACAGCTCACAGTCTTTCTTTTGAACATTATTGAGGTCCAGCTTCTTTAGTTTCCTTCCCAGGGGCCCAGAAGAGACACTACTAACGGCAAGAATAATCTGAGGGAAAGGAATCTAAGTACACCGAGCTCTTACGTCTGTCTACTTTATTCCTCTGAGATTAAATTCCATGTACACAGCTTCAATTCCGTACTTATACTTAGCTCCTCTCTGTCCCTTCTCCTCCTGTCCTCTCATAACTCTTAACTCTTTTCTGTCTCCGTCCTCATTCTTCCCCATTGTGGTTCCTTTCTGTTCCTCTCCAGGAATCATTTCTCCCTTACCAGCAGCCTGACTCTTACCAAACAATGCAAAGCTTCCAAGGTCCCTACAAGAGCTGTGATAGCCAGTTTCATTTGCAACCCAAAAGGGGAGTGAATAGAGGAGGTGGGGTAAGATAAGGCCTAGAATAAGTCAGAAAGGAAACTTATGTGCTTAAAATATATTCTTCTAAGTGGTTAAGTGAAACGTTATGAGTCTATCATAAATGTGCTCAAAATACAATCTTATAGGTGGTTAGGTAAAAAAGTCTATAAGTCACTAAAATAAAACTGCTATTTTCCTATGCCTCCATATGCTGGCTGGGCTGGGTGACTCTGCTGGGAGCTAGGAAACCTGCCTCTTAGCTACACTTCACCAGGTATGGGGGGGCGGGGAGATACGGGACACCCTTTTGTTCTGAGTCAAATGCTCTGGAATGCCATTTGGGCTGTGAGAGAAAGGAGGGTCTGAGTTTCATTTGCACAAGAAACAAAGCTATGCATCTAAGTTCGCCTAGACCCAGGATGCTTGAGAAGAATTTTAGGTAAAATACATTGTTAAAAGTTCTTGGGGAAGTTATGAGTGCACATGAAATTCATAGCAGGAAACAACTGATATATTAAAAGACGAATAACACCAAATACTCCCTGAGATTTGGCTTAATCCTCTGGAAGAATGCCTTGATTTTTCAGGTAGTTTCACCATATTCAGCTGAATTCTTACTACAATCCTGCAGCCCGTAATAACTTTCCCAATCTTCTACCTGATAAAGAACACTGCATCCTCATATGCCCATAGTCTACAGAGGCACAGCTCTAAATTATGGAGGTGTAATTATCACTTTCTGTATTGGCTCAAGATAAAAATGTTAAAGAGATTTAATAACAAGAGGATGAAAAACACACATTAGAAGTTCAAAATGCAAAGTAACTCATTTCGTGTTAGGTTATTTGAATCATGTCTTAAGACAAAACTATTATTACATAATATTAGTTATCTGTATGTAGTATTAGACTTTTTTTAAAAAAAAATTAAAACCGCGGTGGCGCACCCTTAATCCAGCACTTGGAGCAGAGCCAGCGATCTCTGTGAGTTCGAGGCAGCTGGCTACCAAGTGAGCTCCAGGAAAGCGCAAAGCTACGCAGAGAAACCCTGTCTCGAAAAAAAAAAAAAAAAAAAAAAAAAAAAAAAAAAAAAAAAAAAAAAATATTTACTATCCCAATAGAAATTTCTTTTCAATTTGGAATGGCTTTGAAATATTTTTGTCTTGCTTATTAAAACAGTGTTTTCCACCAGGCGGTAGTGGCGCACACCTTTATTCCCAGCACACAGGAAGCAGAGGCAGGTGGATCTGTGAATTCAAGGCCAGCCTGGTCTACAGTGTAAGTTCCAGGTCAGCCAGGACTACAGAGAGAAACCCTGTCTTCAAAAACAAAAACAAACAAAACAAAAAAAGTGTCTTTCTCTGTAGACCAGCCAGGCCTCAAATCTGTGGTAGTGTTCTGCCTCAGTCTCCCATACTTAACTCTTATCTCAGTATTGAATTTTTTTAAATATACTTAGTTGTACAGTTAAAATCAGTTGAAAGAAATAGGCAAGGGAAGTCTATTATTAAAATCAAGTCTTTAAGTTAACCATATAGGAAAAAATAAATATGGATTTCTTCCAACAACAGTGTATTCACACTGGTGATAATGCGGGCCAGACAATTTCAAATGTCATTTCTTAGGAGCTGTTCGTCTTATTCTTTTTGAAACCAGGTCTCTCGGTGGCCTGGGAGCTCACCCAGTAGGCTAGGCTGACTAGCAAGCCACAAAGATCCACTGGACTCTACCTCTCCAGTGCTAGGATTACAAGCACATGCCACACATCCACCTTTTAATATGGGTTCTGGGAATCAAACCTGTCACTCGGGCAAAACAAGCACTTCTCCAACACAGCTATCTCCTCAGTCGCTCTCTCCCACCCAACCCCAAATTTAAAGATTGTCAGGGAGGTTTTTTTTGAGCTTACAGTTCCAGAAGGGTAAGAGTCCATCACCATCACAGCAGGGAAGTGGGGCAGCAGGCAAGCATAGCAGTCGGAGCCTTAAGCTGAGAGCTCACAGGAAGCAGCAAAGTGGGAATTGCTCGTTGAAACCTAAAAGCCACCCCTAAAGGGACAACCTTTCTCTAGCAAGGCCACATCTAGACCTCCCCAAACAGCACCATCTGGGAATTAAGTATTGTCAGAGACATTCTCCTTCAACCCCCCAACACCATGCTAAAAGTTAAAGACTATGTTAACACTTTCAAATGTTCTGTATTCCAATACAGATTAGTATTTTAAAATATTCGCTCTTTGAGGGCCTTAAAAAGCAAGTTTTAGGGACTCAGAAGTTAAGAACACTTGCTGTTCTTGCAGAAGACTGGATTTTTTTTTCCCAGCACCCACATCAGGCGGCTCACTACCACCTGTAACTCTGGCTCCAAGGGATCTACATACTCTTCTGGCCTCCTGGCCCTCATGGGCACCTGTACAAACATGCACATAATAACACTAACACACAAGCACACACACACACTTAAAACAAAAAAGCAAGTTTTACTATTAGTATCTAAACTCAAACTTCCAACTATATCCTAATTAAATGCTTTAAAAAGTAAAATAAACCCCATTTTTACTAACAAGTCAGCAAAACAGTTCCCAAGAGTAGTTTCTCTCCTGGTAACCAATTTGCTATTAGACTGCAACTAACCAGAACCACTCTCATCAAGTAATGAGTAGGAAGTGAGGTCCTGGAGGAACCACCTCACACTTTGACTGCCAGGCCGTGCTCCCCTCTCCCCCAGCACCTACAGTGAACCGTCTCTCCTGAAGATCTCCATAAATACTGAAGGAATAAGTCTTCATGAATGCAAATGAAAGGAAATGAAACATTAACTTCCAGTCAAACCTTCCTTTAAAATCTTCCAACTTTTATTTTTAACTTTCCTTATTATCTTTTAATAAAATGAACACAAAATATGTCTGCTTAAGACTTTATTTGTGAATTATAATAGAACTCAAAAACAGCAAAGAGCATGAAAAAAATTTATTAACCAAATAAATCACAGAATACTTCTATTTTTAAGTAATAAAAAAAAACCTAAAAATTCACACAAGATGTAATTATCTACCTCATAGAATTCAAAGTAATGAAGAATTAATTAACAGGTTGCCAGAAAAGTTCACGATATTATTAAATATATATAACTCAAAGAAATCAATTGTAATTGATAAAATAACCATTTCATGGATATTAGTAAAGTGCTATTTTCATACTAAAGAAAATTAGTAAAGATTAAAAATTTGTTGAGCCATCATTCTGAAAGTGTTGCACTTTCCCTCAGTATTCACTATGATCACCACACTCCTATGTAACCCACAAGAGACAACTATATATAAAGTCTTAAAACTCAATCATCTATCCATTCATTGTTTATTGGACATTAAAAATGCCAAGATTGCTGAAAGCTTTTCATGATAAAATACCAGACATAATTTTCCATTGTACAATGACCTTCGGGCTTTGGTTTAAAGCTGTCCTCTCATTGGTTGAATAGTTACAGCTAGTGAAACAGTCACTCAAGAGCACACTAGTTTCACTTCAATCAAAAGAAAATCGAGCCATTGATCTAAAGGCAATGAATGGCACATACCAAGAAATCTGGTATAAAGATCCCTGAAATCAATAATGGCACGTCAGTCAAGTGCTCCCAAGTAAATAGTGGTGCCAAGGAGGTAATGTCACTCACCTCCTCTTATGAATGACTTCTGACAGTCATTAACAGCATTAGCTAATGAGCAGAACTGGTTGGGGGGAGTCTGAATGAAGGCACAGAAATGCAAATCTTCAGCAGATAAATGAGACCAACTCAGCTGCACATGCAAGCAGGTGTGTTGTCACCCCAAGCACATACTGATGTCACATGACTAGAGGCTGAATACCATCAGTACATGGTTCCTACCAAAGAATTCTGTGCCTATGAGTACATATATCCTTCAGATCAGAACAAGCTATGACTTTCCAGAACATCTTTGATACAAAAATTGGCATTTCTCCAAAATGACAGGCATTAGAGAGGGCAGGTAAAATGAAAGCAGAAACTGTAAGTCACACAACCGAATCTCAACAATGACATGTTCAATCTTATAACTCAAGGCTGCTGATGACTTTGTCTCTCTCTCCTTGAATAATCAAATGCAAATGCCTTTTAGCAATGGCAGCATTCAAATCCCACAAAAAGTTAAGCAGTGTCCCCTGAAGGAGCACCTCCATCGGCACAAACTGCAGAACCTGCTGGGGTGCGTTAGAATGGAGCAAGGTACTCAACAACTCGTTAACGTTCTGCAGATACTCAAACACTGGATTTGGAAGGTTCTGGTAACCAATGCAGAGCAGGACTGCACAGGTCCTGAGCGGCTCAGAGGATGTGGGACAAGAAAACGTGACAAATCTAAAACAGCTATGGAGAACAAAGATCAAGCCAGCCATAAATCTTGTTAAGCAAGAGAGTACAGGAAAAATCATTACATCTCCTGTATGAAGCTGCTTCAGCGAGTGTAGAAGGCAATCCAAAAACAGATGCTGGTATGTTGGGTCACCATCGTGAAGCAACGAACAGCTGAAGGTTACGAGTTCGATGGATTCCAGCAGGTGGACTTCCAGCGGCGTGTGCGTTGTGAGATCACAGACAGCCGGGGAACCCACAAGCAGGCACTTTACTGGGTTGCTGGGTTCCACAACCTGCTCAGCCTGAAGGCACTTGGTAAGGCTAAACAGCTCGGATAATAGCGACTCTTCTGAACAAACGTGGCAGCAGAGGCACTGCTGTGGGGACCTGCACTTGGGATCCAGGCTCAAAGCTTCCCCTGAAGACTTCTCAACGGCTTCATTAAGAGTCTTTAAAATTTCACCATCACAGAAAGGAGAACACTTCACCTTCGGCAGTTTCTTTCCTTCTAAAATATGCCATGAGTGGCATTCAAGATTAGAAGTAGCCCCTTCTAAGAGGGAATTTTGCCCAGGATGATACATGGCATGTTCCTCCACCCAACTATTGAAGTATCCTTTGGCTACTTTATCTTTCCATGAAAGGGTTTCCAGCATCTTCCGTTCATTATAGGTTTTAAAATACTTGTTCCTCTGTCCAAACCATTTTGTGTTTGTACTACAACCAATATTGGATTTTTTAACAAGCCAGTGACTTCTAGAAAGAGGTTTCAGTTGAAATTTTTGCATAAAATATTGTACAGCACAATCCCTTAAATTATTCAATTTCTCTTGTTCCCCCTTCCCCATGCATTCAAACAGACGAATGTTCTCAGAAATAGTCTCTAACTGGTATCTATGAAAGAATGTACAGCACTCTTCATGTCGCTCCAGAAAAGATTTGGGGATCACATGATGGGGGAAGAGCGCTTTCCTGGTCATCTCAGTCCCAAAATTCAACATCATCCTAGACAACATAGGATGGATAGCCTCTCTTCCCTTATAGCAGAGACACACCACATAGACCTCTGAGTTTCCCGCCTTGCTAGTAGCAGGTTTGAAGACATGGACTTGCTCAAAGGAACAATTCAGCAGGTACATGAGGTTTACAGAACAATGTTCAAACAATGTAAACATCTTTAGAACAAAAGAGCCGCCATTTCCAAGAGTGGTCAGAGCAGTGACAACCTCACAATAATGCAAAGGAGAGACCAAAGCTTCCTGTTCACCTGGGTTTCCCTGGCAATCAAAACTCCCATCCGCAGTGACCAAGTGCACAGTAGACATGCCGCTGAGGACATCCTCAAGTCCAGTCAGGTATTTCAGGGTCATGATATCACCAGTGTTATCTGGGCCAAAGTACCAACAGTGCAGGGTATTTGCAATTAGCCGGTCGTCCATGATCATCCTAAGATTGTCGTTTGCCTCATGGTATGGATTCAGGGTATTAGCTACCCAACTCCATTCACAGGGGAACCGGTGGGATTTTAAATAATGATTGAGACTAGCTATGAAAGCTCCTGGAGCTTCACAGAGGTGCAGAGAATTAAGTTTTCCATTCTGAAAAGCTTCCTGAGGAATAAGTGGAAAACTGCACAAAATCTCCTGGAATTTGCACCAGGCTTGAGTGCAAAGTTCTGCATTCACAGCCTTTTTCACATGAGAAATGATTTTCCCTGCCTTGTTGGTGAAAGAAGTGTGCTGGTGCCACTCATCCAGTTTCTTGTCACTCAAGAGGTTTTTCACTTCGTTTAGGGAGTTCTTCAAGTCAAGAAAAGCACTGAACTCTGTGTGGTCACAGGTGAACGCCTCAGTGGGAGCTGGTAACTGCCACTCATTATTAATGGGCTTACAGTATGAAAAGTTCTTGGCAAAGAGCTCAAAAACATCAGCAAGCACATCTGGGCTGAAGGTCTCAGAACTTGGGGCTTGCTGAACTGGTAGCTTTCTGCGCTTACTCATTTTCAAACCAAGTTAAAATCTGGGAAGAGAAAACAGAGTTACATGACTCAACTTTACAGTGGATGAAACAGCATCAGAGAGTAAATCCGATTACGCTTCAACAAACCCAGGACAATGTGAAGGCCAACGTCAGCAGTTATAAAGCAAAGCAATGTAAAATAAAGGGGAAAGGCCTAGACAACCACAATCCTGGCTCAAATTCCAGCTCTTCTCTTTCCAGTTTAAACAATGTCCTGGAAATTGACTTTTATTCTAGGACTCAATTTTTTTTTTCTTATTTTAAAACACTAGCCTTTTTTTTTTTTAAGAGGTGGCAGGCACATAACAAGAGAATATTTAGCAGCGAGTGGCAGCTCTTGCCATAGCAACTCACCCAGCTCCTCTCCAAAGCTCTCTGTCCTCGGATTAGACACCACACACGGCTCTAAACAGTGTACACATTTCAGCTTCAGCCTCACACATGACCTCAAATCAAGCTCTAACACACTGCAGCCTTTTAGCACTTTCAATTCCCTTCATCACCCACCTTCCTTCCAGGAGGGTGTCTCCTACACCTGAGCCTGGCCTGGTCAAGCCTCTCTGCTGTCAGCAACTTACTCACCTACGAGGGTTTCTATACACACTTATGCTGTCCACGTCACTGAGACGGGTACCTTGGTGGTGCCAACCATTAACGTAAGCCATCAACCACAATTCCTAGTTACAGTCTGGATCTGAAACGTTGCCCACAGACCCTGTTGAGAAAGATTCCGTTCCCAGTTTGTGTTGCTACTTGGCGGTGGGAGAAACGTTAAGAGGCGGAACTAATGGAAGGAAGCTAGGCTAATGAGCAGCTATTGGGACCCTGGCCCCTTCCTCTTTGCTTCCTGACTGCCAGGAGGTGAACAGTCCTTTGCCTCCATGCACTCTCCACCATGTCATGCCTCATCACAGGGCCAAAGGCAATGAGCCAACTGACCACCAACTGAAACCTCTGGGACTGTAAGCCAAATAAACCTTTTCCCCTAGTAAAGTGTTTGTCCCAGGTGTTTTCCCACAGCAGTGTAAAGCTAACCAATGCATTCATTGTACTGTTTGCAAACTAAATTGTACTGGCTGGCCTTCTTGACGATGCTTAAACTGTTCAATAGTTTCCTGGTAGAGCTCTCAGATTCCTGCCTCCCATATGCTTTGCCAGACAGCCCTTGGCCTGCACTGTAAAATCTGAGGATTTCTCCTCTCACTAAAACTTAACAGACATCAAAAACGTAATTTTAAACTGAAAGAAAAACGTGCACTGAACTTAGCTGCAGCCACTCTGAATTCGGGATCACAGTGCTGTCCGCTGGGTGAGGAGATGGCTCAGCAGGTACAGAAGCGTGCCACCAGGCCTCTGACTCCCAATGCAATCCTGAAAACCCACGTGGTGTGAGGAAAAACCGACTGTTTTCACATGCACACACATAATAAATAAATGTGGTTTTTCTTTTTTTGGTTTTTTTTTTTTAATCTAATCAAAAATCCTACTGCCCAGGAACCCAGAAACATCTATCTTGTTGAGAGGAAAAGGCTAAGAGAAAGAAAATGCATGTCTTGATGACACTGTTGGGAACGTACTTAAATTCCAGCAAATAGAGCACTGCATGTTACCCGTGGCACTGGTCAGTGAACTGAGCAGGTGCTTCCGTTCATCCATCACACTTGCACTCAATTTTTTTTAATTTGTTACACATAAAAATTTGACAACTAAATCACCATCCTGCAAAAAGCAAACATTTGAGGATGAAAATTATGAGTGAGGCCCATTTCTTTGTGTGCTAAGCAAAATGAATTTAAGAGAAGTCTAAAATGAGAAATAAAGATTAGCTATGGCCGGGCGGTGGTGGCACACGCCTTTAATCCCAGCACTTGGGAGGCAGAGGCAGGCGGATCTCTGTGAGTTCGAGGCCAGCCTGGGCTACCAAGTGAGTTCCAGGAAAGGCGCAAAGCTACACAGAGAAACCCTGTCTCAAAAAAACAAACCAAACCAAATCAAAACAAAAGATTAGCTATGACTACACATGTGCCTTCATGATGTTGGTGTTTCCTCAGTCCTGTCCTTTAGCAAACCTTTCAACCCTCTTTCACCCTGAATTTTATCCTGCATTCCTTGTATCTACCAGTCTGTAAGCTCCTTAGGGCAACAGGTATCTTTTTAGTCATCTTGTTTGCCACAACTATTTACAAGTCACATGCACGTCGAGATGAATAGTCAACAAACATTCAACATCATTTAACAGTTAGAAACTGCATTTAGAAAAGCTTGCAGTGGTTCCCAACCTTCCTAAGGCTGCAACCCTTTAATACAGGTGACCCCCCAGCTACTTCATAACTGTAATTTTGCTGTTATGAGTCATAATGTAAACATCTGATATGGTGGGTATGTGATGTGTATCGTGACCCACAGGTTGAGAACCGCTTTAGAATCTAAAGGAAGATAAAAAAAAACAGGGTAACTCTGCATGCACAAAAACCCTAAGTAAGCCGGGCGGTGGTGGCGCACACTTTTAATCCCAGCACTCGAGAGGCAGAGCCAGGCAGATCTCTGCGAGTTCGAGGCCAGCCTGGGCTACAGAGTGAGTTCCAGGAAAGGTGCAAAGCTACACAGAGAAACCCTGTCTCGAAAAACAAAACAAAACAACAACAACAACAACAAACCCTAAGTAACAGCAAATAAAAATTTATTACAATAAGCTCATCTGTCTTGATTCATGATGTGCTTGCTGGGAACTGCAGCTACATTTAGATCTCAAATATATTCTACTTTGGAAAAAGTCTACTCTCAAGTCATTAACTTCACATCCTAATTAGTGGCTGTGGTTAAGCTGTGAAATCTTACCGAAATTAAGTAGATAATTATCTCCACTTGCAAACAACTAAAGGGATTTAAACACTCCAATGTTCCTGACTGTACTCCAGCCTTATTATCAGCTGGTTCTAAATATTACTTCCCCTTATCCACTCGACTCCAGTCACTCAAGCCACTGCTGTTCACTGAAGACCCAGGCACATTCCACCCTGAAACACTTGACCCAATACTAAGAAGCTATCTCTACCTGGGCTTTACTTCCCCAAGTATCCATACAGGTAATTCCCTCAGCTCCTCCTATTATTTGCTCAAAGGCAATTTACTCTGTGAAGCCTATCCTAACATACTTTTTTTAAAATTGCATCTTGGGCTCCCAATGTCCCTTACCTTGCTTTCTTCCATGGCGTTCTAATTTATCACTAATTTATTCCATGTTTTCTGTTTGTGATTTGTCTTCCCCAAACTAGAATGTAAGCTCCGTGGACAGGAATCTTTTGTTTACTTACACATCACCCCCAAGAGGTTCCACCAGTGGGTCGTGGACAGTGAGTCATACAAGTATTAACTAGATAAACGAACGAATATTACACTTAGCCCAAAAGACAGACACAGCTCTGCACAGAATAGTGCATTTCAATTTCACTCCAGCACTTCAATGCACGCCTTTAAAAACATTTTTTTTTTTTAATTAAAAGCATGTCGTTTCCAAAGTGCACATGTAGATTTCCCTGTATGTGAACCTCGGTGCCTTTCATCAAGCACTCCATGGCGTGGCATCTGTGTCACCGGTAGTTCTGTGAGGTCGATCAGTATCACTTACACTGCAGGTTCCATAACGAAGTCAGGTAGCCGCCTCCTGTCCAAAGCCACAAAGGAAATGCCTGTAAAACTCGTGCTCCTTCATTTCTCAACAGCTGTTAGCTCCAAATGAGCCTCAGACGTTGTTCTCAGGGTTCCCGCCAACTCTGGCTGGGAAGTAAAAACACTGGGGCGTGTCCCGTGCTCACCTCGGGCACGGGGCAGCCACCGTCCCTCGCCCTCGGGGAAGGGGTTCCCAGACCCCGACTCCAGCGGCCCCGCGCCGGGTCCGCGGCGAACCATGCCCGGTTGTCACTCACCGAGAAGCCGGGTCCGCATCACCTCAGCTCACGCCCACCAGAGCGGCATGGGCTGCAGCGGCGGCACTTCACGCGCGGTGCTCACTTCCCCCAGCCACCCTCCACTTCCGCTCCCGGAAACCGCTTCCGGGGGTGGCGTCTCCTCTACGTCAGCCATAACCCGGGTTCGCGGACCAGGGAGGGGGCGTGACAGGAACGCGGCCCGCACCCGCGCACGCGCAGCTGGAACCAGAGCCGCCTCGAGGCCGTGCCCCGACCTGCGGCAACCACACTGCGCAGGCGTTCTCCAGGAGGGGCGGGGTCATGCACATCGAAGTCACTCGGGAGGGACAACTCTTGAGCAACTAAGCTCGGTGCTGAGAAGCACGTCCCTCTCCGCAGGTTGCCATGGCGACGGAACTGGGCTTTGGAACGCTATGGTTCATCCTGCTAGTTCCTAGTAGAGACTGCATTAAAATTGGAGCTCAAAAGATGAGTTCAAAGCCAAAATAAACGAAACGGCGAGACCCTTAAATAATGTGTCTACATATTGATAAGTCAGTTAAAAAAAAAAAAAAAAAGAACAAACCACCTGGTGTGGTGGCTCCAGCCTTTAATACCAGCTCTCATGAGCCAAAGGCAGGCACATCTCTTGAGTTCGAGGCCATCTGGGTCTACATAGAGAGTTCCCAACCTTACCAGAGGAGGATCTCACAGGCCTGGGACTCCCCAGTTAGGATAGACTATCCAGCCAGTCCCGGGTAACCACCTGTCTCCACCTCCCCAGCTATGGAATTACATATATAGGCCACCATGGCACTAGGCCTTTTGTTTTTTTTTTTTTTTTTTTTTTTTTTAATTGGAGCAGGGGCGGGAGGGGTGTGTACATAAGGGCAGAACGGAGATATTCCTGCTTACAGGGCAAACACTACCAATTGAACCATCTCCCCAGCCTGATTCCAGCACTTTAATAGCAAACGGAACAAGTTTTTCTTTGTATTTCTATTTTTTTGAGATATGGTGAAATTTTCAGTCATGAATGTTCTTCAACTTTCAAAAAATGGTATTGATAATTTTGATTTTTTAAAACAATTTATACATGTATACAATATATCTTTATCATACCCATCCCTTATTTTCCCTGCTCCAATTCTCCTCAGGATCCTCCATCACATCTTCCAACTTCATATCCTCTTTTTGCAATTGTTCAATTTTTTTAACCCACTGAGTCCAGTTAATGGTGGCCATATGAGCATGGGCATGGGTCATTCACTGGCACATATGAAACCTGCCAGTGGCTACATACCCAAAGAACAGTGACTCACCTTCCCCCAGCAGCCATCAACTGCCAATAGTTCCTCAGTAGGGGTGGACCCTGGGAAGTCCCACCCCTACCCTGCTCCATGTTGGAACTTTTAACTGTCTTGATCTTGTACAGGTCTTGTGTGGATAACCTCAGCTGGCATGAGTTCATAGTGTAACAGCTCTGCCATGTCTGAAGGACATGATACATTTCACAGCACTGTTCCCATGCTCCAGCTCTTACAATCTCTTCACCCGGTCCTAGTCAGGCAGTGGTGGCACATGCCTTTAATCCCAGCACTCGGGAGGCAGAGGCAGGCAGATCTCTGTGAGCTCAAGGCCCGCCTGCTCTGCAGAGCGAGATACAGGACAGGCACCAAAACTACACAGAGAAACCCGGTCTCAAAAAACAAAAAACAACAACAACAAAAAAGCAGCTATTAATGTATTTTCTGTCACCATAGTTTAGTTCTGCCTATTTAATATTTAAAATGTATTCATTGATGTTGTCTTGTCACTGGTAATTGTATTGTAAAGTGGTTTGTCATCCTGTGGGTTGACTTTATCAATTTCCCCACTTAAGGGTGTCTGTTTAGTTTCCAGATTGGTGATATTATAAATGAACCTGTTGTGAACATTCTAGCATGTCGTTGTAAGCATAAGTTCTCATTAGTCTTGAATAAATGGTGAAGGTGTGGAGGAACTGGGCCATCCAGTAGGTCAGCTTCTCAAGAGCTGCACTACCAACAGGGGAGAATCATCGCAGCTGCTGAATGTGTAACCTTTTTAAAACTGCCCCAAACAGTTTTCTGAAGAGTTGCACCATTTCGTACCCCTACCCATAATGTAACTTTAGGTATTATCTCTTCATTTAGCCGTTGGTGGGAGTCAGCTGCTTCTTAAATGTGGCTCTTTTTAGATTTAATTTATTCTTTAAGAATTTCAAATGTGTACAATATATCCATCCTCATCCTCTTTCCACTCCTCTCCCAATTTTATATCCACTTCTTTATTTTCTTTTTTATAGCTCACTCATTCCATAGAGCTGTCAGTGTGTGCATAGGGATAGGATCATCCATTAGACCATGGGTGACCTACAAGATGCCACATCCCTGATAATAAATGTTAAAGTGTCAATACATGAATAGTGTTCTTTTGTGACCAAACAGTATATGAAGGATTTGTAAACTGTTAAAATTACTGTGTTTATAAACAGTGTCATGAATATTCTAAAGAGCGAAGCCCCGAATAAAATCGTCACAACGCTAATATTGAACATAAAATGTGCTGAAGAACTGTTCTGCTTTAGAATGTTTAATTCTCTTAATTCCATGACATAAATACATTTAATGTTTCCGTTTTACAAACAGAATGCAGACTGAAAATAGACAATTTGCTGAAGTCATGTAGTTAGTAAGCAGCAGGGTCAGGGTTTGAACTGGGATCTGCCTGAATCCAAACTGCTGCCAGTGATGTCCACTCAACTCTATCATTCCTACTCATAGTCAGAAAGGTTTTAAATAGTTTTAAAAGAAGATGAACTGCATTCATGTTATCATAAAAGCAAAGCAATAGATTGTTGAAAAGGTTTTAGAAAAAATGAAGCTACCTGGATGTATGAAACTAATATCTAACACTTTTTAAAGAAAACTAACATTTATAATATCTATAGTAACAAATTTGGGGGGAAATGCCATTAGGAGAGCACCTTTGATGTCTATCTAAGATATTATTGGTCACATAATGAATTCCGGGTCAGTCTGGACTACACGAGACTCTGTCGCCAGAAGTAAAATAATCAAAACAAACAAAAGACAAGTTACAGAGTCGATAAGGAATTTAAACCTGAACTAAACTTTCTGGTTTCCCCAAGGGCTTCACTAGATCTTCAAGCAGAATTCAGATCTAAATTCTCACCTAGTGCCTTCTGATGTCAAAACACAACGTAGAGTCAGTAAAGTCCTTAGCAAAAAAGCATGAAGACCTAAGTTCAATGTCCTCTGTATGCACACAAAAAGTCAGGCATGGTGGCATGTACTAGTGCCTCCCAGCACCAGGGAGGCAGAGGCGGGAGGCTCCCTGGGGCTCGATGGCCAGTCTGGCAGAATCGCCAAGTTCCAGGTTCAGTGAGAGACCCTGTCTCAAAAACAAGGTGGGAAAATGATTGGGAGAAGTTCCTGACATTGATCTCTGACTTCCACACACATGTATACATGTGGGTCTGAATACATGTATACAAACACAAACAAAGAAAGAAAACTAGAGTAAAAATAATAACCAACTTGGCATCTTTAACATTGGGCAGAATATTTGCATTGTAATATTTAGTGCAGTTGTAATAGGATCTTGAAGTTTTTTGCATACTGTTTAGGAACAAATATTATCAAAATTAATTTTAAGTCTAAATTTAAGAATTCCACATATTGGGTAATAAAAGGAGTTTTTGTCTATTTTATTACTATAACATATAGTTAAACTTTACCCCACATTTTAATATATATTCAGGACTAACACTCAATATGAACTGTCTTTAAAAATATTTCACAGTAATTCATGCTTTTTCTGACTAAATGGTGTTGAATCACTTACCAAGTGAAGAAAAGTTGAGATGTATTTTATAGGTTATGAATATCATTAAAATATTTTTAAATTAACCTTAAGAGTTTAATGTCATCAATAATGTGCTAACCTAAAATATATTTTTAACTAAAATAACTTTGTAGTTCAATCTCCAGCACAGCAAAAAGATAAAAGGAAAAACAAAAAGTACAATTACATTATTATAAATTGGGTTGTGTCCCCTTCCCACAGATTTGTATGTTAAAGTCTTAACCCTTGGTGTGACTGCCTTTGGAGACAGGGATTAAGACCATAAGGCAATAATCTAATAGAGCTGGTGTTATTTTTAGTGTGTGTGTGTGTGTGTGTGTGTGTGTGTGTGTGTGTGTAAGGCAGATCATCTAGGCCATGCAGAATAGATGGGAGGAATATTTATCCCTCCAGAGCAGTGGTTGTCAACCTTCCTAATGCCATGACCCTTTAATACAATTCCTCATGTTGTGGTGACCTCCCTCAACCATGAAATTATTTGGTTGCTACTTCATAACTGTAATTTTGCTACTGTTATGAATTGTAATATAAATATCTGATATGTGACCCTAAGGAGTCGTGACCCAGAGGTTGAGAACCACTGCTCTAGTGAGAGGCTGTACTTTTCCTTCTCAGAACTCTTGCTCTCTAGGCAGTTTTTCACTGAGTTGTAGTTAACTAGCTTCATCAAGTCTGCCTGCCTTTCTGAATCACTCAGAAGTATGTCTTTTCCTCCTTTTTATCTCTTTTCTAAGTGTGCTACGTTCTTGCCCGCCTCCCTGCCACTCGGCTGCCTGTCTGCAATGTGTCCGACCTCCCGCAGGCTTACCTCAACAGCATGGCTCTTTTCTCCCTCTTCTCCAGTTCTTTCCCTGGCAGCTCAAGATTTACAGCTTGCCCACCCTGGGGTTTTTCTTTTCAGCCTTAATAAAATTGTCCTGGGACTTCATTTGGAATCCTTTCTTAATTCTTTCATAACAAAACTAAGAAACCCAAAAGGGACCCTGATTTCCCTCTTAATGAGGAGACAGTGAGGAGGTAGCTGTCTGCAAGCCAGGAACAAAGGCCTCACCAGGAACTAAGCCAGACAGCACTTCCATCTTGGACTTCTTAGTTACCAGAACTCTGAGCAAATAAAAGTCTGTTTTAAGCCACCCAACCTTAATACTTAGTCATGGCCACATGGACAGAACAATATGTGCTTCTTCATTATCTTCCATGTAGAAAGCACCAACATGACTTAAAAATTGCAAGTGTTTAAGAGAGAATGGTATTGGTATGAGATGAGCTCAGGAGCTAAAAAAGCTGAAAGGTTGATCCATCTTGTGGATAAAACACAGTCCACCCTGAAATTTAATCTTGCCATACTCTAGTAGGAATCTTAACAGGTCTTATTAATAAAAACAAACCCGGAGCCAGTTATTGGGGTGAATGCTGTAAGATCAGAGAAGCAGAACAAGCCACAGCTTCCTCACCTTGCCAATTCCTCAGCTGATGCTGTTTCCTTAGACTGGAAGCCTCTGAGATCTCATTCAGAATGAATCTCAGCTGAACTATGCTGCTCAAAAGCCTAAAAGCTTAATCAGGCTCTAGTTCCTGGTCCTCATGCCTTATATACCTTTCTGCTTCCTGCCATCACTTCCTGAGATTAAAGGCATGTGTCACCATGCCTGGCTATTTCCAGTGTGGCTTTAAACTCACAGAGATCTAGGAGGATCTCTGCCCCTGGAATGCTAGGATTAAAGGCATGTGCTACCACTGCCTAACTTCTATGTTTAATATTGTGGCTGTTCTGTTCTCTGACCCTGGATAAGTTTATTAAGGTGCACAATATTTTGGGGAACACAAAATCACCACACCACCCTTAAGGTGTTTAAAATATATCATGTTGTAGGAGTTCAAGGAAGATAAAATCAGCAGGAAAAAAATATGGAGAAAGACTAAGACAAAAATGATCCTGATTTTTTTGCTTTTGTTTAGTTTTTGCTTTTTTTTTTTTTCTTTTTTTGGAGGCAGAGTCTCTCTACATAGCACTGGCTTTGAAATCACAGAGATTCACCTGCCTCTGCCTTCTGCCTTCAGAGTGCTGGGATTAAAGGTGTGTGCCACCACTGACAACCCTGATTTTTCACCTTAAAGAATGCTATTACCTGAGAAGGGTGTACCAGTCTATCTCAGAAAAATTATATGAGTGAAAGAACAGATGTGAGGATGGGTGATATGGATTGCATGGAAGATGGAAAGTAAGGTCAAACTGTTGCACAGGTGATGTCTTATCTTGGGATTCTATGGCAAAATAGTGAAATAAACTGACTTAAACTGTAGAAGTCAACTTTCTCACAGTCCAGAGGCTAGGAAGTCCAAATTCCTGGCTCTCTTCCTGGCTTTTTTTTTTTTTTTTTTTCTTCGAGACAGGGTTTCTCTGTGTAGCTTTGCGCCTTTCCTGGGACTCACTTGGTAGCCCAGGCTGGTCTCGAACTCACAGAGATCCGCCTGGCTCTGCCTCCCGAGTGCTGGGATTAAAGGCGTGTGCACCACCACCGCCCGGCTCTTCCTGGCTTTTAAGATGCTCATCTTGCTCTGTCTTTGCATGACAGAGAAAAGAAATGAGCTCTCTGGTCTCTTCTAAGGAACCAACCTTCCTCTGAGGACTCCTTCAGTCTGACCACACCCAAGTCCACTTACCTTCTGTGAAGTTCATCTTGTCCACTTGATGCGACTTAGAAGTACCACAGAAGTAAACCTCTTGGTGCTTCTGTGAAGGATTTTCTCCATTAGGTTAGTTGAAGTGGAAAGACCTACACTAACTGGGTGGCCCCATTCCATGGGCTGGGGATACAGCCTGAAGAAAACGCAGAAGTAAGCTGAGCATCACACTACACACTTTCCGAGTGTGGCCGCAGTGAGTCCAGGCATGTGATGTGAAGGCTCTTCTCGGTTGTCAACTTGACACACCCGGAATGAGAGGAGGTGCCACCGCCACCGCCGCCGCCGCCGCCGCCGCCGCCATCATTTTCCTACAGGAATGTCTGTGAGACATTTTCTCAGTTACTCACAGGCCCTCCGGAGGAGGGCCGAGCCCAGGATGAGTGTTGCCACTCCTGGGCAAGTGGCCCTGGGTTGTATAAGGAAGCCAGCTGAGCAGAACCAGGAAGCAAGCCGGTAAACAGTGTTCCTTCATGCTCTCTGCTTCAGTTCCTGTCTCCATGTTTCTACCTTGAACTCTTGCTTTGGCTACCCTCCATGATGGACCATTCCTCCATGGTGGACTGTAGCCTGTCACCTAAATAAACCCTTTCCTCCCAACATTGCTGTTGGCCATTGTGTTTATGGCAATACCAGAAACCAAGCTAGAACCAGCTGGCTCACAATCTTGCCATCATAAGTTCCTCACCATGGTGAAATGTATTCCCCCAAACAGAGTCAAAATAAACCCTTTCTGCCTTGAGTTGTGCTTTTTGGGTGTTTTGTTATAGCAACAAATAACAGACACACCTTCCAAAAGCTTCAACCCCAAATATCATCACACGGGAGGTTTGGTCTTCAGCATATGGATTTGGCAGTGGGAGAAATTCAGTCCAGGGAAAATAACGAGGAGCCAGGATACAGAGGACCATGGAAATTAGATTTCCACCCCTGCTCTGCCTCAACAGGAAATCCTCAAGAGAGAAGGAAGTAGCCGTTTTTGTTCTTAAAGAATTAGGGCCCATTGTGAGGCAGTCAAACAAATTTCCCAGAGGAAGCTGTAGACGAAAGGGCTGTTAAATATCAAGTGAGAAAACTGAACTAACTCCCCACCCCGCGTCATTACTATTCATTATTAGGCATCATCACAGCACTTTATTTTTAACTGGAATCAATATCCAACTTGTTAAAGTGCCAGCCCCGGGGAGTTGTAGTATTAAGAGCTCACTTAACACTGTGGCTCACGGGGATCAGTGTGGCGCCTCTTGGTGAGTGGTGAAACACATCGGCTCTCAAAGCTGAGTGCCTGGGCTCTCCACAGCCTAGCTTTGTAACCTTGGGCAGGGAAGAGCCATGAGGCAGTGTTAAGATGACCAAACAAATGTCAAGTGCTAACTTGGTATGTGCTTGCTATGCCTAGAAAGATGCCAAAATGCCGAGGTGTTTTTTTTTTTTTTTTTTTTTTTTTTTTGAGCTGGAGTGCTGAACATAGACCTCCCTCTCAGGGGTTTCCTCTCTGTCTCTGTTCCTTTATATATTCAAGATCATCACTAGAGCAGGAAGGGGAGAAAGGTGGGGGGGGCAGAGAAGGAAGAGAAGGAATGGAGATGGAGGAGGGTTGATGGTTGAGGCCAAATGATTTCATAGCTGCCACCGAGACTCTGTCTGCTCTATCTGCTGGCTGCCTGCAGCAATCTGGACTGATTTCAAGAGAAGCTAGACAGGCTGTAAAATGCCACCTATATCACCGTGGATGCATTCACAAACTGAGAAATGATGAAGGCTGGAAGCAAAACAGTTTTTTGCTTTGTATTATCTATCATTTATGTAATGTTTAAAAATGCAGGAAATAATTCCATTTAGCAATGTTTTGGTACAAACAGAAAAGGACTACTATCCAAATATGGGTGAGGGAGATTGAGGGAAGAGTGTCCTTGGGAAAGTTGAAGGAATCAGGCATACAAAAGGGGTAAAAGGGACATCAGTTGGGTCTGTAATGTTTTATTCTCTTTATTAAGCCCCAAAGCAATGGCCAATGTTAGTACTTTAAAAATCTGGGTAGAGGGTACACCACTGTTATATTTTCCTCTTTACTCTGTACATGAAATACTTCCTAAAACTTTAAAATGTCACTAGGAAGACTGTCTCCCCCATTCCTAAATTCATCCAAACTCCAATCCATTGTAGAAATGGCTTTTTTGTTCAGCTAAACCATACACACAAATGATTTTCAGGAATGTGCAGCCATCTCAGATTCAATTTGAAAAGAGATTTTATATCTATTAAAATGGATTTTGTAGCCAGGTGTGGTGGCACATGCCTTTAATCCCAGTACTCAGGAAGCATAGGCAGGCCAGTCTCTGAATTTGAGGACAGCCTGGTCTACAGAGTGAGTTCCAGGACAGCCAGGGCTACAGAGAGAAACCCTGTCTTTAAATATATATATTTATTTATATATCCATATAAATAAAATTTTGAAAATGGATTATATATTTGTGTATATTTACCAAAATACACTTCCAATTCTGAACTATCTCTATTGAACTGGGTTTGTATTTCACATCATTAATGAGCCCCACTAAAACCACATTGCATTTGGAGACAGTGTTTTGTAGTTAGCAAATTGCTGGTATATATGCTGGCAGTAGAGAAGCAATTGGTTTCATCTCAGAGGCCAAGTCTAACTTGGATGGGTGGTGGGTGCCTATCAAAATTTGGGGGCTAGCCTGTGAAGTCAAATCTGGGCCTGGCAAGTGGCAGAGGTTTGCTATGGAGTTGTGTCAAAGGCAGAGTGATGGAGTGGTAGGTGAGGTGTCTTGCAGAGTCCCAGATGATTTCTGATTCTCTTTCTACCCCTCTCTGTGCTCCCGTTCTGTCTCTCTTCACCTCTTCCTCTTATCTTGTGTTTTCCAAGATTTTACTCTCAACCCTGGTGAGTCCATGTGCTGAGGAGACATTCCCAACCACATTCAGTCAGGAGATGTGACTCCTCCCTCTCCCTCCAGCAGGCACCTGAGATTGATCTCTAACTATTCCAATTATTTGTTTCCCATCGATTCGACTGCTGTTAGACTGTGAGCCTTGAAAGGACAGGCAGATATTGATCTCTGCACTTCTGGGTTTGGGCACACAGTGAGCAATCAATAACTGTTAAATGAAGGAACGATTTAATGAACAATGTCCTTGTCTCGCAGACAAGAAAACAGGCTTAGAAGTCTCGACTTTTGTCAAGGTTACCTTTCTTCCAGAACAAGGATTGGCAGACACGTTCTCCACCTCAGGGTTTCAGACAGCTACCATCCCCTTCCTTGCTCGTTTGCAACAAAACCTCTTGGAAATTCTCTCTCTCCATGCTGTTCCAATTCCTCTCCAGCTATTTCTCTGAAGGCCCTGCCAATCAGCTCCACGACTCTACTGTCTACTGGCAGCCTGGTGTCTGCACAGGTAAGGACGGCGGACAGGCCTTGAGACTCAGCTTGCTTTGATTCTTCAGCTGTATTTGATACAGTTGATCTCTTGCTTGTCATAGATAACAGTGCCTTGGAGTCCCAAACACTAGCTCCCTGGCTCTCCTCCTTCTGACTGACTCTCTAGTCCAGTGTCCTTACCTCCCTGAACTTTTTCCTATGCAGCCCAGAAACCTAAATCTTGCTATGTGGCCCCGGCTTGCCTCAAACTCATGGTCCTTCTGCCTGAGCCTCCTGAGTGTTGGGGATATAGGCATTTACCATATACCTGTCTCTGATTTCTTGACATTAGAGCGAACCAGTACACATTCCTTGGCCCTTGTCTCAGTTAGGACTTTTATTACTGTGATAAAACAGTATGACCAAAATCAACTTGGGTAGGAAAGGGTTTATTTCAGTTCATCACCATCCATCACTGACGGAAGTCAGGACAGGAATCTGGAGGCAGAAACCAACGCAGAGGCCATGGCCATAGACGAGTGTTCCTCACTGGCTTGCTCCCCATTGCTTGCTCAGCTTTTTTAGAGCATTCAGGACCACCAGCCCAGGGGTAGTACCACCCATGGTGAGCTGGTGCCTCCTACATAATTCATCTATCAATGAGTCCCTCTTACAAAATGACTCAAGCTTGTGTCCGGTTGACATAAAACTAGCCAGCCAGCCAGCATAGGCCTCTTCTCTGTACTCACTTCCTGAGAGACCTCATCTGTTCCCAAGTCTTAAATGCCATCTACACATCAGTGACCTCGAATGTGTGTCTTTAGACTAGATCTGCCTTTCAACCTCTAGTTTCTTCTAGTATCCAACTCCCTACTCAGTATCTTCATTAGGATGCTTCTTGTTCTGTTTTGTGTTGCTCTAACAAAATAGTTGGAACTATAGTCTAAGAGCATGGCAGCGGCACCTATTTGGCTCTTGGTGAGGGTCTCATACTACCTCAACTCATGGTAGAAAGCAGAAGGGCAAGTGGGGGCATGTAAGAGAATACAAGGGATGAATTTCCCTTTTCACAACCCTGCAGTAATTCATGTAAGTCCACAATAATAAAAAATCACTCATGTGAGAAAGGCACAGTTCCATCCATAAGACTCCACACCCATGGCCCAGGTGTGTTCCACCAGGTATGTGGTAGCTTGAAGAAGTTGTCCCTCATATTCTCTGGCATTTGAATACTGGGTCCACAGTTGGTGATGAGTCTGGGGAGGCTTAGGATGTGTGTGGCCTTACCGGAGGAAGTACATCACTGAGAGTGTGCTTTGAGGCTTCAAACCCCCTGCCATCTCCAGTTCATTCAGCTTTCTGTTGTAGTTCACGATGAGATCCCTCAGCTTCTGCTTCTGCCATATGCTTCATTATGCTTCCCTGCCATGATGATACTGGGCTCTTCTCTGTCTGGAAGTGTAAGCCCAGAATAAGCTGTTTCTTCTGTAAGCTGCTTTGGTCATGGTAGTAGAAAAATAATTAATTCAAGGCCATGTTTCTCTATTTCCATGGAGGAATCAAGGCTCAATATAAGTTCGGGTGGTAACAAACCATCCCAATCATAGCAGCTGCTTCACCAGCATCTTAAATTGAACTGACGCTGGACGTGGTAGTATATGCCTGTAACCCTGGCACTAAAGAAGCTGAGACAGGAACATTGCAAGTTTGAGGCCAGTGTGGGCCACATAGAGAATTAATTGAAGGCCAGCCTGAGCGCAATACTAAGATCTTGTCTTAAAAATTCAAAAGCCAGGAGTGTAGCTCAGAAGTACAGCACTTGCAAGATCCTGTTTGCTCCCAGACATACACACAAACTGAGATGGATCCAAATGCACATCCCTCTCCCACCTACAGCCTCCTATGCATCAACTACTAGAGTCTGGATTGAAACAGATGCTCTCTCTCCTAGTTGGGCCAACACAAACTTTGCTGTCATTATACATGCTGATGCATTTGGAATACTTTTACTGTGGCTTTCCCACTAATGCTTTTTCTTTTCGGTTTTTCAAGACAGGGTTTCTCTGTGTATCCCTGACTGTCCTGGAACTCGCTCTGTAGACCAGGCTGGCCTCGAAATCACACAGATTCACCTGCTTCTGCCTCCCGAGTGCTGGGATTAAAGGCGTGTGCCACCACCTGGCACTAATACAGGATTTTAAGATTTTTATTTTGTTTCTAAAGAGTCCCTGGGTGCTAAGTTTGCAAAAAGCTTTAAATGTTGGTTTGTTCAGTGCACACTTGTATGCATGTGCTGAAACATACTGAGCCTCATTAATATGGACAACTAACACGTTAATAAAAATTAGAAAGGAGAGTAACACAGCATTGGTTCTTGGCCTGACATTTTAATTCATCTTTGGTTCATCAAATTCATCACGGAAGTGCTTTGCTTTTGCTTTTGTCTCACTGACTTCGTGTGCTTGGTAATTTCCTCTATAGCTGGAAGCAGTGAAGTCTTGCAAGACTCCCGGGTTGCTTTTCCTCACAGTCTTCCATCTCTTTTTGTCTGCTCTGCTCATTTCGTCAGCCATTTCATTTGGTCCCCCTGCAGAAGGCTTGCTTGAGCACCACGCTATTCTGTTCATTTGGTTTGTGTTTCACCCCAACACCTCTGCTCTGTCTTTTCCGCTCTGGCAAGGCAAAAAAAGGAAATTCTTGTTGACCCCTTCCAGCCTTTGTCTAAGACCTTTGCTCCTTTCCAGGGACTATTTTGTTGCCTAGAGATTACTTTCCACCTGCTTCTTGTAGCCCAAGGGCAGCAACTTGGAAAGCACTCAGCAAACACCATGAAGCCTTTGGCATAATTTAGCCTCACTCCCTCCTCTAAGATGTTAGAAATGTCTAGTTTGAGATGTCCCCTTGTCCTGGTGTTGACTTGACACAGCTCATTATCATGACAGAAGGGGATCTTAATCGATGGATTGCCCAGATAAGATTGGTCAATGGGCCTGTGAGCATAGCTATGAAGAACTATCTTGATTGTTAACTGATGGAGCCCAGCCCACTGTGGGAGGCACTAATCCCTGGGCAAGCGGTCTTATGCGGTATAAGAAAGCTAGCTAAACATAAGCCTGCAAGTGAGCCAGCTAACAGTGTTTTTGCATGGTTTCTGCTTCAGGTTCCTACCCTGATATCCTGTAATCATAAACCAAATAAGCCCTTTCTCCCTTAAGTTGATTTCTGTCAGAGTATTTTGTCATAGCAACAGAAATGAAACTAGAATGCCTAGCAACATTGTCGGTATCTTAGCTTACGTAAGTGTACTTTATGATATTCACACAAGGATGCCGTCACTTAATGATGAATTTTTTAGAATGTATCATTTTACATATGACTGTTATATATACATTGATAGACACATATACACAAATACATACATATACTTACACACACACACACACACACACACACACACAATTTCCTCCAGCATTCTTAGGGACATGAGAGGGCAAAGGGGAGATGATTTGGGGTCCCCCAACAGACCCCAAACGACCCTGCTACACAGAGCAGCAGGCCCTGCTCAGCAAACTTGGGAATTTTTGGAGGGGGGGCAAGATATCTCACCAATGCTTTCCTCACTTCCTCTTGCTCCATCGTTTTCTCAGCAAACAGAACCAGCATCTCAAACAGAGCAAGGCTTCTGTTGGGCTTGGCTTTGGGACAGGGAAAGTTGAGTGCTCCGGAAGCTGTCCCCAGTCTGTAGCCAGGAAGAAGGAAGCTCACTGGGGTGAGTGACCCAAAGAGAGGAGTAGGTAGGCTGAGCCACAGGGGGCAGAGCATTCATAATAGAGTCATGGCTTTGCAAAGTAAGAAATGTGGGCTTGAGCAGTGGCCTTGGGATGGAGGGCAGAAAGATAGACATGAGGTAAGGTGGAGAAATCTGTGAACGTCTCTTCACTGTGGAGACTTACAGCTCCTGGCAGGAGAAAAATAATGCCCCAGGGAAGACTACAAACGTAGTCACTGTGTGTCTGTGTTTGGAATTAATAAACAGATCCCATGGAACTGCTGGCATCGTGGGCTTTGCCCTCAGAAGGCAGAAACCTTTTAAGCATTGATTATTACCCTCGTGCGCTTCATCTTCAGGATCCGTCTTTGTGATAGATTGCCACCTGCATGGTGCCCTGGCATTGCAACCCACAAAGTAATTGGCTGTGGACGGTTGTCTGATGCCTTTCTGTGGAAGGGAACTGCAAAAACAAGTGCAATCCATTCACTCAAATATATTTTGAGGTTTGGAATCTGAAAGCACTGGCTCTGTTTTTAGTCAGCATCTCCATGATACAAAATTGTGCTTTACTATAGTATCTAAAATGAAAATAGCTCACTGTTGTGTAGTTCAGTAGCTATTTACCTCATGGAGATTGCTCGGTATTTTATGTTCTTTTCTAGATCATTTCTGTAAGAGGCATAGAATTCTCTAGATTTATCTAAGAGGAAGCCAAGGTAACAAAATGGCCCATGTGAGCAGGATTAACAGACATGTGAAAGCTCTTTAAGATTTCTTTAAGTCTTTAAGTATTTATTTCTTTAAGTATAAGTATTTTATTTTTTTAATGATGTGTTTGTGTGTATGTCTGTGTGCATATGTACACCTGTATGCAGGTACCCAAGGAGGCCAGAAGAGGTCATTGGATATCCTGGAACTGGAGTTCCAGAGAGCTGTGAGCTGCACGATAGGGTGCTGGAATCTGAACTTGGGTCCTCTGCAACATCAGCACACGTTCTTAATCACTGAGCCAGCCCTCCAGCTCCTGAAAATTCAGGCATCTAGGCAAACCTCATGATACTGTAAATATTAATTAATAATAACTAATTAATTAATATTAATCTGTTGATTTGTTTTGTATAGCTTCACATACTGCATTAATTGGGCTTGTATGATCTCAATTAGCCTTACAGCAACTGTATGAGTTACTATTACCCACCTTACAGATGAGAATGTAACTTGCAGAGGTTCTGTAACTCATGCAAGCATTCATAAGCTGCTGTGCTGCACAGTGAGGACAAGATGCCAGCTCTGATCCCAGAGCCTCTGCAACCATGAACATCCTGCGTTAGCCATCTTGGGCTGCATAATTAGCCACCCGAAATCTTAGTAGTCTGGGGGTGGACTTGTAGAAGGATGAAGCCAAAACAGCATGTGCTGTCCGGTCGTTTCTGTGGCTCAGGGATCTGTGCAAGGCTTAGCAGGGTGCCTCTGTTTCAAGGAACCTCCAAGGACTGCAATCAGAGAGCAAGCCAGGACTGCAGACATCTCTTGGCATGAGCGGGAAGCTCTTTCCACGGGGTGTTGGCAGGAGAGTTGGCAGAGGCCATCCTCAGTTCTTTGCCTCATAGACTTTGCCAGGGGCCACACGTGGTAGCTTGCTTTATCAGAGCGAGCAAAGGTGAACCAGGAAGAATTTGAGTGAGATGGAGGGTCTAGTCTTGTAACCCAGTTTTAGAGATGGCATCTCAGCCATTGAGACTATCCATACACTAGAAGCCAGTCTCTAAATCCAGACCTTACTTGAGGAGAGGGGCTGGCATAGATGTGTGTCACCAGGAATAAGTCATTGCAGAAGCCACCTACAACAGCGCCCTTCTCAAATAACAGCCCATCCCTTGTCACTTACAGGGCCAAGCTAAATGTGCTTGTGTTTACGTAATGTGCCTATAACCTCCTAAACATAGCTGGCTGGGCCAGAGATGGACTCTGCTCTCTACCAGCTCAGGAAACTTTCCCTTGCAAGAGCTCTACATCGTAGTTCAGAGACTTGGGCTGTGCTCGGCTGCAGGCTTGAAATGAAATTAATTGGGAGCTATGGGGAAACCACCATCTTTTGCTGTGGATTGCTGAGTAGAGACGGTTAGATGAGAAAGAGGAAATAAGAGACTGGAATACCCAGAAAAACTGGCTGCGGTTCTTCCCCTGGGTTTGGAGAAATTCAATAAAAACATTAGGATTCTGTCACTTTTCAGCCAGGGTTGAAATCCATAATATTTAACAACCAATAATGCCCAAATACCAACCAATCCAGGAGAACTCCGCATGCACAATGGGGGCACAGTCAGACGTGGTACCCACCAGCCCAAGGGAAATAGAAACCGCCAAACCACAGTGTCACTCTCGGGGGTTGCACTGGGGGAAAGGTGAAACCTAGGGACTTCAGATCACCAGGAGTGAGTGAGAAATACTGATACTCACTCAGTAACCTTGGTGCGATCTCAGCTCTTCTCTCTAGCCCTTTGGGAGCCAGGAGAGCTGCAGACCACCCACAGGGAGGCTTCTGTGTGGATGTCCAGTGCTATCTGGCTCGTTCCCTGAGACTGTTAGAAGGGCACATACAAGTGCCCTAGTCAGGAACACAAGGCCAGTGTCTGAGCCGTGTGAGAGGAGGTGGGAACAACCCACACCCGGATAACGGGATTTGGGAAACATACTACTTCTCTGAAATAGAACCCATAGTCTGGACCCACGTGGAACTTCCTAGTGGATCCAGAGACTGTGAATCCCTCCATACTGTGTGTGTGGAGTTTCATGGACATTTACAGGTATGAAGCATTTACAACATACTCCCATGGTATGACCAAAAAGTAACAAAAAAGAAAGCCAAAGAATTAGTTTGGGGAAAAGGAAAAATAAATAAATTATATATATATATAAAATGTTTTTAATTAACATACATGGTACTAGATATCATCATGACATTTTTGTCAAGTATATTTTTATTTTTAATTAAATCAGTTAAGAGTTGGGAAAATTAGTGGGTGCTCACACAGACTAAATCTGCTCAGAGACCTCGACAGAGCAGTTGTCTCAGACAATCTCTCGCAGAACCTGGAGATTGACAATTCAGTTAGCCTGGCTGACCAGACCTTCAGCTCATCCTGTCCCTCCCCTCCAGCGTGGGCTACTGTGCCTGACTTTTTAACATGGGTCCTAGGGATCGAACTCAGGCATTCAGGCTTTTACAAGCCCCTCATCCACAGAGCCACCCCCCAGCCCCTTCACTGTGGTTTTTCTTCTTTGTCTAGAATAAACAAACACCAATGAGTGTGGTCTGAGAGCTGGTGAGGAGGTGGATCCTGAAGTTTCACCCTAAACTTTAACCTGAGGCTGGTTTTCTTTTGAGGATTTCTGTTTGGTTAAAACTTTTCAGAGAGGACACAGCAGGTGGTTATTTTTCTCACCTTGACTCTGGTGGACAACTGTCTTGCTTCCTAGTTCTCAACAAGAGACAAAGTGAGTTATTACACTCAGAAAAAGATTTATGCCCCTGTCTACAATACCAGTTTCCCATTTAGAAAATACAGTCAAGTTTAGTTCAGTACTCACAATTATAAGTTATAACTTGTCATCCAAAAGATTCTTTAATCAAGAAATTTATCCTAGGAGGTACTTTGAGTTACAACGCATTGTAAATGTTACTTTAAAAAAAAATCACGTGGGTGCAAACCTGTAATTCTAGCTACTTGAGAGTCTGAAGCTAGTCTAAGGCAGGAGGATCACATGATGAAAGCTTCCTTGGGATACATAGTAAGTTCAAGGCCAGCATGGGAATTTAGCAAGAGTTTATCTCAAAATAAAACAAAAAAGGCCTGAGCTTGAAGATGTGCTCAGTACTTGAATGGTTGTTTAATATGTGCAAGACACTGAGTTTGATCCCCAGTATAACAAAAAATAGTGTGTGTGTGCGTGTGTGTGTGTGTGTGTGTGTGTGTGTGTTATAATTCTACTTTCAAACTCTTAACTGAATTGTGACACTCTGTCCTAGAGTGCCAGTTCAACCTTTGACAATCACAGGGTCATATAGACAGATAGCCTTTGGATATTTAATCATCACTACAGTGTTTGTTGGAATGAGAATGACCCCCATAGTTTCATGTTCCAATACTTGGTCTCCAGTTGGTGTAACTGTTTGTGAAGGATGCAGAGGTGTGGCCTTGTTGGAGGAGGTGCGTCACTGGGGGCAGGCTAGCAGGTCTCAAAAGACTCGCTCTATTCCCAGGGTGCCTCTTCCTCTCTGCCTCTTGCCTGTGGATCAAGATGGGAGCTCTCAGCTGTTCTTGCTGCTCTGTCTTCGCTCTGCCGTCACGGACTTTAACTCTCTGAACCATCAGCCCAATTAAACACTTTTTTTTTGTAAGCTGCCTTGGCCACGGTGTTTTGTCACAGCACTAGAAAAGTAACTAAGATAACTATGAACAATGCTTAGTGTTTATTGCCTGCCCATCATGTACCAGGTACCAAACGAGACACCCCACATTTATTAACCCACTTTATGCCAATTGTTATCCCCATCTTACAGAAAAGGGTATGAGGGCATAGATAGACTTAGAAATCCCATCCGAGGTGGAATAAGAATCTGGAACTGATCTGTCTTACTCCAGTGTCTTCTCTGAACCACTATGTGTCAGCTGCTAGATTTAAGAGTCTTAAAGTTACCACTGTTTAAGTATTTAGCAATATAGTTAGTAACTTTGTGAAATCATCCTGCCAAGCTTGTGCTTCATCCTTCAATCAGTCTGTGTTTAAGTGGTTAGCAACTAGCCAAGGACGACAAAGTGCCCCTCCCAAGCATCATTAATTAATAAGTGTGACTGCTTATGCATCTCTAAGGGTCAGCCAGGCAATTCTTCTGGCCTAACATGGGCATTCTTGTGGTCCTGAGGTCAGTAGTGCGTTAGGGAAGGGGTTCTGTTGTTCTTACTTGGGTTCTCTCACTTGTTCACTTGGCTGAGCCTGGTCTGAAAACTGAGCTCACACCACGTGATTCTCATGCCCCCAGCAGCCTAGCTTGAACTTCCCCTGAGGATGGATGCAGCATGTCAAAGGTATATGAGAGCTGGGCATGGAGGGCACACTCCTTTAAGTCCAGCATTTGTGAAGCAGAGACAGGTGGATCCCTGTGAGTTCCAGGCCAGCCAGAGTTACAGGTCTCCAAACAGAAGAAGCACACAGAGAGCAAAAGAGATCAAGGCCCTAAAGGCCAGGTTGAAACCAAGCCAGAGCCACGTCAGCAGCCAGGTGGGCACTTACACTATCCTGAGACATCAGTACCACAGTCCGCCCTTCCATGAGGGGACAGTGGGGTTTAAAGAGAAGGGGCTTTCTCACAGCCCCACACTTCAACACTCCCTACAGTATTTGCTTAGTGTTTCCTAGCACAGTCCAGCCAACTGGCCCTGAGCCAGGAATGCTGGTGCCCTCTTTCCTTAAAAATGGCAGACAGATCTGTTCCCTCCTGGTCCTAAGTGTATACAGAGCCCTTAGAGTCCAAGGCTTGGACTTCCCATCCTTTCAGCCCGGGGCCTCATAGAATGCATAGGACCCTTGAGGCCATGCTTCTGAAGAAGCCCCTTCCCTGTTTATTGCTTTGGAAGCTTTTGTTATGACTCAAAAGGGTGTGTGCTACCCTGGGGTTTGGAGAGACCTCTTTGCAGTGATAAACACTAAGTCTTTGCAGTCAGTCTGTAAGGACACTGGAACAAAGACTGCGGACTGAGGGACCGGAAACTTCTCTAGACCTGTTTCTCAGTCTGCACACAGCCAGTGTTTAGCTTGACCTGTCTCTCAGAAAATATTTCTAAGATCCAAGGAGGCAGTGGGTGTTGGCATGCTTTTCAGAGGTAAAAGGCAAGGAATGTGGACCCGAGACAGAGCAGAGCATGCAAGGAAGGAGAAAACTCCGGAGACACGGAGAAGAGATAGGACTCCAAAGAAAAGGGAAGAGGTGGGGTATCCTCAGAACCTGCACAAACGGTTGCAGTTTCAGGCATCATAAACTCTTTCCAGGACCCTCGGCTGAAAAGCAGACAGCCCCTCACTCACAGTGATACGTTGGCTACACTGCCCCCTGCTGACCATCATGTGACAGCGCAGACGCTGAGGAGCCCATTGAAAAGAATGAACGTGTGGTTTTCTGTTAGGACTTCTATCCAGTTGAGCAGCATCCCCCGCCCCCCCCCGTCCCCCTCCCCCCCCGTCCCCGTCCCACCACCACCCCTCTGCCCCGCAACACACACATACTTTTCTTCCAGAGATCTGGAAAATCTGCATTGTTTTCTTTCTCTCAGACACTGCTGGTATCTGTTCTATAAAACAGGATTGCAGGGCTGGGGAGGTAGCTAAGAGCAATTGATGCAATTCCAGAAGACCCAGGTTCAAATCCCTAAATGTCAGGTGATTCCAGCTCCAGGGGATCCCCCTTCCATATTCTCACTCTGTTTTCATTCCTGGGCTCTCCCCCATATGACAGGGGGACCTCTACTAACTGCCCCAACCCATCAGACTCTTACCCCACTTTGTAGGAACTCACTTACGTTATGGCCCTTCCCCTACGGCCTGTCACGCTGCAGCAATGGAATACACTCAGTGGTCCTCTGGTTATACCAAGCCTTCCTAGGGAGACACATGGATGCTTTGGGCAGTCTGGGAGGGAAGGGTCACTTGGGGGCTCCAAGCTCATTTGGAATAAGAATGAACAAGATTCATCTGGCTTCGAGTGAAATGTAATGCCCAGCAAACCTCTTTTGAATCTCTGCTCCAGGCTAAGCTTGTCAAGCCCACAGAAGGGGGAGGAGAGCCCGCTCGCTGTCTTTGTGATATCATCCAAAGTGTGGTTCCCATTCTCACGGCGATAATAATGATATTTACTGAATGCTTCCTGTGACAAGCATGCTTCTAAACTGCATACGTGAAACCAGGAACTCTGGGAACTAAAATCTATTGCTATTATTCTCTATTTATTTATAAAGCAGAGTCAGAGGCAATGAGAAATGGATGAGGCCACTTGCCCAAGGTTGTAGAATTCTAAAGCAAAAGAACCAGCCTGGGAACCAAGTCTTCCTGGGCTCAACACTCACCTGTGTAACCACTGAGCTGCCAGCTCCTTACTATCGGCAACAGGACTGATCTTAGTGCCCTGCGGTCTCTTGGAGTTAGACTAGTCTGGGTGTTAAGCTCCACCCCACCCTTTGGCTCTTCCTATGTGTGGATATGAACAATACTATCCGATTTTTACAGCAATGGCTTCCTCATCTGCCAAATGCAATGGAGGATGATGGACTCTACCTCAGATGATTATGACAGAATAAAATGGCACAATGAAGGAGGTGGGATAGAGCCTGGGAAAATACGAACCACTTTATAAACAACAACTGCTCATTTCTTTTTATATTTTTCAATTGTACTCAATCCATTTGCTGTTGGAATGAAATTGAAATCTTTGCTCCAGGATCTGCCACAAACTCACTACCTGAATGAGAATTTATCTTCCGTTTGGGTCATTGCAAACCCTCTTTCTGAGCCATACTCTGTCCTCCTCCTCCCTCACCATCCTACGGTTTTCCTCAGACAGATGAACTATGTCTTTAAAACTAAATCTGTCACTTTATTTCCCTGCTTCAATCTTCTCAATGGTTTTTCTGCTGCACAAAAAAAAAAAAAAGAAAAAAAAAAAAATATGAAATCTAAGTGTCGGTGAGACAGCTCAGCTGGGAAAAGTGCCTGCCACCAAACCTGGCAACCTGGGTTCCATCTCTGGGACCCACATGGTGGAAGGAGAGAATCAGCTCTGGCAAGTTGTCCTCTGACTTCCACATGCATGCCATGGCACACATCCATACATATAACTACCCACCCACCCACACATACACAAAAAATAGATGTAATAGAAATGTGATCCCCCCTCTAAAACACCTGCTGTGACGTGCAAACCCGCACCTGATACCCCACCTGACCCGTCTCCTCCGCCTCACCCTCCCTTACTGTGACCCATCCACACTGGCTTCCTACTTCTGTTCTTCAGTACAAGAAACTCAGTCCTACTTTGCAGTATTTATTACTGTAACAGCCAGAGAGTTCTTCGCCTTGAACACTGCAAGGCTGGCTCCCTCTTGCCAAAGCCCAGCTCGAACATCATTCTCCACAGACACATGTCCCCTCACTCTTGGGGGCCACTCTCTCCCCAGAGCCACTGTCTCAAGGTAACAGAGTCCCTAGACATTACAATTTAAAATATAAATTGATCAATACACGAGCAAACTTCTTTCCCACGTCCAGCTCCCTGTAGGAAATGTCATTCCAAGAATGAAGACGACTCCCAGAAGGCCCAGCACCTGGGAGAAGGACAGGCTCTCAGCTATGTCATTGGAGCGGACAGCCACATCTAATGTGTACATGTCCTGGTTTTTGTTCTGTTCTTTGTGTGAAGTGTAGTGGTGGGAAAGGTAGAGACAGATAATAACGCTACCTGGTTTGGGCCTGTCTTAGGGTTTTTATTGCTGAGAAGAGACACCATGACCACGGCAACTCTTATAAAGTAAAACATTTAATTGGGGTGGTTTGCTTACAGTTTCAGAAGTTCAGTCTATTATCATCATGATGCAGAGCATGGCGACATGCAGGCAGACATGGTGCTGGAGCTGAGAGTGCTACATCTTGCAGGCAACAGGAAATCAACTGCCAGTCACACTGAGGGAAGCTTGAGCAAAAGAGACCTCAAAGCCCACCCCACAGTGACACACTTCCTTTGACAAGGCCATACCTCCTAATAGTGCCAGTCCCTTTGGGGGACATTTTCTTTCCAACCACCACAGGCTCATACTGTAAATAAATCCACTTTTCCTTCTTGTGTACTTTATATCATTTCCTCTTAATGTGAGCAAGTAGGCAGACCAAAAGCCAGGCAGTATGACCAGGGATTCTGATCACATTGCTCGGTCTTATCTTCTTCGAGGCATTCACCACTCTGCATCTTCACCCCAAGCACCTTTCTATCGGCTGCTTTTGTCTTCTGTGGCACCCACTAAGATACAGAGCACATGAGGAGTATAGCAAGGAATACTTTAAGTATTAGTGGTTAAGCATATAGCACCCAGTAGGTCTTCAGTAACATAAATATTAAATTAATGAATAAATGAAAGAATTCCATTAGCCCCAAACCATTTATGAAGCTTTCATTATTTATGTATTTGCAATATATAATTTTTTCAGCTCTAAAATTCTATGAATGTGGGGAATACCCTGGAGTCTTGAGTCTAGTACTGAAAGGAGAAAGGGAGATCTGAACTTTGAAGTTCCAGGATGTGCTGTGCATAGTTAATATCTAGAGACAAGGCCAGTAGTCATTGTCCATAGACCTAAAAAGCATGCATGTCTTCCAAACTTCTTATGCTGTAATGATTACAATCCTTTCTTAGGCTGAGCTTTCTTCATGATCACATCTCATGACAAGGGAAAGAGCACTATCAGAAAAGACAGTAGTGACTTTCCTGTTGCCATGATAAACATTGACCAAAACCAAGTTGGACAGGCAAGGCTTTCTTTGGCTTAAAGGTTAGTCCATCATGAGGGAAGCCAAAGCAGGAGCTTGAGGCAGAATCCATAGATTCTGTGGCATAGAGGAACATTGCTTAATGGATTACTCACCATGACTTGTTCACCTACCTTTCCTATACAGCCCAGGCCCACCTTCCCAGGAATGGCACTACCCACAATAGGCTGTGCCCTCCTACATCTATCAACAATTATGAAAATGCCCCCACAGACCAGCCTGATAGAGGCAGTTCCTCAATTGAAGTTACCTCTTCCCTAGGTAACTCTAGTTTGTGCCAAGTTACAAAAACTAACCAGTACACTGGCCAACCAGCCAGCATGACTCTGCCCTTGGCCCACAGGTTATATGGACTTCCAGAGTCTCATACGAATATTTTCCTGAGAAAGTTTCATCTTAAACTATGCAGGTACATCATATGGTTCTAGGTGGACTTGTTTTTATTTAGTATCTCAGCACTAAAACCATCATTTGGGTACCTGCCACATCATTTTTAAAAATTATTTTAACAAATGTGTTCATCCCCTACCATGATAATCAAAGGAGATGTTAGTGCTTTTATGGAGTGTCAATTGATCAAACACCAAAATGATGGCTATTTGTCAACCATAATAAAGACAATGGCAAGAATATTTTGGGGAGAAGGTATTGATTTTTACTCTCTATCATATGTAAGAAGATGAAGTCACAAGGGCAGAGCAGTTCCTGCTGATGAGAAACAAAGGCTGAAACGCCATGTTCAAGCTGAGTGGGGTTGAGAATAGCTCTCTGTGCTCCTCCTGGGTGAACCCACCCTCTTCTCATCCTTGGCTTGTCTGTGAGCTTCTAATTAGCATGTTTGATTAGAAGTCAAGGAACCATGGGGAGCTGAATCCATCGTTTCTACACAGGGCAAACTGGCTTCCTTAAGACCCTGATGTCATCTCGCACCAGTTTCCAGTACACACATTAATTTGTGTTTATCCCTGGAGAGAGAAAGGAGGAGTTTGCAGAAAGAGAAAGGTGAAGCCTCAGGCAATGCACAAAGCCCTGTAATAGGCAGTTCTGATGGGGAGGAGATTGCGTCAGCTTCAGATAGCAGATGAGTCTTATTTTGCTTTGCTCCTATAACCAGGTACTCCGTAAATGTCAGAGGGGGGCTGAGAAGCAGTAGACACATTATTATAAAAGAGGAAGGGGGCATTTTATTCCTGATAGTTGTTTGGATTACAAAATATTGCAATGTCCAGGTGGCCCTGGCAATGGTGGGACTTGTGCAATGTTGAGTTTGTGTAGTGACAGTTACGCTCCAGTGTAGGCGAGAGCATGTATTCGTGGGGATTGCAAATCCAGGAGCCCCTTGAACATATTCACTCTCTTCCTGCTTTCTTGAGTTGGCTGTGTACTCTGTGGCTGGAATTTGTTCTAAGTCAACTTAGAGACACATAGAAAGTGTGTTTTCTACAATGGAGGGTCTGCTGTGCTTAGAGATTCCCTCAAAGCATAAGAGAAACATCTCTCCAGATAGTGGGGCCCTGGGGGTTCAGAAGAATGTGTTCCTAGCTGTCAGCAAGGCTCGGTCATCAGTGTTGGCCGGTCACCTGCACTGAACATCACATGCAGTTGTAAACTGTGACAGTCTACCAGCAGTCACAGTGAATTTTGTTGTTGTTATTCAGAAAGAAAACCAAGACTTTCTGTGATAAGTAAATAATATGCTCTGGAATTGATCTAAATCAGTCAGCCTCCACCTTACACATCTAAAGGAGAAAAATTTATTTAAAATTGTTTGAAGCCAGAATATTTCAACCTCTACACTAACTGTGTGACCTTGAACCAATTAAATAACGTCCCTGCTTTCATATCATTTATCTAGAAAGTAGGAATAATTATTAAAAAATAAGGTTACTGCATGAACTAAAAGAGATAATATATGCAAAGTGCTCTGGGAAGTGGCTGATGGCTAGCAAGGGTTGCTTTTGTTATATGTATTTCTGCATCAGCTCAGCCAGAAATATTACCAAAAAATAGTTTGGGGGCAGAAAAGAAGAAAATCAGAGAGTGTCTCTCCGCACAGCTCATTCAAAAGGCCATTAAGATCCTTTTCCTTATGTAACCTACTCAATCTTGCAGACAGAAATCAGCACTGCGGACAGCTCCATGCTCAGCAAATAGGATACAGGGAGCTGCTGGCTTTTCATAAGCAGGCAGGCAAATAGAAGGACCCTGGAGGGTCCATTCCTGAGAAGTGTCCAGTCATAACTATGTTCTGGAGACCCCTTGGTTCTGCCTGACCTGGTCCTTCAGCTTCCAAAGAAATCTCTGGGCTCTCAGTTCCTTCTATTGTATCCCCTTTCATGCACATTAACTTGAAAACTTAAGGACAGTGTTAGAAAATATTTAACAACTGAATCATCTGAACCAATGGACTGAACCATGGTGCCAGGATATTGCCAGCCCTGGAACTAGGGAGGGAGGTTGTTCTAGTGTGTTCTGAATAAATGTCTGCTTAGTGGGCCACCAATAGAGCACAATAAAAACCCAACATTCACAGCCAGGAGGAAAGTACGGGGTAGGGAACTCTGCTAGACTCAGAATAGGGATTTGATCAACTTCAAGTCAACTGATAGATTAATGAGCTAATAGTTTTCCAGAAAAGGAATGGTGAACTTAACCTATTGGCATGTATAATCTAGGGTTAGGAATTCTCTTCTTTCCTTACAGAAGGATTTGGGTCTAACACATTCCACCGACGGTGAACAAGGTAAGTGTAACTCATACACAGCTGTTAACAAAGCTGTGATAGTTATGTAACTTATAGTGCACCTTATAGTTGCTTTCTCTTCTATGGCAAGTAATACTGGTTTTTTGATTAATGACAATGAAGCAAAATTTCCACATGTAAATAATTATTTAAGTAAAATATGGCCTGGTCTTTAAAATTATGTAAATAGTAGTGTAGCTGAGGCAAAGATATAAGATGACTCATGGAAATAAAAGAACACCTGGGGTCAGTGAGGTGGCCCAGCAGAAAAAAGCACTTGCCATACTAGCCTGATAATTCTTGGGTCTTATAATGGAAGGAGAGAACTGACTCTCCAAAGTGGTCCTCTGACCTCCATGTGGGTGCTGTGGTACTCACACACATACACACATGGACACACACACACTCATCATCATCATCATCATCATCATCATCATCATAGAATTTTTAAATAAATAAAAACAAGGCCTGGTAGTGCTGTATCACATGATAGACAAGCTAACAGAAAGACTCGAGGCACGACTTCCTTTGGGTCTTCTAAATAGCCCTCCCCCTCTACATCTGTTGCTATGTCAAGTAACCAAGGGATGGCGATACTAGCATTAAAGGATGTCATTGAAGCACAGCTACAGAATGGCATGGGAAACCTGGCTCTAACAGCAGGCTGAGCTCCCACGTCCCTCACACAGCCCACTGAACAGATGTTGATGCTTACACACTGCAGACAGTTTTGCCTTGGGCTGGATTCAGTTCAGTGACCTAGACAGGAAAAACTGTGCATGTCCTCATTCCAAGTGTCGGAGTCCTGTGTCCCGTCCTTCCGCGCTCAACACTCATATCAAAGTCAATTCCAAAAGGCCTGAGAGCTTCCCTATAATCCATTTCTTTCTGAGTTTTTTCTTAAGCAACATGCCCTTTAAAAATTAAAGTTAGCATTTAGAACTTAATATCCACTGGGCTCAATCCAAACGTATGCATATTCATAATTCTTTAGACACATGTCAATAGCCATGAAGTATACTTCAGAGAAATTGATATTTGAAGGGCTGGAATACAAAATTCAAAATTTTTAAGAGACCAAAGTGTAACACAGCTAATGTTAAATAGCAGTTTACTTGTTAATTAGATAAGCATGGGACCGCCATGCTTGCTTAACTAACTGGATTACTGTGAGGCAAAATTTACAAACTGACACCCATAAATTGGAGGGTGTCCATCATAATGGAGGAGGGGTATATGGGAGGGCAAGGAAGGGGTTCTTAAGGGTTATTAAAATCAATTGTCCGCAACTTAAAATTGGGAGCCTTCATGTTAAACTGTTCATTCCCATTTTATTTTGGGGGAAGTGCCTTTATAGTTCAGGATTACTGAGTCAGTTTGGAAAGTGACTGTCCCTACTGGGAAAACTTCAGACATTATAGTTAGGCACACTCAACACTTATTCAAACTGTAGCACACCCAACCCTCTTGACTCACGTTTATTACTGCTTAAGATGGTTAGTTTTGTGTCAGCTTCACACAGGCTTGAGTAATCTTGACAGTGAGAACCTCAACTGAGAAAATTCCTCCATCAGACTGGCCTGCTGGCAAGTTTGTAGGGCATTTTCTTGATTAATGATTGCTATAGGATGGCCCATCACACTGTGGGCAGTGCCATCCCTGGCTAGGTCCTGGTCCTGGGTTGTATAAGAAAGCAGACTGAGCAAGGCATGAGGAGCAAACCAGTAGGCAGCATTCCTCCATGGTCTCTGTATCATTACCTGCCTGCAGTTCCTGCCCCTTCAAAATGGAATCATGGACTGTAAGCTGTAAGCTAAAACAAACTCTTTTCTCCCTGAGTTCAGTGTTTTATCACAGCAATAGAAACCCAACTAAGGTGTTGTCTGGAACCAGAGGACAATAATAGGCCACTGTCATAGAATTGGCCATCTATGTCACTCAAGAAGGAGACTAAGATTCACAAGCATACACACACACCATGTTCACTTTGTTTTTTATTGTATCCCATGAATCTGCCAGGTGCTCGATATATTTCTGTGATGGATGGATGAATGGATGGATGGATGGATGGATGGATGGATGGACGGACGTGTGGAGAGAATGAGTAGAGAGATGAAAATGTATTTGACCCTCCACTGGAGAAGAAACTAAACTTGTGGAGTGCATCAAAGTCCTAAGAGGCTATGTTGCTTTGTGGGTGAGGCTCCAGAGAAGTGTGGGGGTTCCCACTGTCTAGTGTGTCAACTCTTCCTATAGACCTGTCCGTAACCTTATTAACTAGAAAGCACATTTTCCACAAAAAGGAGAAAGGCAAATAAAGGAAAGATAAGGGGAAGGCCCTGAGGATTTTAAAAAGCACGTTGACTAGCATTACAGCCGTCGGCATCAGAAGAATCTAGATTTGAATCACAGATCTGCTACTCACCAGCTCCTGGCCTTAGCTAGGCTACTTTTCCTCTCTCCACACCTCTGCTTCCTAATATTTAAAATGAGATTATTGCTACATTGCAGAACTTTTTGTGACATCTACCCTTCCACTATTATCATATTTAACAGGCATTAGATGAGATTGTTCATATAGAGGGATTGGCGGAGTAAGAGGAAACAGTAACATTTTCCACCCATCCATTGTCAGGATATATTAATGGTAGAAAATAACAGGTTCCACTGTGGCACTTTCATACACATACACAGTGTGCTGTGATCATATCCACCCTGCTGCTTTCCTTCTCTCCTCCTCACCCCCAAGCTGATTGCTTCTTCTTTCCAAATAATCTCCTTTCTCCTTTCACTTCTTTTTAAACCTAGATTCTTCATGCAGGAGAAAAAATGAACACCACATTTTTGTGTTTGGCTCTTTTCAACTAATACAATGAGCTCAGCTTTCATCTACTTTCTAGAAAACCACATCATTTGTTTCTCTTTAGAGCTAAAAAACACACATTTACATATTTATATGTTATATTCATATGCATGCTAATTCCTTAACTTGGCTACGTTATTATTCCCTCCTTTTACTTAACTATTAATGTTTTCCCTTCTCTGTGGCTTATAGTATAAATGCACTGTAATAGGCTCCATTATTAAAAAGGTTAGAGGACAGACATGCCTTTAATCCCAGCACTCAGGAGACAGAGGCAAGCTGATATCTGTAAGGTTGAGGCCAGCCTGGTCTACAGAGGGAGTTTCAGGACAGCCAGGGCTATGTAGAGAAACTCTGTCTCAAAACAAAAAGAAAGAAAGAAAAAGAAGGGGGGCGTTATTTGAGAATCCTCTTTATCACATCACTCTCTAGATACCAGCTCATTTCTTTGTTCCCCTTTAAGGCAAAACTCCTCCCCAAAAAAAGTCACCTAAGCCAGGCACACACCTGTGATCCCAGCACTCGGAAGGTAGAAACAAGAAGGTCAGGAATTCAAGGCCAGCGTCAGATACAGAGGGGGTTTCTAGTATGAGGATGCTCAGATGTGGTCCCCATCAGACCTCTCCCTGAGCTCTAGACATCACACAGAACGACCACTCCTTGTGTCTCTTGCCTTTGTCTCTACTGACAGGTCACATGAGGCTGAACCTTAAGGTGGACTACAAGCAGCAAGCTTAGCCGGTGCCTCCATCACAGCCTCTGAAGCATCGTCCGACAAAAGAGACCTGGTCCCTTGGAGAAACGGCTGCTCTGGGGCCTGAGGCAGGAAATAGTTACGATGAGCCCAGGACACATACTCTACAGTGCCAGAAAGGACAGAAGCCTTAAACATGTGCATGATCTCAAGAAGAAAAGAGAAGAAAACATACATACATACAAGTAACATTATACAGACTGAGGCTATACTTATATGTTTAAAAATATGTCTACATATATGTATATATACATTTATGTATATAACAACAATTCACTAAAAAGAGATTGTGAATTTGAAAGAGAGCAAGGGGGGTATGTGGGAGGATTTAGGGGAAGAAAAGGGAAGGGAGAAATGATGTAATATATTATAACCTCAAAAATTAAAAAATTAAAAAATGAGGGGAAGAGTATGATCAAAATATATTTTATGTAAAAACAATTAAAAATAATTAAGGACATAGGAATCAACGGGAGTGCTCCCAACAGTCAAAGCTTGGATAATTTTACAAAAATGTAAAGAGATATTAGATTATAGTCAAAGAATAAAATAAACACCCCTGAGTCCATACTGAAATAAATGATCAAACAGCTAAGTGAAGGATATTAGATACACGCAGAATTCAAAATCACTTATTTGAATCCCCTGCCCTGAAAAAGACAGTGCATCCCATTTTTTAAGAACAGCTGCCCATGATGATTTCCTCTCAAAAATCTCAGCATGAAAATGAGGTTAAAAACAAGTCCTTTATAACAGAGACCCCTGAGAAACAATTCCTTAGACTCAAAGCAAGCATAAATGTGAAGGTCGTGCTGACAGTGTGTACTCTTGAGAGGATGGGATGGGAAGGGCATTTTGTCTCTGGGGTCTTCCTCTTCAAAGTCCATAACCCTCTCATGAGAAAAAAGCAGACAAATCCTAACTGACGGGCAGTCTACAAAATATTTGATCAGCACTTTCCAAACTTTCAAGGACATCAGAAATGAGGAAAGTCTGAGCAACTGTCACAGCAGGAACCTAAAAAGATATGATGACTAACGTCAAGTGATAGCCTGGATGTGGTACCAGAGATGAGTAGGGACAGTGGGCAGAAACAAAGGAAGTATAACAGAGTATGGACTCTAGTTAAGAAGAGTATGTCAGCCAGGCCGTGGTGGTGCACACCTCTAATCCCAGCACTCAGGAGGCAGAGGCAGGCGGGACTCTGTGAGTTCGAGGCCAGCCTGGTCTACAGAGCGAGTTCCAGGACAGCCAGATTGTTTTGTCACTTGCTTTTGTCTCTACTTATAGGTCAAATGAGAGCAGGACAACAAAGAGAAACCCTGTCTTGAAAGAAAAAAAACAACAACAAAAGAAAGAAGAGTATGTCAAAATCCATCCACTCGCTGTGACAAATGCATATAAAGAATGGGGTACCTAATTTAGAGGAGGGGCCACTGTTGTTTTACAAGTCAAAGCTTGGGGCTTACTCTGTTCACCTAGATGAGAACTGTAGAGTTGCCATGGTAACTAACTAATTCCCTTCTTGAAAGTGGTGGCATCTGTCCCAATCCCAAGAAGGTTTGGGTGTGTCACTTCCTATGACAGAAGAGAAATGGTTCCCATAAATTAAGTTGAAGACTTTTAGGTGGAGAAATGACCCCGTGTTATCCAGGTGGGCCCAGTGGTCCTTGTAAGATGGTTATTGAAGGAACAAGATAGTACCATGTTTCTGGTGTGAAGATGAAGCAAAAGACCACACGCTATGGGATGAAGGCAGCATCTAGATGCTGGTTTCTCAGAGAGGCAAGGAGACAGATTCTTCCCACTGGACCCTCCAATGGGAATCTCGCTGATGACACCTTGACTTTTAGTCCAGTGAAGCTGATTTGGGGCTTCTTCCAGAACTGTGACATACGTTGTTTTAACCCACTAGGTTTATGGTATTTTGTTATAACTACTTTAGGAAATGTATACAAATATCCAGGTACGAATGGCCACTACTTCTTGGTAGCATCCAATCTGCCTTACTTCCTTACCCACCCCAAACTACACCCCAAAGTAATCCCTTCTGCCATCTTCCTGAGCATCTCATTGTTCCCAGAGTGCATTCCCATCCTTCTTTGCCATGAGCCAAAACACCCAACTTAGTTCAGTCCTGGGTGTTCTGCTGGGTTTTAATGGTAGGTCATGGAAGACCATTCTAGGATCTAAACACTGGTTAACTGGCTTATCACCTGACTCCTCAAGCACTACATCTCCACAACTGGATGTTCGTAGACACAAAAACTAAATAGCCAATTTGTGAATAGCATATTAATATTACCAAGGATTCCCCAACAAGTAGGATGGAAGAGAGTACTCTAGAACCATGCATCAGACAAGCTAAGAGGTAGTCAAACTCATTTACGGTGGGCAAACATTTATTGTCTTTATTTGTTATTTTGAGTCACTCCAAGTTTTACATAAACCTTCTTTTCTTACCAAAATGCCACTTGAAACAGTTCAGCCTTGGAATCATGAGAAATAGAAAGGTCTGTATTAAAGCCAGGAAAACGTGTCTGGAGTCAAGGGTGAGAAGTGGCCAGGAAGAGTGGCCTACCACCACAGTAACGGCATGCTAACCATTCCTAATTGTTGACTCCCTTACTGATTTTATACTTTCCCTCTGACGTTGTTGTTGTTGTAAGTCCCTTATTCATGATCATTTGTTACAGTGCCAACAGAGCACCAGGTACTTCCTCGTGTGTTGTCTTAGCTGACTCTGAAATAGACCAGGAGTTACATAAAATCACTGTCCTTCTCTGCACTGGGGAGATGGCTCCGTAGGAAAGGCTCTTGCTGCACAAGCGTGAAGACCCGAGACTAAATCCTTGCCTACAGAGCTGGATGTGACAGCACACACCCGAAATCCCTGGAGTCCTACAGTGAACGGGGAGGCAGAGGGAAGAGGATCCTGGAAGCTCACAGACCAGCTAGATCGGCACACACAACAGCCAACAAGAGACCTGGTCTAAGACAAGACACAGGACACAGACCCGTGTTTGTCCTCTGATATCTACCCACACATGCCCCTGTGCTCACACAAGAGCACCCAGAGAGAGAGAGAGAGAGAGAGAGAGAGAGAGAGAGAGAGAGAGAGAGAGAGAGAGAAGGGATTGAGACTTAGAAAGATGAGGCAGGTGCAGTAAGGTGGCTCAGCAGGTAAAGACACTTGCTGGTCAAGCCTGATGACCCGAGTTCAATCCCCAGAACCTACAGTGGAAGGAGAGAACCAACTCCTGAAAGTTGTCCACTGGCCCGATAGGCATTCTGTGGCACAAACACACCTGTGCACTTATGGGGGTCGAGGGACAAATATTTTAAAACAAGCTATTGGTTTGTTTTTAAAGATGAAGCAATTTGTATGCGGTCAAACAGCTGACAGGTGGCAGCATTTGAACCCAGATTTGTCAGATGCTAATTCTCCTGTTCTGGCCCCTTAGAGTCCATGAAACCTATCTGCAATGGGGCAGGGGTTAGTGTTCTGGAGCAACACTCAGAAGGGAGCGTGCTGGGGAAACCTAGGTAGTAGCTTCTTGAGCTCAGCTGTCCTCAGTTCCTTACAGCTAGTGGCTAAATCCAAACTCCCAGAGTTCTCTGCAGAACTTCCCTGGCCCTGCTCTTATTAATTACCAAGGGAACAATTCACTCAATCAGTACTTGTTCATGTGGTACCCAGTCTGTGCCAGCCTCTGAGGCAGGATACAAAGCCCTCTACTCACTTACATACAACTGGAGACTATTCCCAATAGATATGGCTTAATCTGGAGACCGAAGTGTGATGGCTGTACCATTCCCTTCTGGCTTTGGGACTAGGGCTCCCAAAACCCTTCAGGTGGTCAGTAAGTACCTCCCTGCTGCCCTCTGGTACTTTCTGCTCAGGGTGACTGACAGGAGAAATAAACTGGGTGGCTGCATCACCTCCCAGAAACAGTCACCCTAAATTCCTGGCTGGCCAAAGTCAGTGCTCAGCCCCTGAACTGGGCTGTGGAGTCTTGAATTAGCCTGCCTGGGCTCCCTGCGGAGTCTCTGGGCAGCTTTGCCAGGGTCTGGTTGACATTTGCTGTAAAGACCTATTAAATCCAGGCCTTCTTCCTACAGCTGAGACTCTAGGCCAGCTGCAGCTGCCAGACAGTGGGGAATCACACACAGGGTCACACACACACACACACACACACACACACACACACACACACACACACACAAACGTGTTTGGCACTAGCAGAATGAAAAGTCTACTTGATGCATCCTTTCCATGGAGGCCCCTGCGGGGGGATTCTGGAGGGAGTCACAATGCTGGAGGACAGCAGCAAGTTCAAGAGCTACCGCGGGCCCGGCAGGGAAAGACTTCCTTGGGTCTAGCTCATTTACTCTTATTGATTTCCAGATCAAAGGGTCCAGTTCACAAATCAAAAGCTGCTGCTCCTCACCTCCTGCTAAGCTTGCAGCCTCTCTCGCCACTTCACAAACCCTCCTTTGGTCTTGATTAGCCTAGACACCCCAGGTTGGAGGCTGTGTAGTGGGGGCAGGGAATCAGGGGTAGTCTGTGTGGCATCACCTAGCTCAGCACATCTGGGCGCAGAGGTCCCAAGCGTGAGCTCAGGGCTGAGAGGGCTGAGAGCCTGAGTCCTGATGTTGGTGTCGTCACCCATTTAGTTTATAACCTTTACAAGGTCGCGTAAAGCCTCCTAGGGTGTCCTTTTCTAAGTTATCATGAGGAAACAGGAGTCCATATGCCTCGCAGCTAGGGAGCAGGGGATTCAGAAACAGAAGAACTGGGTTAAAGTCCTGTGGGGGTGATATCTGTACACTGTGTGAAGATGCGTCACTGGGATTGGTTTAATAATGAGCTGAATGGCCAATAGCTAGGCAGGAAGAGGTTAGGCAGAACTTCCAGGGACAGAGAGGACTCTGGGAAGAAGAAAGGTGGGGGACACAAGGAGACACAGAACAAGCAGGAAGTGCAAGACGGAAGAGAGGTCATGCCACGTGGCAGAACGTCGATCAATACAAATGAGTTAATTTAAGTTGTAAGAGCTAGTTGGATAAGCTTAAGCTAAAGGCTGAGCTTTCATAGTTAATATAAGTCTCTGTGTCGTTATTTGGGAGCTGGCTGGCAGGACAGAGAAAGACTTATTACATATGGCATCCAACATGGAGACTCAAGTATCCAAACATAGGGCCCAAGACAGCTAAGAAAAGTTCTTGGTAAGGAGCCAGATGTGGATTCTTAGTCCTGCAGTCTCTCAGGTGGATCAGTGGCATACAGAGATGTGGCTCCCAGCCACTGCCTGGGGGCTTGAGCCAGCCGCCAGTGCCATGAACCAGCGCCATTCACTAAGCTGAGCCATGGCAACTGACATGGCAGTTTAAGATTTGTCTCATGCAGTCAGAGAACGCAGCAGGCTCTTAGGTCCAGATACAGAAAAACCTTTAAAAGTTACAGTATGTTTAAAAGTTTTCTTAGATGCTAAAGAAAGAAAAGAAAATGGGTACAGACAGTTCTAGAAAAAAAAAGTTTAAAAATAATAAAGCCTTTAAAGAAAGAATAAAGTCATATAAAAAGAATAAGCCACGTAAAGATGGGAAATACACAGGGTGTCTGGATCCTGCATGGTGCTTTGTTGACTTTGAATTTTTTTAAATGCTAATAAACAAAAAACAATAGCTACTGAAAGTCAATGGATTATGGAAACTGCTAAATTAAACCAATCTATATATTTTAAGAATATCTTAATTTCAAAATGGAAGTCAGAAAATATGTTGCATTGGGGGAGAGGTTATGCCTTTGTTTCCACAGGAAACGAAAAGTTATGGTTCTTTTCAAAATTAATGAAGATCAGAATTGTTCGGGGGAGACCTCCTGAAAAATCTTGGCTACAGACATAAAGAAGAAACCAAGAAAGACTACAGGACATGTAACATATATGCTAATCTCTCATCCAGCTCCGAGACTGGATGAGACATGATAAATCTTGTTGGCTACAGAGTCCCCATTATTATTACATGCCATCCCTTCATGTGGGTGGATAGAGATTTATGTTATGTTTGGTCATACGGTCCAAATGGACTAAAAAAGTTGACAAATGCCTTTTAATTTCTCATACATAAAACAAAAAATCATCTTTAACTGACTTGTACACACCACACTTTTCATATTTGTGTTAATACAGATATATATGTTACCTTTAAAATTTCATGTGTTTTCAGAAACAAAGGCACATGAGAAATGACAATGAGACATGGAGGTGGTCGGACACACAGAAGGAAAGAAAGGTAAAAAGCCATAGGATAAAACATAGGTTAATAGAAATGGGCTAATTTAAGTTATAAGAGCTGGTTGGGACAAGCCTTAGCTAAAGGCCAAACTTTCATAATTAATAAGTCTCCATGTCAATATTTGTGAGCTAGCAACCCAAATAAAAATCTGTCTACAAAATTCCAGCTGCAGGGCTGGGGAGATGGCTCAGTGGTGACGTCACTTGCTGTCCGCAAGCATGAGGACCAGATTTGAATACCCAGCACCCATGTAAAGAGTCAGGGATGGCTGTGTGTGCCATCACCCCGGCACTGGCAGGTGGGGAGCTGAGGGAACGGCAGTAACTTGTCCTGTGGCACGTATATAATTAGTGGCAATACCAGAATTTGAAACCTGCTTCAGTCCAGAGATCATCTTTGTAAAGATTTTTATGATTTTTAATTGTGTGTGGGTGTGTCTGCATATGGGTATGTGTAGATGGTCATGGAGGCCAAAGGATCAGACACTCTATAGCTGGAGTTACAGGTGGCTGTGAGCCATGTGACCTGGGTGCTGGGAACTGAACTCTAGTTCTCCAGAGAACAGCCAGTGCTCTTAACTGCTGAGCCTTCTCTTGAGCCCTCAAAGATCATCTCCTTAACCACTAAGCTTAATTCCCAGAAAGATCCACTCCAAAGGGTAGACACAGGGACCTTTAGTGGTGCAATCACACAGAGATAGCTTTTGATCGTTTTTTGTATACTTTATCTTTTTTTATTTTCTAGTATATGATCTTACATTTATATGATGAAATATACAGCATTTTAAAATGATTTTTTAACTTTTATTTTCTGTGTATGAGTGTTTTGCCTACATGTGTGTATGTATGTGCACCCTGTGTATGCAGTGTCTGTGGAGGCCAGAGAGGGCATTGGATCTCTAAGAACTGGAGTTACAGGTGATTATGAGCTGTCATGTAGATACTGGGAATCAAATCCATGTTCTCTATAAAAGTAGCAAGTGTTTTTAACCACTGAGCCCAACTTACAACATTTGAAAAGACATCTTAAGGCTGAGTTGTGATGGCTAATTCTGGTACTTGAGAAGGAGAGGCAGGGGCTGGAGGATCTCTGTGAGTTCCAGACCAGCCAAAGGCCACATAGTGAGATCTCATCTTCCCCCCCCAGCCCCCACCTCAAAAGGAGGCATTTCAGGGCTGGAGTGATGGTTCACTGGAGATTAATAGCACGTACTGCTCAGGCTGAGAACCCAGCACCCACATGGCAGCTCACAACCATCTGCAACTCCAGTGGCAGGGGACCCTCTTCTGGCCTCCAAAGGCACCAGGCACTAATGTAATACACAGACATATGTGCAGGCAAAACCCTAATACACACACAACAAAATAAAATCATTAAATCAAGAGAAAAAGACATCCTTAAAACATAAATCTGTGGCTGAGTACACCGAAGAATGAACTCCATACAAGACCACGGATCACCGTATCAGTACTCCAGAGTTGTTCTGGATCTAGCTCCCTTGCCCCTCAGTCACCACTTCATAGTGAATAACGAAAAAGTTGAAGCCCAAGAAACTTCCTCATTCTGTTAAACTATCCTATTTTTTAGAGTTAGTATAATATGGCCTAATATAGTCTGTATTTTATCAGAGTTGACTCTTCAATCAACACTGTATTCTAAAGAACATTCTGAGGCTGGACGTGCAATTCAGTTGATAGAGTGCATATCTGGTGTGCAAAAAGCCCTGGGTTCAAGCACTATTAACCCATAAACTGGGTTATTTCAGGACTCAGGAGGTAGAGAAAGGATTGAAGTTCAAGGTCATTCTTAGTTAGAGTTGACTACAGGCAATGAGAGGGTGGGAGAATTGATTTTCTCATAGTGGAAAGTTCTAGAATGTTTTAACCTTGAATTTTCATAAAGGCCTGCAGAAACAGACTTAATTGATACCTGTGTGGTTGAAACCCTGTAAGTAGTGACCCACCTTCGAGGTGGGGCTGGAGGTGTTCCTTTAAAAGCCACCGAGAGAGAGGACTAAGAGCACGTGGCTGGTCCACGTCCTTGTTCTCAGCCCCATGCCCATCTCAAGCCTCCCACCAGCCTAGCTCAGCCAGCTGCTTCTAAATGGATTATCCAACTCAGTGCCGTGGTTTCCAAATTGCTGCCTGGGTCTTGTGTTTCTCTGCCCCGTGGACATCATGGGTACCTCCCCTTTGGGGAGGTGGCTGTTCTCTGTGGAACTGCCTGGGCTTCTTCATGACTAGAGTTCTTACACCAGGAAGACCCATGGAGCATCCTTCCTCTCACTCTCCTTCTCTTCCTTTTCTTTCTAGTTAAAAATATTGTGATGGAAGTGTTCAACTGCATGCCTGATGTACAGATGACGGAATAATGTCCACGTTACCATTATCCAGCTTCAATGCTGACCAACACATCTTTTCCTTCCGTGCTCATTCAATTTTGTCCCACTCCAACCGGACTGTTTGGAAGTGAAAGCTGCAGCGTATATCTTATGTATATAATGTGTCTTTAAGCCACAGTCAAAACATGGTCACCATCGTCCCTTGCTGCATCACATTGGTCTTCCAGGTTGCCCCATCATTTCATTAGCAGCTCTTTACAGTTCATTCAAATCAGAATCAGAATGAGTTGCACACATTCCACTTTGTGGAAATGACCCCTTTGTGGGAAACAGAGCTCAGAGAATATAAACCGAAGGCCGGGCTCCTTGTTGCTATGGAGCTGTTCATTATTTCTAAGCTTTTCTGGAGGACATACAGCCCCTCCTCTTCTCTTCCTCACTCCCTCTCCAATGGCACTCTGTGTATGTGTGTGTGTGTGTGTGTGTGTGTGTGTGTGTGTGTGTGTACATGTGCGTGTAATATATGTAAAATAATATAATTTCTATTTGTTTAGATGTGGTTAATCTCCCAAAACTCTCTGTGTGACTACTGACAGTCCTCAGTTTCAGGTATTTTGGTATTGTGACAGAAAATGACTAATAGAAATACCAATGTTATTTCTAATGGCATTTTTACTGAAAGCAGTTTAGTTTTGGTTATTTTGTCCTTGGGATATATTCTATTACACATGTTCAGTTAAATTACTCTAGGAAGGGGAGTTTCATGAGCCTTTGTGGTGTGTGTGCCTATGTATGTGAGTGCCTGTGTGTGCATGGGTGCCCAAGCGTGAGTGACGTATGTATGTGTGCACGTGGGCACGATGCTAGTTATACAGATATACCAGGCTAACTAGCCAGCTTGGTGAGAGGACCCCCTTCTAGGCCCTGGGGTTGCAGATGGGCCACCACGCCCAGCCATCATCATGTGGTTTCTGAAAACCCCAACTCTGTTCCTCATGTTACCCAGCAAGCCCTTTGCCTGATGGGCCATCTCTCCAGCCCCTAAATTACTGTGTTTTACAAATCATTAGAAATAATCATTTTAGTGTCCTCAGCTTGACACAAAATGACATTTCCTCGTGCCACATTACTTCCCTGTTTCATGAATTATTATTCTCACTTTTTAGTGAATTGTGTTGCAATCATTTAGACTACAAAAATGATTGAGATACAGAAATCAGATACAGAAATGTAGTCTAAATCACATCTGGAGAAGTCCACGTCTGTCTCCATCCCTTCTCTTGTTTCTACCCAACAGCTACAGAGAATTCACATTTTAAAAGTTATTGGTACCATTACTTCATTTGTTAATGTAATCAATGCAAATAAGCCCCAAATAAAAGACACATACTTTTAAATGTATTGCTAAGTTGCAAAAAGACATGCCCTTCTATACTGTCGTCATGGAGGCTTCTAGGCAAATAGCACTGTTAGGCATCTCTTTTAAGAACTTCCCTTCAGAGTCCTTTACAAGAGATGGGTTTGACTCATTTAATGAACAATGAAATACTAAAAAAAAAAAAGGGGGGGGAACCCTTTCCCAAAGCACACAGCAAATCCGCTAGGGTTCCCATTGGCTTTGTGAGACCCTGTGATGGTCTGAATATTAAATTCCCACAAAACCCTAGTCCCCAGTCGGCTTCGCTGTCAGGAGGTTGTGGAAACTTGAGAGGGCAGGCAGAGTTGAAGTACATGAACCTTTGGGTGTGCTCTTGGGGGTTATATTCAGACCCCTCCCTCCCTTCCTCTCTCCTCTCCTCCCGGCCACCATGAAGCAATCAGATTCCTCTGCCACGCCTTTGCCATAGCATTCCGCATCTCCACAGGCCCAGAGTAACGGAGCTAGATAAGCATGGACTGAAACCAGAAGCCAAGACAATCTTTCTCCCTTTTGAGCTGGTTTTTCTCAGGTACTTTGTCACAGTGACGGAAGGCTAACACAGCCTCTACCCAGCCAGTTGAAGGCATAGGCCTGCGCTGCCCTGAGAACTCTGATTTCCCTGAGCCTGGAAGAAGGTTAGGTGGCAGAGTCACGAAGACGCATTCTGCTAAACTACAATCAAGTGTGGATGGAGTCAGGACCAGGCTGTGCACGGGAACAGAAGCATGAAGAGTGAATATGTGACAGAAAGCAGGACCAAACCAAACACTCGGGTCTTGCAAAGCTCCCAGGAGATTCTGGGTAGCAGCCCCGATGGCTCAAACAACAAAAACCAACAACACCCAATCTGGTTTCTTTATTTGAGACTCGTAAAGCAATTTGTTGTGGGAATAAATCTTTCCTCCAAGATACACAGCTACAAGAAACATGACCTTATTTTTCTTTAATACAACTTAATCTCTATTCTGATCCCTCACCATGCCAGAGGACAGATGATAAATCTTGACTAAAATGAGGAGATCCAAATTCCTCTTCCCTGCAACGTGTCTGTTTGATCCAAGGAGCATGCAAGGTTGTGAATGTAGTCTGGTGCTTGTTGTCACCTCCTGGGTGACAACCATCACCCACCCTTCTCATTGCTACATCTCACAGAAGGCTGCTAAACACAGTTCTTCCTGACCACAGGTTGTTCAGGGTCAGTAGCTCTCCATCTGACACCAGATCCACAGCCCTGACATCACTACGATGCCCAGGACCACTGAGTCAGCCGTGCCTTTCATCCTCAGAGCTGAGGCATTTGGCCACACCCACCACCGCTGGCCATGCCCCCTTCCCTTTCTCAGATCTGGCCCAGGGAGCTGAAGGTAAGGTCCTCTTTTCAGTGACTAGACAACTTCTATACACGTGTTGCTTCCTCCCCCAAGAGCCCGAGGAAGCTTTATTTAGACTGGTCTGGAGTTATCTATTTTTAGTTATCTGATATTCACTCATCCTTTTATGGATGCTCCAAGTCCCTTTTGTTCACTAAGACCAAGGGGTTTTTGAGTGTGAGAAGTTGGAAGCATTACTCTTTTCCTGCTTTGTTATACCCCTTACCATGTTGTATAATTCCAGGAAGCTATGTGCATGTGACCTGGATGGACTTAGGCAGTGCCCAACCTGGACAGCTGTGTGTGTGCATATGGTCCTTTATTAACAAAGCAAAACAACAACCAAAACTGCCCTGAATAGAACTCAGGAGGGTGAGCCTGGGGGTTACTTGGGAATTTGTGAACGGATATCAAAAGCAAGAATGATTTTCCTCTTTCTGTTTTACCTTATTCTCTCTTCAATCTTAGCACCTCAGCACATCAAAGAAAACCTCAGCCTGCCCCATCTGAGCCTGAGTAACTTAGAATCTAAGAGGAGAAGCTGGAGACCTCTGATGTGACCAAGAAGAGCCTTAATACCTTCCCAGGGCAGAGTGCACCGAGTGCTGGTGTGGGCTGGGGGAACCCTGGACAAAGTTTGCACTCACCGACAAGCTCCAGATACCTGCAGGATCAAAAAAGAGCCTCTTAAAATGCACCTGGCTTTGCCTGTCCTCAATCCCCCAACTCTAAAATGTATTGGTTGCCATGGCAGCCACTGTCCAATTGAAATTCTCATTCACAGAAATATTGCTTCCTCGGACACAAAGGCTGCTCTGTCCAGAAATTATCCACAGGACCTGGCCTGAGAGATGGAGCTTAGATCCTGATTTCAAGGCACCAGGTGACAATGAACAGATGACCCACCCAGAGATGTCCCCACTGATGCCCCCAGTGCCTGATACATCACTGTTAATTCTCCCACTCGACGATATCAAACACTTTTTCTGTGTCAAGCAAAACACTCAGAGACACCAAGTCCCTGTGGCCACCAATGAATTTAGTCGAGGAAGCTGATTAGGAAACAGAATTAGAAAGCAACTTAATAAAAAGGGTAACAGCAAGCTTGTGAGGACTGTAGAGGTACCAGACCGGGGAGGAGGAATCCAGATGTTTTTCAGGTGGGAGCTGAGCTGAAGCTTAGTGAGTCTCATGAAAAACTCATCCATTATAAAAAAAATTTTGACTTTTAAATTTTCTTTGGGGGGAAATGCTGCAAAAGTTAAGAAATGGAGGGACTGGGAAAGGAGCAGAATTAGGGTGTGTGATGTGAAATTCCCAAAGAATCAATAAAGAAATTATGCTAAAAAAGATAACGACTCAAGTAGAGAAGCAGCTTCTCTGTTCGCATTAGAAAATGTGGGCAAATGCTCCATGCCTGAAAATAACAGACAAGAGCTGCTCCCTAAAGGCAGGGAATGGGCAGGAGAGAACGTCAGAAATGTAGCTTGTCTGGAGCTTTTAAAAGTCCTTCCAGAGTCAGGCGGTGGTAGCGCACACCTTTAATCCCAGCACTTGGGAGGCAGAGGCAGGAGGATCTCTGTGAGTTCAAGGCCAGCCTGGGCTACCAAGTGAGTTTCAGGAAAGGTGCAAAGCTACACAGAGAAACCCTGTCTCGGGGGAAAAAAAGTCCTTCCAGGACCGTACGCATAGTCATGGGACAGCTGTCAACATACATCATTGGAGCTAAGCAAGTTCACACGACCACAAATACGAAATACACAAAGAGGCAAAGGAAGTTGAGGAGGAGATCCCAAATGTGGCTAACAGCTAACTCAAGGGGTGAGATCGTGGGAAGCTTTTCTCTTTGTTTAATAGCACTTACTACAATGAACAGAAAGGATGCACATGTGTGTCTGTGCTTGAGTGTGGGGGCATGTGTGTGAGCACAGAGACCTGGCCAGAGGACCTTGAGGCTGGCACGTCACTGGGTGTGGGGGGCTTGGATGCCTCTGTCCCTCAAAAGGGGTAGAAAGGTGGATTTTGTTGTCAACCCCATCAAAGTCAAGTTCCGGTTGGAGACTATAGCAAGGCAGCTCCCTGGTCCATGCTTGGGAAATTCAAGGCCTGCTGGTGCCTCCCTCCCTTTCTGACATAGACTTCATGTGGAGAGCTGGGGGGATGGGACTCGCTGCCTAAGCAACACAGTGGCCAGGGTGCCAGAGCATCAGGGTAATTAGCACTACACTTGTCAAAGGGCCTGGTGCTATTTTTAAAATCTTTCCCACATGTCGGCTTAGGAGAGGATTCCAGGAGGGCCACCCAGTTACCTTGTGCTTCAGGAAGGCAATGGAACCACCCAGAACCTAGAGAAAGACACCCATCTATTTGCAACCTTTATTTCTGAAAATGGGGGGTGGGTGGGGATGAGTCAACCAGAACATTCCATCTGTACCCCTCTTGTGATGTGGATGTGAAACGTCTCCCAAAGGCTCACATGCTCGAACACTTGCTCATGCAACTGTGCATGGCCTCAAGGCTGGGCCTAGAAGAATGAATTAGGCTGTGGAGGCGTGCCTTGAGCTTTCTTAGCTCCACCCAGTTCCTGTCACTTCCTGTGACCAGCCTCCATGGAGCTGCCTCACCTTCTGGCATCCCTGCCCATCCTGGCCATGATGGATGGTCCCCACAAACAGCCCAAAATATACCCTCCCTCTCTGAAGTCACTGCCTGTCAGGTGTGTGGTCACAGTGATAAGGAAAGGTAACTAATACAGCACCCCTTCTCTGTCACCCGGAGCCACTGACTGGGCTTGGCTAAACCCCGGCTGCAGGGGACATTTCTGTTTGGTGACTCCAGAGCTAACCTGCTGGTCCTGCCACTCATGAGAGCTTGAACTTCCTGTATCTCCATTTCCTCCTGTATGAGCAGAGGGGTGTATTAGAGCAGCAGGCTTCTACAGAAGGCTGTTGTCTTCAGCTAAAGGCCAGCAAACTGTGGCCCTCAGGCTAAATCTGGCCCTTGTCATGTTTTTTCATAAAGTTTTATTGAAAAAAACAGCTGTGCACACTCACTTACATCACAGCTCCAACTTTCTTTAAGCTACAATGGCAGAACTGAGTCACTGTGATGGAAACCACAAAATGGCCCATCGAGTCTAAAATGTTTATTATTATCTGGCCCTTCGAAGAAAGCCTAATTAATCCACCTTAGGCTAAATTCCTCCAGAAGCCGAACTTGAGATGATGATTTGGGTGCAAGTGACCTATTGAGGAAATGCTACTGAGAGAAACCAGTGAGGGAGAGGGGGAAGGAAACAGAAAAAGAAAGCAGACAAAGTAAGATCACAGTTTCATGCTCTTAAAGTCCCCAATCCAATCCCAAGAGCACCACCAGGTCTCTTCCAGGGAAGACACTTAGGCAGTCTGGAAAAAAGGTAGCAGTGCATGTTAGAAGATCAAAGCCCACAAAGCTGGGGCATCTCAGGGCCTGGAGGGGACCCGGGCAGAACTCAGTTGGGGTTTGCCCTGGGTGTTTGTACTTGTTCCCTGTAATGAAGCTTGTCAGGCAGGAGTCAGGGTGCCAAGCACTTCAGGCTATTACAGTGTATGCTCCTTGTCACCCTCCTGGAAGCGGGAAGTAGGTGATGTTCACTTTGTATCTGAGAAGTAAATGAGATCATGCTGGCCAGGTGCTGGATACCAACCTCACAGAAGACGTTGCTAAGAAGACGTTGCTGGCGATGCCTGTGAACAGGAAACCCGGTAGAGAACAGACCAGTTTTCCTCAGGGGCCCTTCAGTTGGGTTGGTATTATACAAAGCCCACCATAGTTTTGGTTGGAATGCCACTCGGGGAACAAAGACCAGATGTGAGCAACTGGAAATGCTGAGCAGTGTTACAGGGGCTGAGCTGGACCTCTTCTCCATCAAGACTGACCCTCAAGTCCAGACTTGGGAGAAAACAATGACAGTCTGGGACTGCTGGGCAACGTCAAACAGTTAGTACCTAACACATCTGAGACCTGCAAAGCAAGGCCAAGCCATTAGAAGTGTAAAGCCAACTGCCAGCAGGCCTTGAGGCCAAAGACACAGGGTAGATTGACTTCCTGGGTACTACCTTTATGGAGGACACCCAGTGGTACCTCATTACTGTGATTGTCTCCCTGTCTCTCAAGCACCACCTGGTTTATCCAGGAAGCCTGATGATGCAAGGGGTCTTGAGTTTATATCCACCTGCTCTTGGTGGCTGGGTCCCCAAAGAATCTATTTATTATTTTCTTTTGGTCCCGAGCCCACAAGCATCTAGCTTTTATCCTTTAAGACTACAAGCCCCACCCCCAAACACACAGCACAGTTCCTCAAGCTCTGCCACTCAAAACTGCATTCCCTTAGTCCAACCTCCTGGGAGAAAGAGGGTGCAATACATTAAGTCACCAACACCTTTGTGTGAATTTTCTAATCAGATTCTTGCCTCTGCATCAGCCAGGTGTTAAGAAAGTCCCAGGCACTGAGATGGGAGGTTACTGAAAAGAGATGGGAATGGGGGGGGGGGCACAGAGCAGAAGCCTGGTCAGTCCGATGCTCTGGAGAACATCTGGAAAGGGCCAGAGACCCTTCGAAGCTCTTTTTACAACCACCCATTCTCCTGGCGTAGAGAAAAGCAGTGACTTCTCCTGTGGTGTTCTTGGTCCACTGTCCCTGGGGATCTGCTTTCAAGTGCGGAGGCAGCGATGACAGGGTAACAAATGTGCTGGTGTGCAGGCAAGCCACACCCCCGGCCGGCAGCAGGCTGCTGCAGGACACTGGCCTCGGGGTTCACACCAGGCCACCGAAAGGCAAGCCCAGGTGGGTTCTGCCTGTCTTCCCCTCCCTAGCCCATACCTGGCACATGATGCCCCGTGGGGTCCATCTGCCCTGCTTCTGAGGTCCCTCTCCGACATCATCAGGGTATTATCATTATCATCTGACTTAGACATAGTACCCCCGTTAATAAACTGAGCAGCACTCACGTCTTACCAAGGACTTAGTCTCCACCAGGCACTATGTATGCTTGCCCTAGCCACCATTGGCCAAGCAAGCCAGCCTCCCTGGCAAAGCCTGACGTTCATTAATTACAGAGCTGTTATCCAACTCAGACTTAGAGAGCAGGAAGTGGAGAAGTTGGTGGCATTCAAAGCCACGGGGCAGGACACGCAGGTCTGCCTGGCTCCGAAGCTGGTTTCTCTGCTGCCTTCCACAACAGTCTGCCTCTCCCTGTCTCAAACTCACCCTGCAAGGTCAGAGAAGGACCCCAGTTTTTCCAGCGGGGTGATGATAAAGGAGTGGAGCTCTGAGAGCGAGGGTCCTGGTCCACCTAAGCGTGGCTGAGAAAGGGTGGTGGTGCGCTTGGCTGGTGCACCACCCACAAGCAATAAGCTGGAGCCACCCTGCCTGCCGCGAACACATGCATGATTCTGACTGCTTCGGAAACCGACGTCCTAGCTTGGAGGCCTGGGCTCTGATGCATGGTGAGAGATGGATTTTAGTCTGAGGGAATGTCTTCGCGGCCTCTAAAAGTCCAAGACAGGATCTCGAATGCCAGAAGGAAGGCTCCCAGGGACACCTGTAAGGCCAGTGGACAGAGGAAGAAGCCAAGAGGAAGTCTGGCCTCTCCCTGATCCCAACGGGGACTCTGCCTCATGAGGCGAGGGGCCAACCCTTAACCTCTCATACCTGTCAATCATTTGCTACGGGCTTTCCTGCATGGGAGGTGGGAAGGGCATTTGGGGCTAAGTGACAATTCCCTAGAGAATAGTACAGCTGCAAGCTTCAGCACCCAACATGCGCAGCCGCTGGGGGATGCTGGCAGCTGCTGAAGGACCTGGGCAGGATGCCATGGCATCTGCTGGGAGCAGGGGACTCAGAAGGCAGGGTCATCACCGACTGACTTCAACTGCTACAAAAGTCCGTGCCCATTCCTTCCCTCTTTCCCTTCCTCCGTGCAGATCTTTAGCCCTGCGTCATCTGGGCTCAAGTTTCTGGCTCTTGTATCTGGCCATCAGCAGTCACAGCCCGATCTAAAGGGCACAGGAAGCCATCAAGTTTGAACTCTTCCAAGCTGGGGCCTGCTCACCCCCAACCCCTTCCGGCAGTCTGTCTGTGAGGGGATTCCCAGTGACGCACTCAGGAAGGCAGCACAGAGCAGCGGCCCCAAGCCAGGCCTGGGGATCATGAATGAGGGCAGAGACACAGCCAGGCTGTTCCTCCTCACCAGCCCGAGCTGCGGCCCCCAGCCGGGCCAGCAGCTGCCCTCCTGAGGCAGCCCAGGCAGGCTCAATGCCCAGCCCTCGATGGCCAGGAGCCGAGCTGGCCAGGTCCACACGGGAGGTCATTTCTATAGCTTTCCAGAGCGGACCCGGCTCCACGTGCTCTAACCTCCTCATCCTCCATTCCTCTGGGCTGCCTTGATTTGTTCTACGATTATTCCCTAAGCACAGATGGGCCACAAACTGAGAGCTGGGGAAGGATAAAGAGTAGCACACACAGGCAAGGTCTTTTCCTCCGTTCCGGGTCAGGAGGACTAAGCGCAGGGCACAGCGTGCTCTTAAAGTGTCTCCCGGGCAAGGAAGCTGGATTCCTCTGTTTTTTCATAGGTCTGGTTTTCCTTCAAGGTCGCCACCCTACAGGGGGGACATAGTTTAAACCCGCCATCTACGCTACTTGCCAACTCATCCACCTTAAGAAGAGCGAGCTTTTCTCCATTGGGGAGGTGAAGAGATGTGGAAGTGAAGGCCACGGTACCTTCAACTTCGGAGCAGTCTCTGCTCTCCCCGTGGAGGGCGAGGCCACTAGAGCACTTCAAAGCAAAGAGCAACCCCAAAGTAAGAGGGTAGGCCCAGCACAGCCACGCCTCAAGGTTTTGGATTCCCAAACTTGCTTCTCCACTCAGAACCTCCCCTAAGCTCTGAACCTACTATGTGTCTTCCTGCCCGGTCCACTCTTCCCATCAGACAGTATCTTCATCAAAAACCCATATGCCATTGTTGTGTTTGGGATTGATTAAACAACAGAAGTTTATTTCTCCACACTCTGGAGACTGGGAAATCTAAAATCAACGTGTCAGTGGCTATGTGTCTTCTGGGAACCCGCGTCCTGGTTTGCAGGTGACTCCCTTATGTCCTCATGTGGCAGAGAAGAAAGAGAGCTCCTGTGTCCTCCACATTATCTTATGAGGACATTAATCCCCTTCACAGGGGTTCTAGCTTCCTGACCTCATCACCTCCCCAAATCCCAACCTCCAAACAGGAAGCAGGTAGGGATAAAGTTCAACACAAGCGTTTTTTAAAGGGTCATCAACGTTTATTCCACAGCAGACTAATTCAGAGTGAGCTCAAACTCAACACATCCAATGTGACTAGGGCTCTCCCTCCCACACAGGGCCACCCAGTAGGCCTCTCCACCCCAGACGGACACACTAGTGGGGGTGTTTCCCTCCTCCCCAGCCTCTGATGCCCAGTTCAGTGTTAGTTCCCATTTGCTGCCCAAACAGATCCTGACTCCTTCAGCTCATAGCCATTAGCCCTTCCCAAGTCCAAGGCACAGCTGCTCCCCGAGACAACAGAGGGGGTCATCTATAGGTTCCACTTATGCTGCTCTCGAGTCATCCCCTGGGAGTCAGAGGAGCCTTTTGTTACTTCTGACAGAGAACCCTTGGACAATTTCCAGTCCTCTGGGATCTGGTCCCACCTCTCTCTCTCGGATCACTGTCTCTATGGTTGCCACATAACCCAACTGCAGTCTAGCCCCTCTAACTCACCTGCGTCTATTCCTGTATGGGGCCTCTGTGCCCAGGTTCAAATCCCCAGAGTCCTCACACCTCCCTTCTAGTTGATTCACTCTCAGGGAAACTCGTAGGTTTGAGCTCAGGTCAAATCCCCGCCACACACCCTTCGTTCAGTAGTCTGGTTTGATCAGCGTTTCCCCCACTGGATTCTTATCTGTTTGTTCCTTGAGATAGCATTGCACTTTGTAGCCTGTGCTGTCCTCAAACTCATAATTCTCCTGCCTCAGCCTCCCAGGTTGTGGGATTACAGTCAAACTCCCACAGGACTTTAACTTCCTGAAGGGAATAACAATCTCTGTTTTATTAACCTAAATTAAACTCTGAAGGTCTAGTACATTGCCTGGCACAATGGTAACTAAATACTTTTTGTATAGCCTGAATGAATAAAATCTTAAATGAGCTATTGGAATAAGTGAAATGTAGCCCTTATCTTTTAGTGACTCGTTCTAATATCCCTGTTGCATCCTGGGGAATTCTGGAAGTGGGACACTAACCCTCTAGGGACATTTTTTCCATCCTGGGTATACAGGTCCAAAATCCCAGCCACCAGGAAGTTCCATTCTGGCAGGAAGTAGAACAAATTTGTTTGCAAATCAAGCCAGGGGCTCCTGGCCAGGTCCCTGGGCAGAGCCAAGTCAGCCTCATGCTAGTCCACAGATTCAGGTTCTCTCACCATTGTATTTCTTTTTGTCTTGGCCTGGGCATTACCTTCATCTGCTCCTCTGCCTCTCTTCACTCTCTCCTGGTCTAGAGAGAAGTTCTCAGCTTCAGCCCAAGGCAGAGAGACAGGCTCTCCAGACTGACAAGGTGAGTCAGTGGGCCTGGGGTCCAGCAGTTCTGAGAGCCTGCCCAGAAGAAAGAACAAGAGCGTCTCTCTGCTCTGTGCTGGTCACTGCAGACAACAGTCCTCCCATGTGGTTTCTCCTAGTGTTTCCTGCCTGGATAAAAAGGAGGCTTGGAGAGATTACTGATGATCAAGATTATTTAGGAGATTGTCAGCTGACTATGACCTACAAACCAAATATAGACCACTACATGGTGGGGTGAATGTTTTATTAATACAGATCTGTGTTCTTTTGTTTACTCATTTGCCTATGGCTATTTTTGTGCTACAGTGATAGAATTCCTATAATTCAAAAAGCCAAATAAATACATATATACACACATATGTATACATATATGTGTATACATTTATGTATGTGTATATAACCTAACCCTTTACATTTTTTTTATGATTTGTGTGTATGTGTGTCTGTGTGTGGCTACGTGCACTCGTGTGCAGTGCCTGCAGAAGCCACAAGAGGGCATTGTTTCTCCTGTAGCTGACATTACAGGAAATCGTGAACTGCCCAACATGAGTCTTGGGAACTGAATTCAGGTCCTCTGATAGAGCAGCAAGCATGCCTAACCATTGAGTCATCTCTCCCTTGATCAAGGAATCCTTGCCCAGCTCACCATAGACCACATCCACTGTCTGCATGAAGGGCAGGAACCCATTTAACCTCAGAACCAGTCTCTGCAAGAGCAACAAGCGCTCTTAACTGCTGAGCCATCTCCCCCATCCTTAAAAAAAAAAAAAAAACCCAAGCCAACTCCTATTTCAGCACCCCTGCTTTTTATACTTGGCCTTAATGCATCAGAGTAGTTTGACCTACGTTTCCAGCGAGTGTGTCCCACTGCCTGTTGAGTTGTTTGCCGTGGGAATGGTTCCCATAAAAATGTCAGCTCAACCAATCCGGCTCATCCCTGAGGAATTTGGACTAAGGAAACCAAGAGTCCCCATCTTTCTGGGGAAATGGATTCTATGGGATTTGAGGCTGGTGGCCGCTTATGAGAACAGGTGCTCCTCATTAGAGGGAAAGCGGAGTCAGATGAGGACCTGTGATGTGTGACCCTGCCCGGGGCTCTAAGAGAAAGGAGAGAGAGGCTTTGGTTCCTAAATGTCCCCAATTCCAGCTCCATGAAGACAGATGTTCTCTTCCTAGATCACCTGGGCCTCTTGGGGTTGTGTTAAAAAAGAAAAGGGAGGAAGAACGCTGCCGTGAGAGGACTTCATTGCTAGGTATATACCGACTCACAGAACTCAAAGGTCCTAATGTACTTCGGGCTCAGCTTGACCCAGCAGCTCGAATAATGTTGCCTGTGACCCGTGGTTTTTGGTGCCTCCATCCTGTCTTTTGTAAGGATGGCTTGATCCCCCAGTCTACTTTTTGTCCTCTCTCATCTCTGGCCACTCTAGAGTCTTCAAGGTGGCTGCAGAGATGCTCACAAGTTCATGCCGACCTGCACTCTGGGAGGTAGTCCCGGCAGCTCTTCCCATTTGAGGATTGACACCTTGCCCGTGATCTCCAAAGCAGTGACTTGGACTGGTGGAGATAAATGTGCTGTTGAGATAAAGCTCCCCATTGCTTGATTCAGTTTTCCCACTCTCAATAGCATCTGCTTTTATGACCCAGGTCCTGCGATGTTCATCCCACACGTTACCAACCCTAAAACTCATAAAGCCTTCCAAGGCACTTACCAGGGCAATCTCCATTTTTATTAACACGGAAATCAGAGCTCAGAGAGTGTGGCCACCTTACCCAGGGTCACACAGCTAGCACCTGACAGTGCTACCGGTATCCAGAAGTCAAAAATGGCCTGTGAAAGGCCCTGAGCGCCTGACCCCTGTGTGCCTTTTACAGCAGAGGCCACCTAATAGTCACCGACCCCACCCTATTGCTGCTCTTCCGCTACTTGTCACTGTCCTCTGACCCAGGTCCCTTGCACACGGGGAGATGTTTTTTGTCCAAAGATCCCAAGCTTTAGACCGGGTTACTCAAAAGTCCTGTTCCCACCTCTGGGTTTCTCTGGACTCTATTCTCATCTCCACCTCGAGCTGTTTCCATGGAAACTGCTGGGCTCCTGTATCCCTTTCATCCTTCTTTCTGGGAAGCAAGGCCAGCTCTCTGGCACCCTGGTAGCCAGGCCTGACCATTATAAAGACCAAAGAGGCAGTATCTGAGAGAAGCATTTGCAGGGAGAGGGCGGAACCAGGACGTGCTCCTGGGTTTTCTTTGAAGTGCTCCAGAATAACACCAGGTGCTCTGAGGAGCTCTGCCAATTACTGCGGCCCACTATGGGTTGCAAGGTGTTTGCCATCCCATCTCTGGCATCTCACAGCCACATTCTTCATTTCCTGGGGACCTGGGACAGAGGGCTCATGGGGGAAATCTGCTTACCATGTCCTCGTGTCAGTGACAGCCCTCAGAGGGGACAGTCAGTGGCAGGAGGGGTGCAAAAAGCAAGGCCTGATCTGTCCCTTCTGGAGAAGAAAGGACCCAGTCACTGGAGGACTGGCGGACACTGGGAGACACTGTACATGGCACTGGTGGTCTGGGTCTACAAAGTAGATATTTCCCGGGAACGTGGCATTTGATATACAAGGACCCTGGTACCCGAATGAGCCAAAGTGACCTCAATACCCGACCCTGCTAGGCCCTGCTTAAGGGTGGTTCCCTCTGAGCCTTGGTTTCCTTCTCTTGAAGATGGGTCCAAATCTTAATAGAACAGCTGAGGAGCAGCTGTGTGAGCCAACAGAGTATGATACATTACAACCACCAGGGAAGGCATACACAGACACCAACATCCACCGCTGTCACCGCCGCCGCGGCCGCCGTCTTTATCATCATAGCGTTATAAAACTCAAACAGAAGTCCTGGAGGAGCAGGATCTCAGACACTGGAAAATACTTAGGTCTTTCAGCAGGAAAAGCACTGTTTCTGTCATTGGCTTTCCCTTGCTTTGACCTTGCTTCACCTTCTGATGCTGGGCAAGGCAGTCTAGGCTGCCGCCTGACCTCCACACAGCACCAAGTCTGAAAACAGCACCCTGTGTCTTCACACGGGCCCCAGACTCCCAAAGTCTGCTCACTTCAATGTGTCTGGGACCATGCAGCCTCACAGTGCCCCTTCCCACAGCAGCCCCAGGATCTGGAGAGGTTTGCCAGAAAAGAGAGCATACGTGGGCATCCCTTTCAAGTGAGTGGCCTCAGATGGAGAGAGAGGGCATTCTGGACATGCCAAGCAGGCAGGAGGAGTCTGGCTCCTGGGTTGCCAGGTGTGGGCTAGGGCTAGTCTTTCATAATGTGAAGAAAAGTTCCTCTTAGCCCGTGTGGTTATCAGTATCCATTTTTCCATTTATCCTCAACCACACACAGGATTCTTGGTGGCAAACCCTTGAGTACATCATTTGTGGTCCTTACATTGACGTTGTGAGAGGAGCCAGGCACTGCCTTGGGTGTTTACAGAGCCAGCACACAGCTTCTGCCTGCAGACCGGAGCTGGGAGGGGCCAGGAGGGAAGTCAGAGAAAGGGACTCCGGTGGCAGGTGCCAGAGCCAGGAAGATTGAGCCTGGCGCTTGGGTGCACTGGAGTCAAAGGCTGCTATCCTGGAAACAGCATCTGCCTCCTTTGCCCCCTGGACCTCACTTTGGCATTCACCCTCCCAGGAGCAACTTCACTGGGGGATGCAGGAAGTTAAGCCTTTGATGTGGAATGCTCTCCAAAGGCCTTTGTGTTATGGGCCTGGCTTCCAATTCAGCAGTGTTCAGAGGTGGGATTTGAGGAAGGGGAAGCGAATGGGTGGCAGAGCTCTGACGTCATTGATGGGTTACTCCATTGATGGTTTAATAATTGATTACTAGGAGGTGGTAGAAACTGTAGGTAGGCGGGACTGTTGGGGAGGCAGCGAGTCACCAAGGCGTCAGTGGGAGGACAAGACAAGCTGTGTCTCATCCCAGCTAGGCTTCCCTTCTTTCATCCCTCCCTCTTTTTCTCTCCCAGTCTCACTTCCTAGCCAGGCTCCCACGATGACATACTGTCTCACCACCACCCATGAGCAATGAACCAAAATGCCCACATACTAAAACCTCCGAAACCATGAGTCAAAACAAATCTTTTCTCCTCTAACTTGACTTTCTCGGGTGTCTTGTCACAGTGATAGAAAGCTGGCCAATATTCTGATCAAGAAGTCCTTGCCCAGTTCACCAGAGACCACAAGCACTGGCTGCATGCATGAAGGACAGGAACACACACTTGCTTAACCCTCAGAACAATTTTAAGATACCCACACTCCCATTTTACAGACTAGAAAAGCTGAGGCACAAACAGGCTGTGTAATCCAAACAAGGTTGCAGAGGGTTTGTTGGTTTTTTGCTTTGTTTTATTTGATTACTTGTCTGTTGTTTTAGGAAGCAGACTCGAGGAGCTTGATTCTAGAGCAACCGTTCTTTAGAACTGAGCTTTCTTTCCTTTTCATAGGCAAGACTTAGGCAAAGGGCCTCAAGCTTGGTCATTTCTGAGCCCTGGCCGCTCAAGGCTAGCTTTTTCTGCCTCTTCTTCCCTAGTCGTTCCCGTAAATAACCTCAAATACATTGGGCCCGGGCAACACATGAGCAGTTTTGGAACTCGGACTCTATGTTGCCCTTTGAGGTCAGCTGAGGGGCTGCCCCACCTGACCCCAGGAGTCAGCCTGCTCCTCTCTGCCCCGCCCCCAGCTCCTCCTCTCCTCTAGCGACCTGCTTTTGATTCTCACCTCCTTCTCTTCTGCTCTCCCTTCGAAGGCAGCTCAGCTAACACTCATTAGCACATGTTAATGAGCACCGATTCATGTCTCTGTCCTTCTTTTTAGGGGGGGGGGGTGCTGCTGTCACTCTAAGGGTAAGGCATCCGTGAGGCTAGCACACACTACAGGGCCAAGACCTTCCGGATCCGGAGGCTGACTTGGACCGGAGGTGTGCTTGCTGTCGGTGAGGGGGGAGAGGGGCCGTTTTTGTCCAAGAGAAGCTCAAAGCATCCCTGGGTCGGAGTTTAATATTCTCTACCTGCTGCTGTAGACAATCCCTACTACCATGACCCTCGGTGGGTGGGGTTCACATCTGGAACTGTAGGCTCCAGTCTGCCACTCCCTGGACAAAGGTCTGAAAGTCCCGAGAGCAAGCCCAGGCTGTGGCAGATACAGGAGGGGAAAAGGGAGGTACCCCACAGGGGAGTATCTCCTCCAATCCTATCTGAATCCTCCCTGCACCTTGCAGATCCCAGCTGCTCAACTACAGTAAAAACCTTGAAAACTCTTTCCTGCAATTCTGCCCCCCCCCACACACACACACCTTGAGGGAGTAAGAGGGCGTGAAAAGAGTTCTGGGTTCTAATCTTAGCTTTGCTACTTTAGTAATACTACTGCTGCGGCTAGTAACAGGATGTCCTCGGGATGGACAGAGAGAAGGAAGGCAGGAGCAGCCTCTCCCATTTCCACCGAAAAGCCTGTGGTGTTCCCGACAGGCACCCAGAAATCTCGTTGAAGACTCTCTCGGGGGTCCCCCAGGAACCCTAGCAGAGGAGTCCCAGCCTCCGCCCGTGCAGCGCCGCGCCCTGCGCGATTCCCTGAGTGTGCGCGCCCCCTGCCGGCGGCCCGATGCGGTGCAGCTCCGGGCCGCCTTATAAAGGCAGCGTGGCGCGCAGCCCCAGAGCGAGAAACGGAGCCTAGCTGCACCGGGTGACAACGCTGAGCGGCTTAAGATCTCCAGGAGCGGCTCGCCATGGCTGGCCCGCAGCAGCAGCCCCCTTACCTGCACCTGGCCGAGCTGACAGCATCCCAGTTCCTGGAAATCTGGAAGCACTTTGATGCAGACGGTCAGTAAATCTCCCAACTTCTGGGTCCGTTGACCCCCCGGGGGACCTGAGGTTGGCAAAGGGGTCAGGGGCTTTGCTTAATGTGGGCAGGTATGCTTTGCCCGCCAAGAGGTTTGTTCTGGTGGCAGAGCCTGCTGGGGTCTTGAGTTTGGGAAACGCCCGGACTGCCCTGGCATCAACTGTCAGTAAGTTTTCCCAATGCAGGGTGCCCAGGGCCCACGTTCTGAGCAAGTCGGAGCTTTCCCCGAGAGGAGGTCTGGGGAGAAAGCTCCCCATGATTCCCCTGCCTCCTTCCCCACCTTTCCTTTCAAGCTATCTCTCTGCCTCCAGCCCTGTAGCCACAGGTCTCCAAAACCCACTTATTTCTCCCCTTAATCCTTACCCTCATCGTCAGTACGGACGATGGAGAAAGCTGGGCATCCTGAAGGGAAACTCAGGAGCCTCCTCTGAAGCTGGGGGGCTGGTTGGCCAAAAGCAGGTGTAGAGAATGGATTTGGGGCTCTTAGCAAACCCGGGATGTCTTTACCCATTTTCCAACCCCACCAGTATGTGGGTTTCCCAACTACAGAGCAGCGGGTGTGGTGGGGAGGCTCCTGGTGCTAGCCCCCAGCCTGCTGCCTGGTGGTCGAGCCTCGGGTACCTTGAGTGACTGACTGTCTGTGGATGGGGGTGATTATCTTAAACACCCCAGCGACCAACACTTTGCTCTACGTGGTCTTCACAAGACCACCCCAAAAATTGAGGTCCGGGTGAATGGCTTTGGAGGTGGCTCCCACACCTGAGATTCCAAGTGTACGAGAAGAGCACACACACCACCCCCCCAGCCCCTCATCTCTCCCCTGCCCTCACTCCCAGTTTCTGATATTACTGGAGACTTTTCCATCACTAAAAAAAAAGGGGGGGAAGCCATTTCAATTCACCCTCCCATGCCCTGGTTGAGGTGGGCACCCAGAACACACTAACGTCTCAGACCTGTTGGCAGGGTGGTGGCTAGGGACTCTTATCCCGAGACAGAGAGAGACAGGGTGAGAAATAGTCTTATCAGTTGGCAACCCCAACTCCCTGGATTCCCTCCCTCCTCTCTGAATCCCCTTGGCAGGGTGTGAAGGTGGGGTGCACAGAGATCCTCTGCTCCCAGCGCTGTGGCAAAGAAAGGGTTAATGTCTGAGGCTGCCAATAGGTGAGGTTTCCTCTCCCTCCAGGCAACTGAGAGAGCTGAGGACAAGGTATCTGTATTCCTGGGGTAAGACAGTCATCAGCCTGAGAATTACTGAAGGTGGTGGCTCAGTTGCTCAATCTGAAAAATGGGGCCAAGGAGGGAGGGGCTGCCTTTCACCTCCCTGCGCCTGCCGCCCAGGATGGGAAGGGTTCCCAGAGCCTTGCAGCCTGTCGGCACTGCGTCGTTGCATGGGACATGCTTTGGCCAGTGCATCTGCACCAGAGACTTGCATGAGTCAAGGAAAGTTACCAAGCTGTCAAGGTTATGCCACTGGCCAGGAGCTAGATGAGTCAGCTATAAACACCGACTCCAAGTCCACTTTTCCCTGGGGACAACCAGCAGCCCTCTCCATCATCATGAAAACCTTATATTAAGATCTGGTCTGAGACATTGCACTTTTTTAAAAAACGGTTGAGCCCTTTGGAGTCCCACTCTGAGATGCTTCTGGGAAGGGTCCCCTTGTGCAGATGAGGAGGCTGACATGAGACTAGCCTGGTGATGTTGGCTCACCTGGGGCTCATGTCCCCATTCAAGGGGACTCCTCCTGGGCTAGGAAGAGGGATTTTTCTACAGCGTAGTACTATCCCACCAAAGATCCTCAGCCCAGCTTTGGAGGTGGTGGGCAATTCTTTTTATGGCAGAAAGGGACCCTTGGACACATCCACATACCTCCTCAAGAAAGTCCCCAGCGGGACCAGAAATGAAATCGATGGGACTCTCAAAGTGCGTATGTGGACAGGCTGGAATTCCACTGAGGAATCTAGAAGTAAGTTTGGGGCTGCCTTTTTATGTACCTTTGTGGTTGACCCTCTCCTTGGCCTCTTGAACACCCCAAGGCTGCAGGTGAGCCCAACTCCTCATCCCCTGAGCTGCTCTGGCCCCGTTTGAGGCTTTCTCTCTCTTACCTGCTCTGCCTTCTGTTTGCAACTTAAGGATCCCTTGCACGAGGTTTGCTGCTCAGTACCTTAAAGACCCCTGGGAGACTCCACAGCTCACAGGGTCCCTGGAGTGAGCTCACTGGAGCCCAGTTAATGACAGGCACCAGGGAGAGGAGCCACCTCACTACCATCCCAGACTCTTGTAAACAAGGAGGCTTTGGAAAAGACCTTGACCCAGTGAGAGCAGGGCTAGAGGAGGGGACTGGGAGTGGGGGACCCTTACTCGGCCCCTCTCAAGTCAGAAAGAAGAGGCACTACCTAGTTCCTTCATCCAAAAAAAAAAGAAAGTGTTTTCAAAGAAGTCACTAGGGGTGGGGAGGGGAAGAGCAAGCATTTGGGGGTGGGGGCTGGACAGGAAGGGGCCAGAGATTTCTTCTAGTCACCTATACAGCCACCAAGGGAGCCACTGGTCTCTCTAATGCAGTATGGGGCATCACTGAGGGGGCAGCCAAGCTACCTCATGCCTCTGCAGGCTCTGGGGCTTCTTCTCTACACGTCACCTCCACACTCCGAGAGACACAGTAGCTGAACTCTCCACTCTGTTGCTTCCTGACCATTTTGTCCGCAATTCTTTGACTCTATAAGATCCAAGTGACCGTGAGGCCTGGAAGCATAGGCCTATACCCTGCTGCTCAGGATGAAGAGTGCAGACTCAAAGACTGCCTGGGTTATAGGATGAGCTTCAGGCCAGCCTGGGCAACTTGATGAGACTCTGTCTCAAAATAAGAAGCAAAAAGAGATGGGGATGAGGTTCAGAGGTGTACTATTTCTCTAGCGCGTGCCAGACTCTAGGTTCAATCAACAGCAAGTCAGTAAGAAAGGGGAAGGAGGGGGAGGGGAGGGAGGGAGGAAGAGAGAGAGAGAGAGAGAGAGAGAGAGAGAGAGAGAGAGAGAGAGAGAGAGAACCAGGTGGCTGAGGGTTAGATGCCCAAGCCAGAATGTAGTTCTCTGTGTAGTTCTGACAAACACTACCAGGCTCCTAGTCCACTGATAACCTGTGTGGAGCCAAGTTGTGGCTCAGGAGAGAAATAGAGGGGCTCTTGCCAACCTTCTAGAAGCAATCAGAATGCAGAGGAGAAAAAGGAGTCCTATAATACATAGGATAGATGTTATGTCCTACGTATAATATAAGATCTATGTAACCTAAATAGTATAGTATATGGGTAGAAAAGTGTACAAACAAGAGAGCCTATTAAAGGAGTTATTAAAACTAACCCCCCCCCCCGTGGATTATATTCAGCTCCACTGTGGAATAGTACACGGCCATCCAAGTGAGACTGAGGCTTTGCAAACACAGGAAAGCACCCCCAAAGGTGCTGCTTTTAGAACTACAGTAAAACACAAAGAAAAGCTGATTTTACTATGTAAGAAGGAAAGAATCGTAAGGACATTTTCTATCCCTGAAGAATGTACACCTAGCTACAGATACCTATTTGGAGTTTCCTGGGCTTTGTCCACTCTCAAATAGCCTTGGTGAGCTAGCTTCACAAAGCCTTCCCCAAGGACTGAGTCTCGTTCCTTATCTGTGTGGGACTCAGTGGTCCCCTACACTGAGGACTTTGAAAGTTTACAATAAAAAGGACCGTGCAGTACTGAGGAGAGCTCTGCCGGGCTCTTCTTTCCCTCCTAAACCCAGTGGCTCTAACAGAAGTGTCCTGCAAACCCGCACACCACTGAGGAGCCAGAACCAGCTGCCTCGGCAGACCCTCCCAGAGCCCCCCACACTGCAGGCTCGATTCTAGTGTGAGGTGGGGGGACTCGAACAGTGTGTCCTGCCAGAGACTGGAGAGGCCTGAGAAACAGCATGGGGGAAGAGAGAAGCTGAGGGTGTATTACACACACACACACACACACACACACACGCACGCACGCACGCACGCACGCACGCACACACACACGCGTGCACACACACATACTATGACAACTCTAGGGACGTTAAATGGGCAGGCTTGTGAAAACAAGGTACGAGATGCACAGTAGACGTGAAGTATTGACATGCTGACTACTATGTCTACGATTCAACAGAACTGCTGTTCATAAGCTCATCATAGACCCCTGGAAACCGCAGGGGGAGGGGCTGTGGAGACGACTTCAAGATAAAGTGCTGGCTTTGCAAGCAGGAAGACCTGAGTTTGATCCTCAGAAACCACATTAAAAAAACAAAAAACAAAAAAAAAAAAAAAAGAATCAGAATGGTGGTACACACTCGTAACCACAAGGTGGTGATAGAAAGATGGGACCCTGGAGCTCCCCGACCAGCTTCAGGTCCGCAAGAGACCCTATCTAAAATAAAAACAACAAAACAAACAACAACAAAACTATGGGTGACACCTGAGCAATGATACCCAAGGCTGACCTCTGGCCTCAGCAACACACAACACACACATTGGGTCTTAGTGCATCACAGTCGGTGGGATCGAGATCTGGGGACCAAGGCATTGTATGTTTGGAGATGGCTTTGTTCTACGGTAGTGAAGCCCTGTAGACATTTTGGCAGCGATATATCAGCATTAAAGGCTCATTGGGAAAGCCTCTTGCCTCGGTTGGGGCAGCTCCTATGGTCTGCCTGGTCCCCTAGTTCCTTTCACCGTCACCCTCATTATTTTCCTAATGGTTCCTTTGGTGTGGCGCGTACACAGTATATCAGCTCTGAGCCACAGATCCTCTGGGTAGCCATCACCTTGCCTCCTAGACTGGGATTGCACCAGCAAGGAGTAGGGAAGCTGTGTCTGTGAAGAGCTGTGAAGAGCTGGGACTCCCCGGGGAGGCAGCTAAGGAGCACGGCTGAGGTGATGTGTTTGCACCCACAAGAAACTTCAGCTGGCCTTGCCCAGGCAGCCACCAACCCAGGAGCTCTACGTCCCTCCCTGGTTTCATCTTGCTTATTCCCGCTCCAGGCATAGGTACTTTTACTAGCTAAGGCCCTTGGGGAGGTTGCTGGGGCTCAGGAGACCCCTCAGGGAAATCTTCCTCAATTCCCACAGAACCAGAATTAATAGAGCGGGAGCTAGACTCTTCAAGAACAGCACCTCTGCCGCACTTGGCCGGCTGGCATCCCTCCTAGCGGATTGCATCAGACGCCCTCCTGTGCCCAGCCAGCCCCATCTGGAGCCCCAGGCTCTGGCCTTCTCCCCTCCCCTCTGGCTCTGGGCAGTCTTACCTCTTGCTCAATCTGCCCCTTCCTTCTGGCCTCCGCATGTCCTGGGACTCAGCCCAGCGTCAGGATTGCCAGCTGTCCACAGGTTCAGGGGACCCATCCTCGCTAGCGAGTCCCGTTCCAAAGTAGCCCCGGCCAAGAGCAGATTAAAATGGGAGTATCCACGCATTCTTCCAGGAGCTGCAGATCTGGGGCATCCCCTCCCCCAGAAGTCACTAGGAGAGGTGTGGGGAGTATATGCATGTGTGTGATGGATAGAGAAATCCAGGCAGGTACAGCTAAGGACAGACCTTATCCCTAGGATGAGCAGAAGGAAATTGTGACCTCTGTTAGCCACATGATGGAAACCCCCAACAGCAAGTCCTCTTTTCCAAGGTGGGATTAATCACACCTGTCGGTTTGCGTGGCAGCAGCCTAAGCCAGCAAGGCAGAAAGCGAAAGGCCTTTGGAAATGGCCAGGGCCTGCCACGCAACCTGCCCGGCAAGCCTCCTGGGCACACTTAACTGCATGAAATCAGAGAACACCTGAGACGTGGGTAAACAGATCCGTGGGCACCGCACCCGGCGCGAGACTCAGAAAGTTGAGGGGAGGGCCTATGATTCTGCCCCTTTTGGGGGTGGGGCTTAGGAATTAAACCTAATATCACACATACGCTTGGTAAGCACTCTACCACTGAGCTGAATGCTGCTCGGATTCTGCATTTCTAACCAGCTCCCGGGTTACCACCAGTCCACATACCACGCAGGAACAGCCAGCTCTTCCGTGGTACTCTGAAGTTCACTTTAACAAGATCCCCAGGTCGTGGCTACCCACCGCCGTGTCTGAGGTGTGCTGCCAGCCTTGGGAGCTTGGAAGACACCCGCACCCCATCAATTAAATCAGAAAACACGTGTAGAGCAAGGCAATGGCGTTGTTATCAAAGCTTCCCAAGCTTCCAGTTGAGAACCAGCACTCTAAAGAGGGCGGGAGTTGTCATAAACCCTTAGGGCTGAAGAGGTGAAGAGATGAAAAATGATGCCTTCCATTTATAGGAGATGTTCCATCCTCCAGAATGTTTCCAAAACATTACCTTGTATGGCTCTTGTGATGCATCTATAGAGTAGAAAGGGTTTGGGCAGTTTTGCCCACCCGTGGGAGAAACTGAGGTACAGAGGAACTGACTTGTTCTAGAGCAAGGGGCGGCTGAGAAAGCAGTAGTACAGTCCCTCCACCTCCTTGGGTACCTTTTGCCTGCTCACCTCAGAAAATCTGTACTTCCAAACCTCAGGGAGGAACAAATAAACCTTTCTGGGGTACAGCATCCTTCAGTCAAGAATTTCCAATCCTCTGTGGTCAGATTCATGGTATTGAAATGTTGTCTGTCCTTAGCTTTGGGGTACACAGTGGTGAAATATGGAAACATAAGTAGGCTCAGGAAGGCTGCAAGGCCCCCAGCTCCCTCTCAGCCCCCCTCCCTTGTGTTCATGGTTGGAAGGAAGTTACGAATGATGGTTACTATCGGTAACCACATCTGTATCAATGCCCATCCACATGAGATTTGCTTACCCCCCATCCCCAACTGTAACAAGGTCACAGAAAAAGCAAGCCTCTCGCCCAGGGTTTAAAACTTCCTAGAAGGATGTTGGCCAACTGCTCTTGCACCCCAGCCTTCCATGAAAGGGCCTGCTAAATGATGGGTGGGCGTGGCCTTAGAGAGAAGGTCTGTTCTCCCAGTGGCAGAAACCCTTCTTCTGGATCCCACCAGTGTGCCCACTCCCCACTTCTCACTCTCTACTTTCAAGGGCTTGTCTAGCTTTTTCAAGGCTGGTCACACCCCTGTGGACCGTTCTGTGCTCTGTGGAACCAGGCCCAGGTCTGCAGCTTGGAGCTGCTGCTCAGTGTGAAACATAAAGACTTATTGCACGGAGCTAAGTTTTGTCCTTTTGTTCAGGCACACAGGGAGATTCTTAGCATGCCCCAGCAGGTGTGCGGGAATTCCCTTGCTGCTCTCTGGATCCAGGGAGGGGGCTTCTTTGCACAAAGCCACCCTCTCCGCTCCTGGCCCCCTCTCCCTGACCCTGTTTACTCTTCCTCTTCTGATTGCCTGGGACCTGCTCAGAGAGTTCTTTCTTGTCCATCCTGCTCCCAAGGCCCCTGGGAAAATCACCTCTGTTCCATTATATCATCAATTAGTAGTCCAAAACCAAAGTGTTCCTAACATGGAGCGGAGGCAAGAACCATGGTGGTGATGACGATTGACACATTTTGTTTCCTTTTGCCGTTCTTGGTTTGTTTGTTTGTTTGTTTGTTTTTTCCCAGATAGGGTCTCACTACATAGATTCAACTAGCCAGTAACTCACTATGTAGCTCAGGCTTATATTGGCAAAGTTAGTGGCCCTTCTCATCAAGGGCCCAACTCCTGATCCTCCTGCCTCAGCCTCCTGAGTGCTGCTGGGGGGCCAGCACCGTACCTGCAGCGCTGGCACTGTGGAGGCGTGTGTGGGCCAGCACTGAAAGTTCATTGTTCTTTGGGTGCATCTGTCCAGCAGTCACAGGAAGAGGCACTGTCATTGATTATTATTATTGTTTATTGTATCATTATTCTCATTTTATAGCTGAAGAAACTGAGGTCCGGAGAGGTGATGCTTAGGAGGAGAAACAGTTGTTGACCCCTAGAAGAGAAGGGCCAGCCCCCTCTGCACCAGGTAGAGGACCTGGAGAGGTGGCAGAACAGCACAGGCTGTGTGAAGCAGGGCCCAGATCAGGGCTTTTGGTAAGGGGTGCTGTGCAGAGCTGAGTGAAGGCTCTTTTCCCTCGTGTGGCTGCCTCTTATTCCAGTTCCCATCAGCCACCTTCTAATAATCCCAGGAAACACACACTCACCCACGTACCTGACCTGGGCTCCTGGCCCAGCCCCTGTGTCCTCTACGTCATGAACCTCAATTTCTGTTCATAGTAGTAGCTCTAAGTCCCCCATTCCACCCACCCCGGAAGCTGCCGATGGTCTCACAGCTGAGCTCAGCTTCCCACCACACTGCCTAACTCTCAAAAGCCTCCCAAGAGAAGAGCCCAGAGACTAAGGCTTTGTGCTCTTAGTCAAGGGGAAGCTGCACCTAAGCAGTGGGATAACTGTCAGGTCACAGCAGAAAAAAAAAAGTCACTAGGCGCCAACTCAGCGGATAGTCGCCAATACCTCTGCTTCTTTGTCCAGAAAGCTCCAGTTCCCCCACCTCACCCCGGCCAGCCAGCCAACAAGCCCCACCCTCTTGTGAATTTCCGACTCTCCCCAAGAACTTTGTAGAACATCCTAGAAGAAAAGACAACTGCCTCATCCCAGAGGAACCCAGTAATCACCTTTCTTTGCAGACAAACATAGATGCATAATTCATCTCATGCAATTCTCTCTGCACGATATTTATTGAAGCATTTTCTCCAGGAAGCATGGCCTCCAAGGTTATTTATTTGGGAATTAAGACCTCAGGGGCACTAGGAAGAGAGGCAAGAATGATCCTCCGGCCCCATGCTACCCAGAGAGGCCAAGGCAAATGCTTCTATGTTGTTCTTTTGTTAAGTCTGCAACTCCACATGCCCTTGAAGAAAGTGACGACCTTCTTAATGATTCAAGTTGGACTCCTCTATGGGGACCTTGCGCTCCTGCTGTCGATCAGATTTGGAACTTGATTTTAGTGGTTGACTAACATTGCCGTACAGGGAAATCACCTGGGAGCCTTAAAAAAGAAGTCACAATCTTAGTTCACACCCCAAGTGTACCAGAGTGTCTAATGGTGAGAGCCAGACATCCATATTTTTTAAATGATCCTCAAGAGACTCCAATATGCAGTAAATTCTGGAACCAATGCCTTAGCCCTGTCTGAGTTCCCTCCCACAAGTGCTAGCATGGACCAGTGACCTTGGCTGTAGACTCGGCTCAGCACTAGTGCCTGGGTCATTCAGGCTCCAGCTCTAAGAACCTATATGAGCTCTCACTGCTCATGTGATCTTCAGAGAAGTCAGGCTTTGACATTCAGAGATGGTTCTAATCATTGCACTTTTCCATGGGTCCTTCCACATCTTGTACACAGATGCTGATAACTGGGCTCCCACAATACCGATATTTGTGACACCCTCATAGTAGACTGTGTGGTTTGCATACAGAACTCCCACTTAGCAGCTGGGGAAGTGGCTGCAGAAGCAGAGGACCAGAGTTGGATCCCCAGCTTTCACAGCAAAGCCACATGTGGTTGTACTTCTGGAACTAGAACTTGGCGGGAGAGACAGGCAGATCTCTAAACTCCCTGGCCAGCTGACCTAGCCAAAACAATCAGATCCAGACTCAGAGAGAGTCCTTGCCTCAAAAACTAAGGTAGAACATGATAGAGGAAGACACACAACACTGACCTTTTGCCTTCATGGGTACACACATGGGTGCACACAACCCACACACACTTTCATAAGCACATGCTCTCTCTCTCTCTCTCTCTCTCTCTCTCTCTCTCTCTCTCTCTCTCTCTCTCTCTCTCTCTCTCCTTCCCTCTCTCCAAAAATCTCATGCAAGCCACATGGCTGTAATCTTACCACATGGAAGGCAGAAGCAATAGAGTCATAAGCTTGAGGCTGGGCTGCACAGTGAGACATTGTTTCAAACAACAGCAAGCAGGACTACTTCGTTATAATAAGCCAGTCTGCAGAGGAAATGGGTTAAATCATTTTCTTCCATGGTTCCCTTCTGTTTCTCAGGATGGTCATAGCAGAGTACAGATTGGGGAACCTAACACAACAGAAATGAAAGCCTTTCTAGTTCTCGAGGCTAGAAGTTTGAAATCAAGGTGTGTGTGTGTGTGTGTGTGTGTGTGTGTGTGTGTGACATGTGCACGTGTGTGTGCATGTGTGCTTTGGGAGGAGAGAATCTGCTGCATGCCTCAGCTTCTAGAGGCTGCAGCAAATCTACACTAGTCTTTAGCTTGGAAATACGTCACTCTGATCTCTACCTCTGTCTTCCCTGTGCCTTGACACCTGTCATAACAAGTGACATCTATGAAGATCTTCCTTCCAAATAAAACCACACTCTAAGGTTCCAGGTGGATGCTGGGAGAATGCTCTTCAACTCTCTATACCTTCTCAACCCCAGAAACTTCTTTCCCCGCCCCAGGCCTGCCCCCTGCTGACAAGCCTCATGCAAACCACACTTCTTGAGGGATCTTCAGTACTCAGTGCTTGCTCCTGAACAGCAGCTGCCTCTGCCAGCTGACCAGATGTGCACTCTTCCAGTGTTCTGCGGCTGCTGGCTGAATATTCCAAGGACCCTCATTATTCATCTTGCACATATACCTGCAAGCGCCCTGAGGATAAGGACCTGTACTTAACACAACTGGCCAAGATGCCTGTTTGCAGACTAGCAGGGCAAAGTTTTCCACAGAGTTCGTGTCTTCCTCCTTCCCCCGTCTTACTATTCAGCTCTAAGGTTAATTCTTTTTTGTTTGTTTTCATCTGTCTTTACAGGAAATGGGTACATTGAAGGCAAAGAGCTAGAGAACTTCTTCCGCGAGCTGGAGAAGGCAAGAGAAGGCTCTGGCATGGTAAGTGTGCACCCCACTCCCATTTGGGGGGTTTCTGTCATCTTGACCTATCTAGGCTTGAGACTGGTCTGTCTTGTGATGCCTCCAGTCAGCAGACCTGGGGTCTCTCTGGTCTTGACATTTAAGATCCCCTTATTTGTAAAGATATAAAGAAAAGCTAGGTTTTCCCCCAAGAGCACCTCATTTTAGTCTCCTTGGGTGTCATAGAGAGATAACCATCATGAAAGCCAAGAGTTGATAAATCCCCCAAACTACACAGGTATGTGTTTATGTGTGTATGTATAGTCTTTTCCTGGGGACAAAGTCCAGAGTCTTGAGGATTTATAATTCAAGATGAGGTTCTCAGAAGACCTCAGATGCCTGCAATCTAAATAAAAATGTCTCGGCCCCCACACTGTTGACATTGAGGCTGGACAATTTTTGTTGGGAGGGACATCTTTACATTGTAGTGTGTTTGGCCAAATCCTTGCATCCACCCATGAGATAGCCAAGTCATGGCAATAAACATGTCCTAAGTTGGAGGTGATGGTGAATAGCTTTAATCCCAGCACTTGGGAGGCAGAGGCAGGTGGATCTCTGAATCTGAGGCCAGCATGGTCTACATTGTGAGTTCCAGGTCAGCCAGGGCTACATAGGGTGGCCCTCTCTTAAAAAAAAGATGTCCTAGACATTATCAGATGTCACCTGGTGGAGAATGGGGAGCAAAATTCAGTATTCTAGACCAACAAAGGCTGGCTCCTCTGTAAGGACTTAGGGGAAAGCTGAGGGCTTCTCAGAAGCCTCTCCTGAGCCCTGACCATACTGTCTGTCATTGGTATGGAGGAGTCATGAAGTCTGAACTATACACAGTGACTCCAGATCACGTCCCAGTCCCTATGATAGGAAAATTATTTCTTCCAGTACCAACCTGGCCATGCTGAGTTTGCTAAAACCTCCTGGAAGAGCCATGTGAAATATCAAAACACTAAAGTGCCTGGAACTGGTTTGTTGTGGCTGTGTCTAGTCTGGAATATATAGAGCCCCCTCCCTCCTGCACACTCCCCGCCCCCGGCTCCTTTGAGGGTCTCTCTCTTGTCTCTTGCTTCCTGCCCACTGTCTCATTCACTACTAACTAGTAAATCCGGGATCTCTTAAAATAAATTTGCTGCATATGAGCTCCAGGTTCAATGTGCAGCAAAGTATCCCAGCAAGAAACATGTCAAAGCCACAGGCTTATGAGAGCTGGAGGTGATGCATGGATGTGTTTATCAACAGTTCTTTCACCATCCCTCATTAGTGGGATGATGTGAGCACGGGTTACAGGAATCACAGCTTCAAAACCGACCCTGAGATCAAGGACTATGCAGAAGAATGTGTTTAATCGAGAGTTTCAAATCTAATGATCCTTTTCTTAGTCATTCTCTTCTTCAGCTGGCATAAGGGTGGCTGACGAGTCTGTCCATAACAATCCCAACTGCTGTCATCTAGGACTGGTAGGAAACACTTGGACTTTGGGAGCTGGAGCTAGGCTTGAAATTTCTAGCTATATTTACCTGGGTGATCTTGAGGAAAGTCATTGCATCTTGGATTCCATTTACATATGAGGATGCAGGGACGACTCACCCACTGAAGACCATGATAAACCTCTAATATGTTGCCTGCATTTACGCTAAGTACTTGGCATCAAACCTTACATATTTGTAAATATAAATGAATACTGACTGACAAATATTAGTAAATGGAGATCAGATTCCAAAGGTTGATACAGAAGGAATCCAGAAAAGCTCTCAGAACTTACAGAATTTCTCTTGGGCCAGTTCCAAGAAGCATGAAACCCCAGTGGAAATCCCAGGTAGTTGAAGTAGAAGAAGACCAGATGTGCAAGGGGTGGGGGCTTGCAACATTGACTGAAGATAAAAAAAAAAAAGATCTCCTTGGTGCAGGTGATAGCTCAGCTGCACCCCAGACCAGGGAAAGATTCCAACTGTCAGGAGACCACTGTGTTTAAGCTGAGGGGTGATGGGCCAAAGGAACTCTTAATAGGTAATCTATTTTTCTATACTTAGAATAGTTGAATGGAGGATTTAAATTTTCCCTCAGCTGCGTGATGTCTTCACATTCCTTCTGACATGCAATCAGATAGGAACACTGCAGAATTTCGAGCATGTCTCTGAAGAAGAAACTGAGTGGTTCATTTTGTATTGGTGGAGTGGTTCAAACCTACTGTGGAATAATGCTTCGAAGTGGTGGGAATAAGTCCAAACCCCTTATTGTGGTTTGACCCATCTCAAAGGTCAAAGGGTGCACCTAATCACGTGGTACAGAACATGCCCATGTGTCCTGTCTCCCTTGATAATCATGTGACTGAGATCTAAGGCAGAGACTGGCCCTCTGAGCTCTAGCGCCTCCGGTTCCTGAACCACGTGTCCAGGATGTGAAATGACTCCCAGTCCTGCTTCCCGGACAGCCTCGCCTCCACATAACCTGTCCTTTCTCTGTCCACAGATGTCAAAGAGTGACAACTTTGGGGAGAAGATGAAGGAGTTCATGCAGAAGTACGACAAGAACTCAGACGGGAAAATTGAGATGGCAGAGGTGAGAGCCGTGGAGCTGGCTGAGGGCCGTCGTCCCTGTGCCTACCCCACGCTCGGGCACAGCCTGAAACATCCCCACCTGAGCAGCTGAGCCAACCAAACAGAACACGTGGCGCTTTCTCTGTGTGTCACTCAAGGAAAGAGGGAGCAACAGGCATTGCAAACGTGTGATAAACCAAGTTTAAGACAGTGGGAAGACTGGTCAGCAGGAGTATGCATGCCCCACCTAAAGGCACCTCCAAATCAAACTTAACATGTATTTTACGTGGATCATTTACACGTATAACATACATTCCACATAATTTCTACACGCTTACATATACGCACATGCACACTCATACATACTCATACTTACACATAAATATGTATGACCACTCTGATGGTTGGTTTGTGACCCGTGGTCGAGGTCAGTATGTTGGTGGTAGCATGAATTAGAGCCTAGCTCTTCCAGGATATATTGGTTCAAATGCTACCATAGACCAGGTGCTCTAGAAGCAAAGCCTGAGTCAGATACCTGGGTTGTGGCATGTTGTAGAGAATAGGAAGAGAGGATGATTGCCAAGGGCAGAGAGAGAGGTAAGCTGGGAGGCCACCTCTGCCTTGGCCTGTCTCAGATAGAACTGTCTAGACTGTGCCATAGATTGTATTTCACCTGGAGGCCCATGTCAGTAAGTCACTGGGTACAGGCTGCTCCCTCCAAGGACTGAGGGAACCATAGACCTTCCCTGGCGGGGCATCTCTGGTTGAGCTGAGGGCGGTTCGCCCGCGGGGGAAGTTGTGTCCTGCAGGCGGTCGCCCTTCAGGCTACTGAGGATTGACACCATAACCCAATTTAAGAGGTTGGGCATGATCCACGGGTCCATGTTGTAAATCTTGGGGTCAGAAGACATTTTCAAGGATGCTACTAAATGAATAAGGCCACAGTCAGGGTTGGCTCTGGTTCTGCTTCTCTTGGTTCTTCTTTTGGCTCTGTCCCCTGCTCCAAAAAGCCATTGCCCGCCCCCGCCCCCCGCCCCCCGAATCTTGGAGCCAGATGTCTGCAGACATTCCAGAAATCACGTCTGTTCGCGGACAGTATCCCACTTAAAGTGCAAGGAAACCTTTCCCACAATCCACAGCAGCCCTCCTCTCACTTCTCATTGGCCAGACCGAGTCACATGCCTACTCCAAAGCCAATCACTAGTGAGGGGAGTGGGATTCTCTCATGTAGGGGAGTTAAACCAATTTGCCTTAGCCCAGGCATGCTGGGAGAGAAGCAAGGTGGGTGGAGAGCAGTTAGGTGGACTGCCAGCTGTGTTGGATGCAAGGTGGGTATTTGCAAATAAAAACAAAGAATGAAATTGTTAAAGTATTCATTTGCAGTCAATAAAACAGCATCCTTTTGGGATGTTACCTTCTTCCAGTGTAGACTTTGGACCGTGCTGTTACCATCAAAATCAAGGTAGCTGTAAAGGCTTCCCTTTCCTGAAGTAAGGCCCACCATCCCAGGCATCCACCCATCTACCTGCATCAGTCTGCACCTTTGAAAAGGTTTTAAACACTTGGGAAGGATCGTCCACTGAGTGTTCCTTTTAGTCTGGATGGCCACATTTTAAAGGAGTGCTCTTTCTTTCTGTCATGCTGCCCCTCGCCGTAAAGACTGGGGTAACCCAGGATGTCTTCTTAGAACCTTCTATCCCTTACAAGGGCTGCCAGTCTCGTTCTCAAGGAAGGAAATGAAATAGAGCACAATGTGATTTCCATACCGCCTGTCGGCTGGCCATTTTCCAGCCTTCCCGTGGGAAAGCTTGCTCTGTTCCCTGAGGCCCCCTCTCATCCTGATGTGGTTTTCTGTGTTTCCCAGCTGGCGCAGATCCTGCCGACTGAAGAGAATTTCCTTTTGTGCTTCAGGCAGCATGTGGGCTCCAGCGCTGAGTTTATGGAGGTGAGCTTTCTCTCTGCTCGCGGGGACCTACCTTCCTCTTGTATTCCTGCACTAACACCCTCCGCGAGTCCCTAGGAGATCCTAAATCCCGCAGGGCTCTACTACCTGAGGTGTGGTCCCTGTACCGGCAGGGGCAGCAGTGTCGCCTGGGTCCTCGGAGACTCCCTGCCACACTGAAGCAGGACTCAGGCCTCCATAAGATCTCCAGGTTGGAAAGATCCAGTTCTGAGGCTGGAAGAGTCACTCTTTTTTGCGCAGTTTGCCCAAATATCAGATGTGGGTTTCATTTCATGGTGCTTTAAAGGATTTGCTCCGGTATTTCTGAGGTGGCCAGATTCTATAAGCCCGCAGTGGAGGTTCTGAATTCTGTTCTTAGTTCTTTTGCCTGTGTTGAAGAAAAGTGGTCCATCCTTAGCATGTGTCCGGGGGCGTTGTTTGCAAGGGTCCATGTTTTTCTGTCCATAGAAAATGGGCATGGGGCTGAAGATGCAGCTCAGTGGTGGAGTACTTGCTTGCCCAGCATATGCAAAGCTCTGGGTTCCAAAAGGAGAAGCAGGAAGGGGGAGGAAGGATGGGGAGAGGGGGAGGAAATAAAGAAAGGAGAAAAGGGAGGACTGTGTCTACCACTTCCTTCATTTATGGAGATGTGGAGATTGGTCTCCATTCCATCTCTGGTCTGGGAGTGGGGATGCAGATAGCTTTCAAGAGCCAGAGATGCTTAAAAAGAAGTGTCGTCCCCCCAACCCGTGTGTGTGTGTGTGTGTGTGTGTGTGTGTGTGTGTGTGTGTTTCTCTCCACGTGGTTGACATGATGTTATATTCCTGCATGCTTTTACCCTTCTAAACCCATGAATATCTGCAGAGTCGGCACACCCCCACTCTCACACCCACTTCCTGGGATCCCACCCCCCAGAACCCAGCCTTCCTGGGGTTAGCTAGTCTTTCCATTCTTAGCATCTGCAAACATGAAATGGTCCCTCAGAAGCCACGAAAGGCTTGTGTTCCCCCCATAGACTGCATCCTGCACAGCACAACACTTAACATCTAATTTTAGGAACACCTCAGGACTTTTTTGAGATTCTACAGAGCCCAGGTCTCTTTAACTCCTTTCCACGAATGAGAATAAGGACACCTTGGTGGATAGACACACTGTTGGGAAGGGAAAGGAAGTTGAGAGCTTAGAGCCCAGCACTGGCATAGAGTAGAGGTGGGCTGCGGGGGAGGGAGGGCAGACCTGCTGCAGGAATTGTGATTAGAACAGCGTCTGGATGTTTTGCCCTGCAGAGGACTGGGTGGTAGCTCCCCAAGCTGTCTAGAGTGTGGATTTGCTTGTGTTTCATAACTTGAAGAAACCAAGACTAATTGTCCTGATATGCAGTGAAAATCACTCTCTCTCTCTCTCTCTCTCTCTCTCTCTCTCTCTCTCTCACACACACACACACACACACACACACACACACACACACACACACACATACATAAAAGAAAGACCCTAATTCAGTGGTTCTCAACTTTCCTAATGCTGCCACCCTTTAATATAGTTCCTCATGTTGTGGTGACCCCCCACCACACAATTATTTCATTGCTACTTCATAACTGTAGTTTTGCTACTGTTATGGATTGTAATGAAAGTATCTGATTTATGCAGGATATCTGACACGGGACCCCCAAAGGGGTCGTGACCCACAGGTTGAGAACTGCCACCCTAACTTGTTCCTAAGTTCTAACACTCTTGTCAACATGAGATGCACCGATATAGAGGTGGCGTGTGCCAGAGGGAGAGTGTAAGGAAGAGATTTGACCTTTCTGTCCCCTCTCAGGAAACCCAGTGTGGCTGGTGTTTGAGTGTGGATTTGGAGCCAGGGATATGATGGGCAGAAAAGTCAAAGGGACAAAATTTGAAAGAAACCTAAAAAAAAATCTGAAACACAAAAATAGAACAAAGACTTAGGGGAACAGGGTTCCCTGGGACTCTTTGCCACAGATCCAGGCAGTTCCCTCCCTGCCCTCTCTCCTCATCCCCTACCTGATGATTTCAGAGCACCTGTGTATGGGACCACATGTTCTCAGGACAGGGTAAGTTACCTGTTGCTATGTAACAAATTATCCCCCCTTCACATTTAACACCTTAAAGCAACAAAGATTTGTTATCTGTCAGTGTCTGCGTTGATCAGCATCCCAGGTGGCCCTGATCTAAAATGTCTCATGAACTCAGTCAGGATGCCAGCTGGGCTGTAAAGCTGGAAGGCTTGACTGGAGCTGGAAGACAGCCCATCTCCATGGTGGCCAGACTCTTGTGTCAACCCGCTGACACTGTCTCTAGGAAGGAGTTAAAGAATGCTGTTGCTGTGGTCAGCAAGCTGGGCCCTGGTTTTTACAGAGTTCTAATGCCTTGACCAAATAAGAAACTCAGAGCAGAGTTGGGAGGAGGGCAGGCCTAAGTCACATGCTTACTCTGGAATTGGGGGTCAATATGCCTTGAACCATATGTATTGAGAGTAGAAGATAAGTGATTTTCAGAGATGGAGGAGGGGGCTATAAGAAAGATAAAGGAATGTGTAGAAGTAACTGTCTTATTAAATAAGAAACACAGAGCCAATGTAAAGATAAAAGCCCAAGAGGTCAGAGCTAAGAGCCTTATCCTTCCTGCTTCAGCGATCCTCTTCAGCCAAGAAAGACCTACTTCCTGTGTGTTTGTCTCCTGGCCTCCACAGGCAGGCAGTGCTGTGCACACCACACTTCTCCCAACACACAGAACAAACAGTAAACACAAAAGAGGACCTAAGCCTGTAGCAATCAAGGAAGAGAGCTTGTCTAGGCAGTTTCCCCCTTTTTCTGTGTGGCCTCGACTGACAGACTCTTTCATTTCCTTCTCTGTGGCATTGAAGGGACAAACTAAGCCACCTCCGTGTCCTGTGGTAGAGTGAGGACGCTAACATCCTAAAACACCAAGACCCGACCTGTCCCCTTACAGAGAATGGGGGAAAGGGGCAGGGTTGATAGGGTTTTGTGACTGGGTTGACATTCCCATTGCAGGCTTGGCGGAAGTATGACACAGACAGAAGTGGGTACATCGAAGCCAATGAGCTCAAGGTATGACGGATGGGCCTGAGGGGTACAGGGGAAGTCATGGAGAATGAGAGTGAGGCCAGAGTCTTGGTGGATCTAAAGAACCAGGGAGGAAGGGGATGTTGGGTGAGGAACACGGGTTTGTGGTCTCCTAATGGTTACTGGATCCTGGCACAGATGTTGGCCTTCAGAAGTCCTGGGCCAGCAATGGGGAGTTGCAGAACCAGGCATCCACCCGAACCACACCCCGCTGCCTCCTAGGGTCCAAGAGTGTACCCTTGAGGAAATTCCAGAAGATCGGCGATCTAACTTAAATGTTCACCCCAATTCCTCTGGGAAATCGGAGATCCTTGGGCACAGCTGGGCCCTGTGTACTGGGTTCTGAGGGGGAAGTCAAAGCCAGTCTTTATTATCTATTCTACGGGCAAGGTTGTATGTACCCAGGAGCCACTCCGAGGCCTTTATGGTCATACCACAAATAATAAGGGGTTAGGGAAGTAAGAGAAATGTAAGCTTTGTGTTGGTAGAGCTCAAAGATGAGCTCTGATTGTCTAAACGAATGCATAAGTGAACGGGTGAGGGGCTGAGTGAGCAAGTCAGGCTCTGAAGAGGTCTTTGGTGTTCCAGGGGTTCCTGTCCGACCTCCTGAAGAAGGCCAACCGGCCCTACGATGAGCCTAAGCTCCAGGAGTACACCCAAACCATAGTAAGTGTTACCATTGCCCCTTCTGGTGTGGGGCATGAGGCCCTAGCCTGGGGGTTCTAGTGTGCAGGGTCCTTTCTCCGCTGATGTTTCAGGCCTATGTGCAGTGACTTGGGATAGCAGGTGTGTGTACATCCTTGGCGGTCCTCGCTGAGTTGACTCCCCAACCACAGTGATATCGGGGTAGGGGGTTCTCTGTTTCTATGGGAACTGATTGAGCTCCAGGAGAAGATGAGCCTCGAGAGGGTGGGCCTCCAGTGACGGCTGTTGTGTCTCCTCACCCCTGGAAGGGGATAGAGAGCTGGTGCTGAATCCTCACTGTCTCCCCCAGTGACTGACTTAGGCCTCCCTGATCCCTCGCTTCAAGTGACCCCAGTGGAAAAGATGGCAGGAGGAGGCCTCACTTATGTGAGAAGGTCAAGCAGCTAACCCAGCCACCTCTTTCTGTTCCCAACAGCTACGGATGTTTGACTTGAACGGAGATGGCAAATTGGGCCTGTCAGAGATGTCCAGGTGAGTACCTCTTCACCCCTGGCGTCACTTTGCAGGCTCCTGTGCTGCCGTCCCTATCTGAGCCCAAAGCAAAACCAGCTAAAACCGGACATCTCGATGCCACACTTTGTCCTTTTTATTATTTATTTATTTATTTATTTACTTACTTATTTATTTAATTAATTTTTTTGACATCCCATCCCAAACAACTCCTGACTATAAAGTGCTCAGTGATTGTTTCCATGGCTACAGATGCTGCTGCCCATCTGAGCGGCTGCTGCCCATGGCATGTCCTCTAACCTCTGCTCTAATGTTGTCGTTCCAGACTCTTGCCTGTACAAGAAAACTTCCTGCTGAAATTTCAGGTACCGACGTCTCTTTGCCTTCTTTTGGCTCCCTCCCTTCCTCTCATCTCTCCGAACTTCAGCCTTCTGGCCTCCTTTGCTCCAGCACACACACACACACACACACACACACACACACGCACACGCGCACACACACACAGACACACACACAGACACACACACACACATGCACACGCGCGCACACACACACTCACACGCACACGCGCGCGCGCGCGCACACACACACATACACACACACAAACACACACACGCACACGCATACACACACACAGACACACACACACGCACACGCACACACACAGACACACAGACACACAGACATACACACACACACACACCACACACACACACACACACACACACACACACACACACACACACACAGAGTCATGCAGACTTACATGATTTCCTACACATTTTCCCTGACTCTCCCACACTTATATTTTGGCGCTTCGTTTCTTTCTCTAATTCCTTGGTCTTTCCAGGGTATGAAGCTGACCTCAGAAGAGTTCAATGCCATCTTCACATTTTATGACAAGGTGAGAGGGAACAGCATGGGGTGGAAAAGCAGAAGAAAGCCCTGCCACTGCGGTGGCAATGGCCAGAATTCCTTGGTCAGCAGGAAGAGACTTCCAGAGGGGTCTCCTAGACGTGTGGTTTCTTTCTTCTGTTACGTGGGAAGACAAATGGCATTCTTTGATTCCTGACTTACAGGAGCCCACAGATTTGATTTCTTACAAATGGAATAGAAAACAGTTTTGGGGGGCTGTTTATCAGTTAAAGGAGGAAGGCTGTGCTCAGAGTAAGGGTGTGGTCATCATGTGGCAGCAGAGCTGGGGTTTGGCTGCTTCGGCTTTTCATTTTTTATAAAAATTGATTTGGTTTCCGTTTTGACACGGGGTCTTGATCTGTAGCCCGAGATGCCCTCAAAGTCTTCATCCCCCTGTCTCAGCCTGTTGAGTGCTGAGATGACAGTCTTGGCGGTGTTTATGTCACCATGCAGAGCTCAGCCCGTTGTTTCCTAGGACTTTGGGAGTGAGAATCATCTCCTACCCCCGCCGCAATCTCAGCTGTCCCCCTGCCCTGGTGGCTCTGGTGGTCTCCTTTATAATTAGAGAGTTGGAGGTTGACTTAACAGTTAATTCAGTTAACTTTAAGCTTCTGGAACCTCATTTATCTCACAATGCAAATAAGAAACACCCCCAGAAAAGGAGACGAGGAGTTTGTACTGAACGATTGACTGGTGTTGATAGAAAGTGCATGATTTTGTCCTTATGTGGTCTGAACATTTCTCTTTGCACAGAGAAATGGGAAGATTAGACACTCCCTCCAAACACACACACACACTCACTCCTCTCTCTCTCTCTCTCTCTCTCTCTCTCCCTCTCTCTCTCTCTCTCTCTCTCTCTCTCTCTCTCTCTCTCTCTCTCTCTCTCTCTCACACACACACACACACACACACACACAGCTTTTGAAATAAAGTGGGGGAAAGAGCTGTGGTCAGAGTGCTTGGGGGTTGGAGTTCAGAGCACGGTGCTGATAGCTCTCTGCTGCCGCCCTCAGGACGGAAGCGGCTACATTGATGAGAATGAGCTGGACGCCCTCCTGAAGGATCTGTATGAGAAGAACAAGAAGGTGAGGAACTGAGGAACTGAGCTTGGGGTGGGGGGTGGAGGGATATGGGTCCCAGGGCTGGGAGAGGTTGAGAATGAATTCTCTCGTCTCTTACCTGCAGTGACAAGTCAGTGGCAATTTGTGGGCTGGGTTGTCTTTTTCAGGTTGATTGATTTAAAATACACATAACAAAGTTCATCACTGTAACCATTTTAAAGAATACTGGATATATCTGACACATCCATCACACTATGTGAGCAGCACCATGCCTGTAACTCTCATCCTGTAAAGCTGAAACCCCACACCCATAGCAACCCAGCTCTCCTGTCTCTTGTGCTGGGCTACAATCTGCATCTGCAGATTTCACTGCTGTGGGTACCACAGAGAAGGGGAATTATATGGTTACTTTGTGGTTCGTTTCACTCGGCATGCTGAACTCAAGGCTTGGCCATGATGGAGCACGTCAGAATTCTCCTTCTTTTAGAGCTGAGTGATAATGACCTTCTGTGTATAAACCATGTTGTCTACCCATTTGCCACCTACGCCCATGTGTGTTGCTTGTGTGCTGGCTGTTGTGGGCGATGATTCTGTGAGGTGGTGGCAATGTTGATATAGCCCATCCTGTACAAGTACCAGCCAAAGGGCTGTCATGAAAGACTTTCAACACAAAGAGAGAGTTTGGAGGGCAGAAGCCAGCAGGGATAAGGACTGTCCCAAATTCATTAACTGCAGAACCTAGGGCTGGGGAAGAGGCTAGAAGGGAATCACTAAGGAGTTTCTCTCAAAGTAAAGGCCGAGAAAACCAGCAGGTTTGTGCCTGGTGCTGCCTCTTTGGAATCCTCCAGAGCCCTCCCCTGGTCTCTCCCCAAACCCTGGATGGGAGGGATCAGGTGGAAAGGCGACCAGAAGGCAGGAGTCTGCTGCTGCCTTCCTTCCCTCACCTGCCAGAAGATGGCTTTCACACAGAAAATGACTGCTGCTTTCTTTAATTAGATGACAAACGTTCTGTAACTTCCAGAGCTGTCCAACTGCCTTGGCTGCCAGATAAGAGCTAAATTTAATGCGCAATTTCAAGACAAAATTCACTGCAGCCTCTGGGTCCATTTGTCTCTCTTTGCAAGTGTTTTTCTGGTCTTGTGGCTTCGCCCTGAGTATCAACCTTCGTCGATTTCATCCTACATTTACATTTTAATTGTAAGTGATAAGGATTCAGATGGTTCCTGGGAAGAAGAAAGCCTTTGCCAGAGCCAGCATTAGAAGTCAGTAAACGTTTTTCCTGACACTGTATCCCAACAGAAAATCATTTATGTGGCCATATGTGCTCCCGTGAATATTAGGAAGCTGAAAGAAAAACCATCTTTGACTTGAATGAAGCATAATTAGTCTTTATAAGGCATGCCTAATACTTGAGGCTGGTAAACGCTGCACACATGCATTAAACCTCAGAGTGACCTGCAGTTCATGCTCCTCAACTCAACGGGCTCTTTCTTAGTTAAGATGAAGAAGCGAGCATTGAGCTGCACAGGTTGGCCCCAGATGTGCAGACAAAAGCAGAGTTGGGTGCTAGGGTTTGGAAGCAACTTTGAAGGTTGGAGAACAGGGTGATAATAAGACTGTTGAGGTGGGAGCCTTCCACGTGTGCCGGGCCCCAGACTTGGCACCTGGCCCTTAAGAGAATGAATCAGCAAAGGGAAAGAGCTGCGTGACTAAATTTCAGCACCTGAGCTAGGAAGGAAAAAGGCCATCTTTGGTGAGCCATTTCCCATTGCTATGGTGACCCGCTGGCCATTTGTATCTTAGACAATTATTGTAAGATGCCTGTTTAGTATAAGGACTATCAGGTGTTGGTCCTGTTTGGTTTTGGCCTCCAGTGTATATGGACCATGGGCATATGTTTATGGATTCTCTACCTTAGTGGTCCCCAAAGACCATAGGAAGGCAGGGAGCAAGAGAGCTGGTGAGCTGTGTTGCTAGAGGAGACAGAAGATAAATAAGCCCTCCTTGTTTAAAACGGAGGCAGCTTAGGGACATATGATCCAGGGGGCTTTCCTGACCTCATCTCCCATTACCTGCAGAGACCCGTGTTTGCCCTGAGTAAATGGAGTTCTAGGGAGGTGGAGGGGTAGATTTGAATCATACAGAGGCCATAACTGTCACCACGGTGGCCCCCCTTCCCTGAACAGCTCAGCACAAGTGCTAAGTGTATTTATTCCCCCACCTGGCTATCACCATGCCTCCTTGAGGCAAGGATTGTTGGCGTTCCCATTTTACAACTAAGGCCGCTGAGCCCCGGGAAGGTTGACTCCTCCAAACAATGCAACCAGTAAGTGAAAGAGAGAGGCTGGTTCTAATCCAGGTCCGCCTGACTGCAGAGTCCATGCCCTTCTGTCCGTCTAGGCTGCTCCCCCTAGGGAGAGATGAAAGGAAGGTCCACCAGTGTGTTTGTGAATATATGTGCAGCAGTGGCAGGGGCGGGGGCGGGGCCTGGGACTCCTTTGGGCGAGGCCGCACACTACGCCTGCTCTCACCTCTTTCTCCCTCCTAGGAGATGAACATTCAGCAGCTCACCACCTACAGGAAGAGCGTCATGTCCTTGGCTGAGGCAGGAAAGCTCTACAGAAAGGACCTGGAGATTGTGCTCTGCAGTGAGCCCCCCATGTAAAGGGGTGAAGGGACAGGGGCTGCTTCTGCACCTCCCCCAAATCCCGCCCCCTACCATCCTGTCTCTCTGGCTCCTTCCCAGACCTCCCTCCCCCGCCCCACCCCTGTAACCTGCACACACCAGCCTGTGGGGCAGGAAAGGAGAGCAAAATGGAGAGCTGGAGAGTGGGTGGCTGATAGCATTGTTCCTTGGAGCCGCACCAGCCCAACCCCGGCCGGATGGACAGTTCTGCTTGCAGTGGGTCACCAGCCGCGTGGGTGGGGGGTGGGGGCACGGGTGGAGCTTCCCTAGCCTCTTCGCCAGTGATGCATGAGCTCCTTCGCTGTACCATTTAGGCTTCTGAGTCCAACAGAGTGGACTCTTTCCTCTTGCTGACCCCCTGCCCTTCCCCCGGGCCACCACCAACCCCGAATTTCCAGGTTCTGCCCACCAGCTTGCTAATGATGTAGCTGTCTCCTCCGAGTTCCTGTGGTCGAGGGCGACCGCCCTCTTGTGTTCTTGGCTCGTGTGTTCCTTTCATCCTTGGGTTTCCCGTCTTCTTGTTTACCAAAGAAGAGTTTACAGATATAATAAAGTGGAAATGTTCTGCCGTGGACACTCGCCCACTTCTTGTCGTGGGCAGCATTTCTCCGTGACAGAGGGTGGGCCTGCCATAGGGATGCGGAGGGCACCGAGGCTACCTGATTGGGGATTAGGACCCCCGAGACTCAAGGGGTGTGTGGGGGCACATGCTAGGAGGATCGGGAGCTCAAAGGTATCCTCGGATACACGGCAAGTTCGAGGCTAACCTCACGAAGTGAGGCTGCGGCGGAGGCGGGTCAGTGGGCGAAGCACTTGCCTTGAGCGCGCAGGGCCTGCATCCCACGAGCCCATGTCAAAACGGCGGTGTTCGCAGCCCCACCCGGGGGAGACAGAAACAGGAGGATCCCTGTGGGGTTCTGGCCCGCCATTCTAGACCAATCAGAGACCCTGTCTCAAAGGAAGTGGTGGCATTTATGAGGATGACACCTGAGGTTGTCCTCCAGCTCCATGGACACACCTACACACACCTGCACATACATGAACACACACACACACACACACACACACACACACACACACACACAGAGTAACCTCAAAACACGATGGCTCTCATTCACTATCCTAGTTTGCCTTCCTACTGCTGTGGTAAACGCCATGACTAAAACCAACTTGGGGAGGAAAGGGTTTATTTGGATTACATGTTACAGTCGGTAATTGAGGGAAGTCATGGCAGGGACTCGAGGCAGGAACCTGGAGGCGGCAGGAACGGAAGTGGAGAGGAACTCTGCTCATTGGCTTGCTTTAACCTCGCTCAGGTTGCTTTCTTATACAGCCCAGGACCACCTGCCCAGGGGTGACACCACCTACAGTGGTCTGGGCCTTCCCGCGTCAATCATTAGCCAAGGAAATGCTGCAGGATTGCCCATGGGCCAATCTGATGGAGGCAGTTCCTCAACTGAGAGTCTCCACAGGTGACTCTAGCTTGGGTCAAGCTGACAAGCACTAACCAGAGTGTTTGTCATCGCTTTTTGGTCCCTACACCATGCTGAGTCATCGTTTGTTCCATATTTGTTGTTTCTCCAGCTCAGATTATGTTGTGATAGCCATTTCTAGTTCATTGAAGGCTTGCCTAACTCCAGACAATCATGCTGAATGGGTTGCTTAGCTATCTCCCTTAATCCTTTAAGAGAGATGCTGTGATTCTAGTGTACAGTCAGGGCAACTGAGGATGAGGACTGAGAACTGAGCTTTACATCCCATGGCCAGTTGGGAACAGAGCCAGAGTTTGACTCCAATGACCTGGATCCACATTCTATGCCACCTCCTCCCTTTGTAGTGGAGACACCCATGGTGTGTGGCAAAGCTTTTACTTTTCTCCTCAAAGTGAACATTTTGAATCCCAGCAACGCCTGATCAGAAGCACCTTGCTGTAAGGTCATCTTGTTCTTTGGGACCACAGAGCTGTCTGAGATCCTGGGATAGAGAGAGAACTCATTTTCTAAAGGCCATTATTGTCTAACAGATTCATTTTAATAGCACTGCTGTATTTAATCCCCAGCAATTCTATGAGATAGATACTATACAGATGAACAAATTAAGGCTCAAAGACACAGAGTAGCTTGTCCAGGCCGTTACAGCTCCTGAGTGGTAGTTAGAACTCACACTTGGCTGGTCACCTGTGGAAACGTCCTTCTGTTTAATATCCAGGAGCCCATCTGGAGCAATAGATAAAGATCCAGCCACGTGAATCAGATGTAACACTCATTTCCTTCTCACCCATACCCAGCATTTCTGAGAGAACCCAACGCTGTCCACAGAGCAAATGGCCCAGCACAGGGAGCCACCTGACTCCTGTCCCCTCCCCCGTACCTGGCTGGGCATGTGTGGACATCTGACCCCGGCTGGGCCTGTAGGAGTCTGCTGGAATTAGAGGTTGAGACTCACGCTGCCAGGCAGGAGGTGTCACCGAGAGCTGGGTAGATGTATGACTTTGAGACTAGAGGTGGTGCTGTGGCTGAGTTCGAATGCCGGGAAGAGCAGAAACTCGAACCTTGGGAGAAGGGGGACAGCCAGCCAATAGTGAAGAAGATATACAGAGGGAAACAAAGGTGGAGAGGCCAAAGAAGGATGGAAGGGAAGAAAAAATTAGAGGACGAAAGGGGAAGGAAGGTGGAACGGAAAGCTGGAGGGAGGGAAGAAGAGAAGAGAGATGAGGGAGGGAGGGGAGGGAGGGGACAGGGGAGGGAGGAAAGTGAAAAACGAGGCATAAGACAAGCCACCTAATGGCATCTTGGAGCCTCTGGTCTTCGGCTACTGTCTCCATGCATGAGGAGCCATTGTCCACACTCCGTGACCTTGAGCACTCATTGCTCTGAGAAGACCCCACCCTGGGCAAGATGAGTGGAGCAGATGCCATAGCTTGGGATCTGTGGGGCGCAGAACTGGGTCCTGTCTGCTCGGCTGCAGCTCTGCGCCTGCTGCTGAAGCCCTTTGTCTGGGGCTTGCATTCTCCCATCACAGGGAAGAGTCATGCTCTCCCGATGATGTGGTCTTTCCAACACGAACTGTGTCGGTTGACCCAGAGCAGAAGTGTCTGTGCATCAGGACCAAAAAAAAAAAAAAAAAAAGAGGGACGAGCAGTCCTGCAGATGCCCAGGGCCACCTGAGGGGGCCTCAGTCTCCCCTGTGTTGAGGGGACCACATCAAATGAACAGGGTCTGGGATGGCATTTGATTCATTTGGGCCATTTCTCTCCTGTTGTGGCTGCCTGTCAAAGATGCTTTGGGAATGGTTTGGGAGCAGGTTTACCCTCCTGTAAATGCCGTAAGAACCCTGGGGAGGTGGATCCTAGCTAAGCTCCATGGCCTGGAAAGGCAAGACTGCCACACCTCTGTTCCAGAAGAGAAGCTTCAAACCCCATGTAGGAAATCAACAGTAAAGCAGCCACATTCACGCTCAACCTTAAAGACATACCTCTCAGCATGTTTCTCTTTTGAAAGCTTATGGAAAGACTGGCACCGATCCATACAACTCTATTGTAGAGGGGAGCCCTGGGAATAGGGCTCACCCTGGGACTCCCCCAGACACCAGGGCACTAAAGATTCTCTGAAACTGAGGGCATAGCTCAGTAGTAGAACAGTTACCTAGCATGCATAAGACCACCTTAGATCAATCCCCCAGCAACACTAAGGAGAGACAGAGAGAGAGACAGACACAGAGAGAGAGAGACAGAGACAGAGACAGAGACAGAGAGACAGACAGAGAGAGAAAGAGAGACAGAGAGACAGAGAGAGAGACAGAGAGAGAACCTTTTCTGTTGTTTATGGTGTGTCCCCTGGGAGAGATAATGTATTCACATGTTAATGGTATTTTGAGGGAAGGCCTTCATAGGTAATTAGGATCAGATAAAGCCATGAACAAGGAGCTCTGTGATTCAAAAAGAGGAGGAGAGGGGTTAAGGAGACAGGATGGCTGGGAAAATGTGTGTCCATAAACACGAGAGCCTAAGTTTGGATCCCCAGCACCCACATCAAAAGCCAAGCTCAGGGGCTGGAGAGCTGGCTCAGAGGTTAAGAGCACTGACTGTTCTTCCAGAGGTCCTGAGTTCAATTCCCAGCAACCACATGGTGGCTCATAACCACCTATAATGAGATCTGGCGCCCTCTTCTGGTCTGTAGTCATACATGCTGTATACATAATAAATAAATAATCTTAAAAAAAGAGCAGGGGAGGTGGAGACAGGCAGCCCCTGGAAGCTTGCTGGCCAGCCAGTCTAACTGAATCAGCAAATGCCAGATTCAGTGACAGACTTTGTCTCAAAATAAATAAGAATAACAATAATAATAGTGGTGTTAATAACAATAATTATGTGGAGAGCAATCAAGAAAAATAATGTTAACATCTGGCCTCCATGTACACATGTATAGACATGCATACGTGCACACACATGAACACGTGCACATACACCACATCCATTTAAAACAAAACAAAAAACAAGGGAGACCCAAGGGGCATTTGTTGTGTCTTGGCATTTGGTGCCTTCCACCATGTTATACGGTGAGAAAGTCTTCACCAGATGCCTCCAGAAACAATGAGTTAAATATATCTTTTCTCTTTACAAATCACCTAGTCTGTGGCATTGAGTTATGGCAACAAAAATGGACTAAAACATTTTCTAACACTTAATTTCCTCCAGACAACTAACTCCCAACTTTCCCAGCTTCTAACACAGAAGTCAACAGCAACTGCCTCCCAGGGGACAGAAAAGGACCCAGAGGCTTCGACTCTGTTTAGGAAAGGAGGAGGAGAAGAGTGGTACCCAGAACATCCCACACTAAGCTGCAGTTAGTTGCATCCTATGGCACTCAAGGTCAAGGTAGGAATGTTTCTAGTGGAAGGCACATCACCAAGAACTCTGTAATGTGAAGACCCACTATGGTTCTTTGTCTGAAGAGAATGCTAACCATCTATTCCCCTGACAAGTGAGAGATTATGAGAAGACAAAGACGTGGGGAACAGGTCTGGTAACTGGAAAAGCATGGCTCTGACCACTCAGATGATCCCACAGTGGGATTTCCTTTGGTGCGCTCTGGTGCCCTTGAACATGTGACCCATTGGCATTGGTGCCACCACTTCCTCTGGGAACCCCTGGCTGGCATCTCAGTGTCTGGGTTGGGACAGGCATCATGTGTTTGCTCCATTGTCTTCGTTTAATACACATATATCGAGTCTCTTCTTGATGTGTATATCCAAAGACAGAACAAATGGGAATAATACAATAAAGAATGTATAGAAACCATCAGGGTTTTAAAGAAAAGGTAAACATGGAAAAGGAGGGGTGCTGTCAGAGATTCTCTGTAAGGGGGACTATTAAGGCAGACACCTAACGAACATGAGAGTGAACTGCATGAAAGGAGAGAAGCTCCTTCCTGTGCTATGCCTAGGAAGCAGCAAGTGCAAAGGCACTGAGGTGGAGGAGTTCTCTGACCTGTGCAGAACGGTTGCTAGGTTGGTGAGAGGAAAGAGAAGGCCTGGAGAAGAAGGAAAAAGAGTGGATAGTAGACCACACTGTGGAAAACAGGTGAAGCCAAGTCATGGGGTATCTTGGAAGCCATGACAAAAGGGTGCTAGTGGCCATGCCAGAGGAGCAGCAGGTGGTGATTGAGGTTCAGGGTGTCAGCACACCAGGAGGTAACCCCTGATGGATAAATCTCAGACAAGAACCCCACTACCCAAGACCACAGACCCCAGAATGTATTTTGCTTCTGCTGTGCCTTTACATGTTTACTGTGGCTATCTTTCTCTGATATCTGAGATGACTGAATTGGGTATGGGGAAATTCCCTGCTGCCTGTAATGTAGTGTGTTTATCTCATGGAAACATCCCATTCTACTGGGCATTTTTACCTGTGGATTACTATGAAGATGGTTTCCCTTTAAACTGTACTGTCTAATTGATAATAACAATGTCAGCTTATACAGAGTTTTGATAAATAAAAGTAAATACAAGGAAACGTCACATGGCTAGGGCCTATCAGTTTCACTTAAGGAGCTGCCTAGATTGTAGCTCAAGTTAATGATTAGAGAAACAGTTGAAACCCAGGAGCCAGGCTGGCTCGGATTCCTTTAATCTTAATGCTGAAAGACACTAAGGCTGAAAGTCACAGTCACAGGTTTCAGGGTGCATCATTAGCTGAAACAAAGCGTTTTAACCTGTACCCTGTAGGAATTTAGCAGAATCGCTGTATGGGGTAGATATTAGAATGAACAGCTGTGTTTTAGAAGTACCTTGACCTTGAGGAATCCTTGTGGAAAACAATGGTTGTTTTGCTGAGGGGGCCTTGTGGGTACTTGAGAGGGACTTTAGTCACAAGACACCTCAGGCACATCTGGGGCTCTTGTATTACTATATATTGCACACAATGCATAATGAAAGACTAGAGTCAGGGAGGCATGTGATGGTCTCCTTCTGTAAGACAAGTAAATTAAGGTTAGGGACCTTGGTATGAGGAAATTCTTTATGTAACAATCTATAAATATACTTGTGTATGGCTGTTTCTCCCCAAGCCCAGCCCAGTCCAATCAGTCCAGTCTAGTAACTCCATCAGAAGAGGCAGGACCCTGTTTGTGCCTCCAAATAAATAAGGAAACCATCAAGAGAGTGTGTGTATTTTTTTCCCTAATCCCCTCAGATAGAAAAGTCCAGTAGGCGCTGTGGATTTCCCTTCGAGCTCTGTGCTGCCTGGAGGCTGCCCCCCCACCCCCAGCAGCATTAAAAAAGGCTTTGAATTTTATTGGAAGGGTCAAGGGAACTGCAAGTAGGTAACATCAGAAAGGTGGCCATTTATTTGAAGGATGCTCTGGTGTCAGTGTGGATGGTAGCAATAGGAGGCCAGAGAGAAAACAGAGAGACCAGGTAGAGAGATGAGGCTCTGGGACAGTTGGGAAAAGCTGGTGAGTTACAATATGACAGAAGACGTCATATTAAATATTAGCTTCCTGGGACCAGAAAGATGACTCGAAGGTTAAGAGTATGCACTGCTCTTGCTGGAGAGCTGAGTTCAGTCTCAGCGCTCACAACCACTTGTAAGCTCCAGGGGACGTGACCTGCCTTCTGGCCTCCATCAGTACTTGCATTCATGTGCACACCCATACACAGACACATACGAGCTCACATGATTCAAAACAAATCTTCAAATACCAGCTACTGGCGCTGTGTAAAGTAGAATCAAAAGTATTTGCTAGGTGGGGGTTAGAAGGAAGACACAAATTTATACTGAATGTAGGGCTGTTGGCTTGAGTAACTGAGAGCCTATCACAGAGTTGAGTCTGGGAGGAGAGCGGGCTTGATGAGTCAAGGAGAGGAATTCAGACTCAGAAGGTGACTCCATCAGGATACCTGCAAATGTGGCACGTTTACATCAGGGTAATTAGAGGAGGACTTTTGGTCTACAGGGGAAACTATTCACCACGTGTAGGAGGGGCATGGAGGAACCACCAGTGTGCTCATGCTGAGATTGATTCTCACACTCGGGAGATGGGAAACGGGGTGAGGAAAGGCTACCCGTGGGAGTAAAGAGGATGAGATTCAAGAGAAAAGGATTCAAATGTCTCTGCCTGCTCTGTTTGCTTACACATTTCTACCCCGGATGTCAGGGGAACTACTCTCTCCTCATGGTGTAGATCTGCCTCTGAAAACATGCATTTTTAGTCATTTCATTTGGGCTTTGAAGAAAAGGTAAATAAGCTGGGCAGTGATGGTGCACACCTTTAATCCCAGCACTCCAGAGGCAGAGGCAGGCAAATCTCTGAGTTCAGGGCCAGCCTGATCTACAGAGAGAGTTCCAGGACAGCCAAGGCTACACAGAGAAACCCTGTCTGGAAAAACAAAACAAAACAAACAAACAAAAACAAACCCCACTAAAATCCGAAAAAAGGGAGGGGGCTAAGTAGGGAAATTTCACCCCAGCCACCTCTGCCTTTTGGCTGCTGGGAGATGAGATGGGAGGTAAGAGACCCTCTGATACCATCCTCGATGACTTATGCTTCCTGTGCTCTGAAATGTGTGTTTGTACTTTGAAAATTCTTTCTCCTCTGTGTGCTTTCTGAAGAATCCAGGTGACTCCAAAATCTTTAAGTCCCCTTTTGTTGCCATAGAAACCATGCACCACAACCGCTTGAAACTGGTTTTATTTTCTACCTACCTATTATCACTGTCACTACTGCTGATAATTCTCTCAGGAATTGTGATTGTTCCTGCCTGCAGTGGAGAATCCATGTTCCATTTCCCTCTGCCCTTCTTGAATAATGGATCAACCCAATCCCAGAATATTCAGGTTGTTTCCCAGGGCCATCTCCAGTGACAATTACCAATTCAGCCCAGGTCCCAAGAGACAACAGATGGTGCCTTCAAATTGCATCATGCAAGGGTGATTTGTTACAAAGGTCTTTTATAAACGTGGACGAGATACAAGGGACTCGTGAGTACTGTGAAGAACCAGGGGCCTTAACAATGGATTTGATTGCTAGAACTCCAGGCCACAAAGAATAAGAATAAGAAGCAGCCAGGAACTGGAGGTAATAGTTCTATAGAGCATGCCACATATTTGGTTCAAGTGCACAGCCCGTCCCAGGTTAAACTCTGGGGTGGAGGTCAGATCCAGGGTCTGGTCTATGCCAGCAAGCAATCTACCACTGGGCTATCCCCACCCCCAAGCTAACTCTGTGAGGGTAAGCACCACGTTCCCAGTCTGCTGCCTCCCTTCCATCTCCTTTTGGGGTTCCACATTGCCTGAAGCCAGGGGCCAGAAGCCTATTGTGGAGTCCACACCCACCAGCCTCAAAGACAAAAAGCAAGGCTGAGAAGGGTGGGAACCAAAGAAGAGCGGACTTGAAAGATGTCACATTCAGACAAAGAGAAATATCCATGGGCACTCGACTGTATGAATTCAGAGTCCTCAAAGGAGTTGAGATGGAGATAAAAACCTGTAAAACATCTGTAGAAATATGAAGTCAGAGAGATAAGGCCATGCAGGAAGTTATAGAAGGGAAGTCTGGCAGCATCACTTGGCCTCCTGTGGCCAGAGTGCTGGAAAAGAACAGGGTTGACTGGTGAGTGGAAAGAAGCCAAGAAGGGTGGATCCCTTAAAGACCAGTGAAGGAGTCCCCGGATGAAAGGCGTGACAGAAGGTCTCAGATATTACCGAGATTCAAGGGCTGAGATTATAAAGCCAGACTCATTTCCTTGTTCACAGCCTCCAAAAAGTAACGGGAGCTCCGTGAGGTGGGGTTATATCCTTAGGGCAGTGAATGGTGGGAGCAAGAGTCAATGAGGGGGGCTGGAGAGATGGGTTAGAGGTGAAGAGCACTGACTACGCTTCCAGAGGTCCTGAGTTCAATTCTCAGCAACCACATGGTGGCTCACAACCATCTGTAAAGAGATCTGGTGCCCTCTTCTGGCCTGCAGTCAGAACACTGTGTACATAATAAATCTTAAAAGAAAAAAAAGTCAATGAGTAAGGTCACCATCAAGGTTGAGAGGATGTGTGCTAGCCTGAGCTTAACTTGGAAGAGCTCATAAGAAATAATAAAACAGTAGCTCCAGGAACCCTGAAGCATTTGCCTCTCAGGATGTGTGTTATTTTTGTATAAAGCTTGTCTTTGAGTAGAACATGGGTGTTCACATCTCCAGCAAACTCAGGTAAAAAAAGAGTTGCTGGCCAGAAGCCAGGCTATCTCATCTATCTGGGAGCTCTCCCACGACAACCTGAACTGGCTACTGAAATGATGCCAGCATTCTTCCTGTCTCTTGTTTCTGCTCTAATCTGATGGCTTGATTTTCTCAGACTAATGTCCTCCATACAGCAGGAAACATGTCCACTACTGGCTATATCCCCGGTGTCCAGACTATGCCAACACATAGCAGATATCCAGTAAACATTTGTTGAATGAGCCAATTGGCTCCAAGTGGAAAGAGGCACTACATTTACCTTAGTTCCAGCTCAAAATGTCAAAGGTTTGACCCTGCTTAGATGTAATCTCTGGCTAGTCAGCCATGGCCAGCAGCTGCTGTAATCCTCATTAAACCTGAATGGAAGGGATGAGAAAGGAAATTCCAAAGGAAGAATGGAAGATTCCATTGCCGGAGAAGGAAGGTAGAGCAGTCACCCAACAAATCCTCATGTCGTAAAATGCATCTTATGATGGCATTGGTTTAAAAATACATTATTAATATAGACGTGTAGGGTTTAGCTAAGAGGTTTTATTTGAGTTCAATATCCAGAGTCGGGCTTTGAGGAAGTGTTTGGTCCATGGGGGTGCTAACCTAATCAATAGATTAATCCACTAGTACTCTTAGTTGGTCTATTGGAAGGAAACCGGGGAAGGCGGGGCCTGAGTGGAAGAAGCAGGTTTCTGGATGTGTAATTTGTCTCCTTCCACTCTCTGCCTCTTGGCCATCTGTGAGGCAAGTGGCTTTGCTCCACATACATGGCGTCATGATGCTCAGCCACAAGACAAGCCCACAGGAGTGGGGCCAATGCCGGTGGACTAAACTCTCTGAAACCACGTCCCAAAGAAGCCTTTCCTCCTGTTTGTCCAGGTATCTGTCAGGACCATGGCCCACTGACACAACACAAAATCATTTTCTGTAGCCTCAAGGCCAGTTTTGTTTTTGAAATGAAAAAAAAAAACAAAACATCAAGCCTGTCCTAGTTTGCTGTCTGTGATAAGACACTGACCAAAGGCAACTTGGGGAGGAAAGGATTTATTCCATCTTACAGTTCATCACCGAGGGAGGTCAGGGCAGGAACTGAAGCAGAGGCCACAGAGCAACACTGCTTACTGGCTTGCTCCTCATGGCTTGCTCTGTCTGTTTTCTTATAGAACCCAGGACTAGAACCTGCCCGGGTGTGGCACCGCCCACCGTGGGCTGGACCCACCCACACGATTAATAAAATGCCTCACAGACAAGTCCATGGCCATTGATAGAGGTGATTCCTCCACTGAGCACAGGTCTGTCTCCTTAGGTGATTCCAGCTTGTGACAAACTGACAAAACCTAGCCAGCACATGGCCATTTGGGGGGGGGGGCTTATAAAGTAGCCTGAGTCCTGAGCCCTGCAATGACCAGGCTACTCAGAGAAGGCAGCCTTGAGAGCAAGTGGCTGCCACTGTTGTCATGGGATCTAACTCAGGGTTGCGTGTGTAGGCAGGGCCTCTTGACACGTTGAGGGCATGTTGGCTAGAAATATTTCCTAGTTGAACACAAGAAAGACTGTGGGAAGGGGTGTCCCAGTGGCAAATCAGGAAACTACACAGGGAACAGAACATGACAGCACACGGTACCATCAGGTCCATCTAGAAGAAAGCTTTTAAAACACGTTCTGTTCAAACCCCCTTCATACTCAAAAACGTTATAAAACCCTGAGCACACAAAGTAAATACACAAATAAAGCATTTACTAATAATGTAAGGTTTATTTTTAAACAGTTCTTTGGTATACACATAATTTTACCATTTATTAAGAGTGAAAGGAAATTTGCATACTAATGAGATGGATGTGCTGTTTAACATCATACAATCAACGGCATACTAATTAGATACATGCTGAGAAATGACAGTAGGAAAATATTAAAAAGTCTTTTGCTTTCCGTAACTAAAGTTATGTTTCTATTATTTTGTTTATGCAATAAAAACAGTGCAATCCATAACGCTCAGTAATCTCAAGTCTGAGCCGAGAGGTGGTTGGTTGGTGTCTCACGGCGTGACAGTATTCACAGTACAAACTAACACAGTGCTGCATTTATTTTTGTTTCGTTTTGATCTTTTGAGACAGGGTCTCACTGTGTAGCCCTGGCTGACCTCAAACTCAGAGAGATCCTCCTGCCTCTGCCTTCTGGGTGCTTCCATGACAGGCGTGCATCATCATGTCCAGCCCACGCTGTAGCTGATAACCCAGCTGCAGTGAAGGAACGCAATGCCACAGCTAAGTGCTGACAGAAACACAGGGGATTGATTACATGTCTGGGTTGGAATCACGGCCCATTGAGTGTTCAGAAACAGTTTATCATTGACACATGTTTTAACTCAGCCTTCCTCTCAAGTTCCACCACCCTGAGTGTGGTCATGGTCCATAGTTAACTTTGCTCTATCGGACTCACTTTCTGGTGATCAGTCTTTCGAACACTGATTCCATGCTCGCTCAGTTTTGTTGCAGAGCCGAGGGCTACAAGCACCTAGTAGGAAGCCTCGCGGTTTACGGCCGGTGCAGATGAAATGTTAAGGGAACGATGTAAGGAGATGTTATCATAAAAGGATTCAGGTCCACACGCCAAGTTCTGGGGATGGCCCTGGCCAGGAATCTTGGAGAAGGTAGCCCTGAGAACATGTGGCTACTGCCTTTCTAACAAGACCCGATTCAAAGCTGTGCAAGGGCTCAACCTTCTGGACGCCCATTGTAAAGAATGTACACAGAGGACTGACTACCTTAATCCTCTGTCCACTCTATTGGAGAGTTTAACTACCGCTTCACTTTTCTAGACATGGCAGCACAGAGCAAAGGAAGTCACCTGCAGAAGCAACGCGGTGGTAAGTCATGGTCCAAATGGGAGAGGCTTTACCTTCCCACTCGTGCTCACAATGATTAGACTCCTCAGTGCGGTGGTAGGGAGTCTTGGTTCCTTTGCAGGTGTGTGGTGAACGCCTTTGATAAGGCAGACCCTCTGAGAGATGCTGGGGACATGGAAGTAAAGGTGACCCCCCTGCCTGGCTGCTGGGGACATAGAAGACTGGGGTGAGGAAAGTGGCAACTTGGCATGGTGATGTGATTGTGGTGGGCTCAAGAAAAGCACAGGGAGAGAGAGACCCCTGGCTGAGGCCACGGAGCAGCTGAAACTGGCAAGAAATGTAGGATTTGGCTGGGAGAGGGAGTAAGAGAATAGAGAACCACGAAAAACAAACAAACAAACAAACAAAAAACATGAATATCCACCACAGCCCCGGTCAGTAGCCTGTCTCATGCCAGGAGCTTCAAGTCACTCAGTATAGACGTTCAGAACCGTAAGCAAGAGCCACAGCTCACGGGATCAGGGGAACTACCTGGCCAAGGGCAGTGTGGGCCTGCTGAGTGGGTGTGGACGTTACTCACCCACTTGTCCTCGATGGCAGCACGGCTCACTCCCCTCCTTTTATTTCTAATGTTAACTTCGCAGTGAGGTCCACTCTGCTCAGTCTGTCCCCACGTCCACGCTCCTCACTCCACAGCTGCCCCTGCCGTCCTTTCTGCCTCTGACACTTGGATGTACGCTGTGCGCGTTCTCCTAGCTAGGATACAAGCGCTTTAGGGCTGCCCACCCACCTCACATACTAGGGGCCCCTGTTTCCTCCAGGGCTCCACCCTCACCTACTGCCTTCTGTTCTCTAGAACAATCAATCAAGGCTCTAGGGCGAGGCAGGCTGTGTCAAGGTCAGGACATGGCACACTCAACTCCACCTGTGTTCTGGTCACTGACTGTGACGGATTCACTACTCTTGTGGCCAGGGAGGATTGAGCTTGGGGTGGGGGGGGGAGCAGAGACAATGATCAGATTTCAGGGTCACTTGGATTCTTACAGAGCACACAGGCAGAGGAAAGGAGGAATCTACCTCTGTGCTCTTGACAGAGTGAAAAGTGAGGCTGAGGGGTTGGGACCAGAACGGTCTGGGGTGAGGAAGACTACCTTAGCCATCTCTGGCTTTGAAAATGGAAAGAACAGCAGCTGGAATCTGGAAGAGCAGGGAACGCCCCCCTCACCTAAAGCCTGAGGAGAAATGGACCCACTGATGCCTTCCTCCCGCCCAGCGAGACCTCTTTGCAGATGCCTGCCACCACAGACCTCCCTCGGTGTGCCCTCCAGCTGCCCCAGGACCCACACCCAGTTGGTTTCAAGTTCGGCAGTTGTACCTCTGCCGACCCTCAGACAAAGTTCCACACAAGATGTCTCCTCCCGTGGGTCCATCTGCTATTACTTTAACAAAATACACAAAGCCGAGTACATTCCAGAGAGTCTGGTGGCTGGACGTGTCCAGAAAGCATGGCGCCAAGTGGTTAACGGCACTCGCTGCTCTTAAAAGACCTGGGTCTGGTTCCCAGCACCCACACAGCAGCTTGCAACCACGTATAGCTCCAACTCCAGGGGATCTGAAGCCTTCTTCTGGCTTCTGCGGTCATTAGGCACGCATTCAGAGCATATGTCTATGTAGGCAAAACACTCACACATAAAAATACATTTTAAAAATTTTTATATTTTTTTTTTTTTAAAAGTAGCATAGTACCAATGTCCTGGTGACAACCTGGCTGTGACTAAAAAAGGGAAAACAAAATGGCTGCATCCAGGAGCCAAGCACAGGGGTTGCGGGGGTGGGATGTGGGCGTAGGAGGTGGGGTGGGGGTGGATATGCTCACTTTCTAATGACACAGTGACAGAAATGAACTTACTCAAAAAGACCAACTGTGGGCAGTGGACGGCACCCTCCAGGACCTAATTACTTCACACAAGGCCGTAGCCGCAGCACCGCGATAGTTCCGCCTGGGGTAGCAACCTCCCTGGACATGAACCTTGGGGAAACGCATGAAGACTCGTCCAAACCACACCCCTCCGGCTTAGGGTAGGTGGGTCCTCCGAACCTGGCACACCCCGAGGGCACACTTGAATCTTTCAGTGGAGTGGACCTGAACTGCACACACCCATCTTGTGGCAAGAGCTGAATGCTGAAGAGATGTGGGGTCTGGGAGGTAACCCAAGGCATGACTAGTGTGCCAAATCTCCCTCATGCCCACTCTTTGTTTCCATTCTCCGGCTATCATCCTTGGGCCAGACTTTCGTTCCTGGACCTCAGGTTCCCATCCCCATCAATAGCCAGAGTTTGGAATGAATGACACACGGGGCCTTCCAAATGGCACACCCTGACACTTCACTGAAGAGTATGTGTGAGTGACTGGTAATGAAAAATGATTGACACTGTTAGACATTTGGGAAGAGCAAAATTAAACCCACAGTGAGACAGACCCACGCACAGCCGTGGAAAACAATGATCACTTTCAAATGTTTTATTTCAGTTTACAAAGGCAAAGTCTATTTAATTGTTGGGGTTTACAGAGGACTGAATGAGGGAGGCTTCCCTGAGGTAGCCTAGGAATAAATAAAACATTAACAATAGTCAAATACATAAGCGATCACACCAGCATTCTCCTATTACTTCACACAGTCCTATACAATTACTTCTCATCCCACTGTATCATGGATCACATCTGCTTATGGCAAGCAACCTGCTTCTGGATCAGGAAAGGTCATGGAAGACCAACTCGATATGGGAGCTGCCTATGTCGGTCTGAGGGACCTTGTGTAGTCATCCACCAGGAGGGTTTACATCTTTTTCTCATGAAAGATACAAGCTACAGACAGAGCCACCTGTAGGCAGAGACCTCACAGCTGTGGTGACATTTTTTTTCCGTAACTAGCCATATCAGAAAAGGAGAGACAGACAAGAGAGGACCTTGACACATCACCAGGGACTTCCCAGCAAAAAATACAAGATCTAAACAGATTTCTTTAACACCATTTTGTCTGTACAAGTTGAACTTGAGGAATCCTGGGCATCTCTTTGGATCTGGCAACTCTCCTTGTACAGATCTAACAATAAAAGAACAATTTCTCTGCCTTTCCAAGCCCCACCCCTCCCCAGGAAATCTCCAAGGACGCTGTAGGTTCAAAAGCTATCCCAAGAGCTAGTTTCTTCCATTCTCCCTCTCTAGTTTGGGAAGGAAGAGCTGAAACACTGTCACAACAAAGTCAAGGATGAATACATTGTCACAGGTGCTGGGAAGCAAGCTGTGGTCACCCATTGAATTGATGGCCATTCAAAAGTAAACAGACCCAATAGGGTTGAAGACAAGCTCCCACACAAAAACTCATGCAACAAATGCGCACAGCATCATTGGGCATGGTCCCAAAGTGAAAGCAATTTAAATTGCCACCTACTAGTGAACAGAGAGCAAAATACCACATACATCCTAAGAGTGGGTGCAATTTAATCACAAATAGCACCAAATACTGCTACCAGCAATGACTCAGGTGAACTTCTGCATCATGATGCGGTGTGAAAGAAACCAATTGTAGGAGGCCACACACACTGAATAAAATCACGTTTACATGAAATATCCAGAATAGGCAGTCCATACAGACAAAACATAGAGTAGGGATTTCCTTGGGTTGGAGATGTAGAAAGAATATGAAATCTCACTTTGGAAAAACGTTCTAGAATTAAACAAAGAGATAAAGTAGCGGTAAGGTAGCACACACCTTGGTAATGTGCTAAAAACCATTGATCTGCATTCTTTATCAGGGCAAAGAATATCTCAAGATTGTTATAATAGCCTGTACGTAGTACTAGTTGTAAAAGAAATAGTAAAATGAACATATAGCATTTAAAATTGAGGGGTTATATATGGGACACAACAAATCCCACATAAAACACCAGAAATTACTCTGATAAGGCAAGGAGCATCTGGTAACCAGAATGGCTTTTTAAACAGAAGCAATGCTATCACTTAGGAACTAGGGACTCAAACCCACCAATCCCAAGCAGATTTTGCTAAAATGTGATACATTGCATAGCTTCTTTTCCAGCACCTGTATTATACAACCATGAGAACCAAACTGACTTTCTAAGTTTTCACTGTTCATGGAGTCCTTTCATATGGCAGAACAAACTATCCTTTATCTAGACAAGGGAGTCTACAAGTGCAAAACTATTTTCCCAATAATGCTAAAATGTTATCTGCACTAACACGCAACGTGTTCATCATTGCTCTTTTCAAATGAGTCCATAGGTATTTTAAGTGCCTCTGTTTTAAGTTCCAGCATGGTGAATATCAATAGTTTTAACCCACATAAACAAAAGCTCTTTGGGTCATCTCAGTAAGTTTTAAGTGCGTGGAGGGACAGTCACATCTTAAAACATGATGCTGAGTAAGAAGGGAGGCACAGGACACCACCTGTGTGTTGAAGGTGCCTAGACACAGGCGAGGCTTTGTTAGAGCATTAACAAAAGGCACTACTGATTAGCTGCGTAGTGGACAGCCTTCCGTGGTGGGGGAGGGGGGGAGGCACAGCACTGAGAAAGCCCAGTAGAGAACAAAGCAAGAGAAAGGCCTCTGAGACCACTCAGACCACTGAGAATGGACGGCTATGAACTGCAGCACCTGCTGAAATCCAGCCCTCTGCCCTAGAGTTCCCATGCCCTCGCTCAAAGGAAAATACTATCATCGACTGATGCTGCCGTGGCTGCAGGTGGCCATGACAACAGTGATGCCAGACTTCTTGCTCCTGGATCTCCAGCATCATCACTTCCTGAAGATGCCCCATCCTGAAGGATTTTCTCCAACAAATGCATCCTTGTTGACCAAAGACACAGAGAAAAATGAGACTTGGCAGAGACACAAAGAATCCAGAGGTGGGGGTCAAAAGTTTACAGGGGGGCTGCTCCCTGAAATGCACAACTAGACAGTGACCATGGCTCAGTGAAGACCATGCTTCTGTGGCAAGCATGAGGACCTGAGTTTGATCCCTAGAACTCACATACAAGAGCCAAGCATAGAGCCAAGCACACTCTTGAAATCCATCTCAGCACCGGGAAGGCAGGGGCGGGTGGGGCTCACTCACCAGCCAGCTTCACCTGAGGGAGGAGGTCTAGGCCGATGAGAAACCCTGTCTCAAAAACAACATCGACGACAAAAAAAAAAAAAAAAAAAAAAAAAAAATGATGACAGTTCCTGAGGAATGACATCTGATATTAACCTCTGGCCTTGACTTGTATGTGCAGACAGCCTACTTTAGAGAGACCATCAATGGCTCCATAATGCCGCCTGATCATATGGTTTCTGCTTCCCTGGCTGGGGTCACTGACTGAAAACCCGCTGCTTGTCCAAGAAACACATCACATCACGCCATCACTCAGAGTGAAGGTGGCCACTGTTTGGAGCATTGCTACAGGCCATGCCATCATATTCCACCAGGCGAAGGACTATGCAGAACCGCCTCACAGGTAGGCAGATCATCCTAATGGGATTTCTCTTTTCCTGAATTCCATACAAAAATTCCCAGGCTCTCCTCCTGCTCCTCCTGTTTAGAAAGCCTTTGCATCTCCCAGCCCTGCTCCTTCTCCTCCTCCCCCGCCCTTAGGAACTTTCTATGGGCACACCTCCACTCTGACACCAGCACACTTCTCTGACATGGTCCTTCTTCGGAATCATGGGACTGATTTGTAGAGCCCAGGGCTAAAAGCGAACTACTTCAAAAATCATTAAGAACTTCAAGGTGACAAGAACAGAGTGCTAAGCCAAAGCCAAGGCCACATGTGGCCACACCGGCACACAGGCAGTCCCTTCAGGCCATTGGTCTTAAATACAGAGGGAGAAAGGAGCCCTCAACAAGCGGCCCTTTAAGGCAGAGCAGGCCAATGGCGCCTGTGCCAGCAACTTAGGCGAGCAGAGGACGCGCTGCCTCCGAGGTCGTTAGGGGAGCACTCACAACCTCAGCATCTTTCTTGTGTAATTGCTACAGGTGGCCAGAGCACAAGATGCAAACTGACGTTGAAGGGTAAGGAACACAAAGATTTCCCAACACTCATTTTAAAAATCAGTCAGGTCTCAAAGAATCCTTCCCGAGTACAAACCCAGGCTGTAGATCATAAAGAGCCACTCGCTCACCCTGTTCCCCGGGGTCGGTGGGTGACTGCAGCTGTGGAGGACCTGGAGGCTTGGGAGCTCAAGACAGGCAACATGGGGGCATGGTGGGTGCCAGGAGGGACATCCTATTGTTAGAAAAGGCAAGAGAGTGTGAGGTGCTGGGGAATTTCTTTCCAGTGCGACTTCTCTCTCAGCCTCTGGTTTCATGAGTCACCAACATCCCGCTCCTCAGCTGATGGGAGGTTTCATTAAAGGCAGAAGGTGAGACCAGTTCATTGGGAAGGAGCAGAAAAACCACAGGTAGGGGAGGGAGGGAGGGAGGGAGGGAGACGGAGGGAGGCGGGGAGGTAGGGAGGAAAGAAACTATCTAAAAGATTTGAAACCAAAAGTTCTGGAGCATTAAGCCCTCCCCCCAGGGTGTTCCCAAGCCAGGAGTCATACAAATGCCTCAACTTCCTGGTGCTGGTTACGGTACATTATATGGCTCCTGCCATCCCAGCCCCATGCAAAACACCTACCCTTAGCATCCACTGCTTCAAGAGTCAGAAAGCTGCTAGATTCCACGGTGACAACCCAGAAACTCAGACAAGCCGGAGCATGGTCCCCAAGACAAAGTATTGCCGGCCATTCCAAAACGAAAAAAAAGAGGGTGCCAAAGTGACACCGGCAGATCGGCAAGGAAGGAACCTGACCCAAGAAGGCCAGCTCCAGCGAGTCACAGCTCTGCCACTCCAACAAAATCAGAAAAAATGAAAGCTGTCTGAAAAAAGAGGCTGGCTTCTGTTTTTTTTTTTTTTTTTTTTTTTTTGAGTTGAGGGTTGGGGTCATAGGAGGTGAGTCGCCTGGAAGAGCAGGACAAGAGCCCCCCCCCCCCCAATTCTCTACACCTCTAGAAAACGAAGGCAAAGTCATGCATAGCCCTCTCTGGGGACTGCTACAGCAAGGCCTGTTGACGGACAGGCGGCCGATCAGGAAGGAGAAGGAGAAGAAGCTGCTTGAGGAGGTGAACACGAACCAACGCCAAATCAAAGACCTGGATAAAAACCTAACGACACAGGCTGCCCAGAAGCCTTCATCCCAGCCCTGGAGGCTGAACAAGGGCTTCCTGTACAGAAAGGGCAATGTGCCAGCCTGAAGCACATTTTTCTATAAACACATGGAGGGACAGAGAGAGGGGGTGGAGAGAGAAGGGAGAGAGGAAGACAGGGAGAGAGAGAGAGAGAGAGAGAGAGAGAGAGAGAGAGAGAGAGAGAGAGAGAGAGAGAGAGAGAGAGAGAGAGACTGCATCCCCTACACCCTCCAATCAGCAGCAATCAGCAGAGATGTCCTGAAGACAGCATCACCACCACAGAGTTATCCTGACCTCCAGAGCAGGGCAGCACCTCACCACAAACAGCAACCAGGCAACCAGCCCTCCTTCAGGACTTTCTCTTCTGGGAGGAGTCCTATCTCGATCGGAAGCCTCCAACACCACATCCTAAGGTCACCCACCGGAAGCCTCCACTACAGCACACAGCCCCCAATGGGTCCAAGCTGCCCACCCCCAGCAGGTGCAGGAACCCACCTCTTCCAAAAAGTTACATGGCACAAGTAACTGGTGATTTCCGTGATAAGGATGCTCACTCCCCCCCCCCCCCCCCCCCCCGGATGCAACACTCCAGCAACAGAATTTCTTTTGTCTTTCTCAGCTCCACCCATTGTTCCCCTTAGATCTCCCTGAGAAAATATAACCTACATTTCCCTAAACTAGATCTTCTGTCTGTCCAAAAAGGTGTATAAATGCCATAGTCTGAGGCTTGTGACCAAAAAAAAAAAAAAAAAAAAAAAACAAAAAAAACAAAAAAAAAACTCTTTGACCAGTCTAGAAACATCCTTCAAAAATCTGTTTCTTCCGAGCAACAATGAGTCAAGCTGCTTTGGCCCCATCACCCCACACTGGGAATCTCAGCCCTGCTTGAGGGAACACTGTCTATACTTTGTCCCCATCTAATGCCTCTCCGGATCTTGGATCTGTGCTTGCCTGAAAGCCTTTCCTTATTCTGGAAAGTGCAAAAGAACCACTGCATAAACGTGTCCAAGAGGAGCACCCCATTCCTGAAATGACAGAAATGATACCAAAACAGGGGTCAGCCTGACCCTGAGCTCCTTCGGGTCCTCAGCATCTGACCCTGACTCTTAGAGCCAGAATCTAGAGCATCCAATGAGTGGGGCCAAGCCTCCAAAGGTCAACCATCAAAAGCATCAGAGGCCCTCATCACAGCCAACAGAGCGGGATGTGGGCCTCAGAGCTCTTAGAAAGACTTCCTAAATAACAGAGATTCCAGATGCCTCCACTATGACTCCCATTAAACTTGTCAAAAGAGCATACTGCTTGTTCTAGTGCCTACTTGAGGGAGGAACCAGCCGCTCTCAGGTTTGTAGTCAAACAAACCAACATTCACTGTACGAGAGGATCCAGCTGCTGCTCCCCATACAACATCCGCTGTTTGATCATGACTCATATGTTACTCAAAAAGGAAGGACCCAAAACAGTTGTGTAGCACTTCAGAGCCTTCCAAGCCTTTAGGCTTGAGTAACAGGACCTACATACAAGAACGGAGCAGCCCCAATCAGGACCCAGTCCTTTGTTCCAAGTGGGGCTGGGATTCGGAGAGTCTACAGCCCTTCAACTTGGAAAATATCCTTTCCCAGGAATGAATGGGCACCTTCAGTCAGTGCACAGACATAGTTTGGAATCAGCAAGATTAAGAAATCTCAACAAACAACAACGCAGCAGGCTATAACCAATTACAGAGGTTCACCCCAGAGGGAACATAGAAATGCGGTGATTCTCCACCAGGGTGACTCTCCTCCCTTCGCAGGGGACATTCAGCAAGGTCTAAAGATGGTTTCCATTGTTAAAACTGGGACAAGATGGATGGAAGGTAATCCGCATCTAACGGGTGGAGGCTGGATGCCGCCAATCATCCTACAATGCACAGGACAGCCTGCCTCCCCACCCCACCCCACCCCACACAAAGGATTCAGTTCCAATGCCAACAGTGCTGACGCTAAGGAGGTCTGCCCTAAATACAGGCCCTTGAACCCCACCTGAGGCGTCCAGCAGGAGCCGGGACCTCTCTGAACATCTCAGCTAAGTTGTAGACCCTGTTGCCAGGAGCAAACAGTGTAGACTCTAGAAATGCAGGCACAAGACACCAAGATCCCCAGGGATTTCTGGGAATGGGGCTCATCAGCCCCTCATGTCCCTTCATGAGTCCCTGTGATTATCAAATGCTCAGCTATCAAGGTCAGGTATTTTTTTTCCCAAGTAGTCCAACTTGGAAAGAACCTCCATAACTAAAAGAAACCTGGTTCAAATGAACCGCTCCTACTCTTGACCTCATTTAAACCTCCCAGGTATCCAGTTGGGACCATTATCACCACATGACAGAAAAGAGGACTAGGGTACAGAGATTTAGACAGTGCTTCCAAGATGGCACAGCTGGTAAGTGGCAAGGCCACAGAAATGTCTCTCCGGGAACGCCGGATTTGAAGCCCACTTGTGGACCCTGCAGCGGGAACCCAGGCACCCTGGCTTCATCCAGCTCTCTAGCTGGCTCACACAGATGAAGTGTGAATGCTGAGCCTAAAGACGTCAATACGGGCACTCTTGTTCAGGTAGACGTGCAGGGATATGCCATGGCAATGGATTCCAGGCATTAATCTTTGCTGCTCACCAGAAACTCGTCACTGCTCTGATTCCCACAGGTCCAGATGTCCCCAGGTTCAGCTCTGGCCTGTTCACTGCTCCCAATATGGCGCCTCTGGGACACCGTCAGCTCCTTCTCACCTCTACCCTCTCTCACCAGCAGACAAGATCAACAGCATCGGTGGCTGATTTGTGCTATCAGCAAACCAGCTCCAGGATTCATCTACTATCCCTGACTTGCCTGCTCAGAGGTCACCAGGCCTCATTCTGTGTGTGCTCCCTCGAGGCCAAAAATCTGATATTATCTAGAAATAATGAAAGGAAAGGAGTCGTCAGCCCCAAGGTTTCCTCATTTTGCTTTAGTCAAGCTGCTGCTGGGGTCCCACGGCCTCTCTCTGCTTTTATTTCATGGCAGGAGGCTCTACTCATAGACCAGGCAGGCTACAGATCGTGCAGGAACAAACCTTATCACGTCAGGAATTGGTCCTGAGCTTGAGAGGGCCAACCCAAAGAGCTGTGTGCCTTGTCCTTACATCTTGATGGTCGTTCCTTCAGTCTCATCACTACTGAGGCCCACCTGGCACGTCATCTTTTCATCCCCAGGAAGCCTGGGACAATCAAGAAACTGCACTTATCCAAACTGTGTTCAGAAGCACATTTCTTGATAGGTTAGTGATATATTCAAATCTAATGTTTGCTGGTTCCAGAAAATAACTGAGCTGGCGAGGTGGCGAGGTGGGTCAAGGTGCGTCCAGATGCCTGCTCCCAAGCCTGTTGACATCATTTCCGTTCCGGGATCCTATAGGGTAGAGGAAGATAATCAACTCCTACAACTTGTCCTCTGGCCTCCACATGTACACCATGGCACAAGCATACCCTGTCCCCCCCATCACACACACACACACACACACACACACACACACACACACACAATGCAATTTTTTAAAAAAGAAAACAACATCCAACCAGATTCACCAGATGGGACATACTTGTCAGATCCACTTTTTCAAATCTGATTTAGGGGCAGGTAAGATGGCTCAACCAATAAAGACACTTGCTGCCAGCCCCGAGGACCTGATTTTAACCCCCAAGACCCACACTGTGGAAAGAAAGACTAACCCTTGATAGGTTGTGCTCTGACCGCCACGCCTGTCTGCACATGCATGTGCACATGCCCACACCCATGTACACACAACCAACAATCAATCAGCTGGTAAGTGTACCTTTAAGAAAACGAACACATAGGTGTTAGATTGATTTATTTTATATGCGGGTTAGGTGCACCTACATCTATGCACCACACGCGTGCAGTGCCCATAGAGGCCCGAAGAAGATGCCAAACACTCGAACTGGTGCTACAGATGCTTGTGAGCCACCATGTGCGTGCTAGGGATCCAACCTGGGTCCTCTGAAAGGCTGGTCAGTGCTCTTCGTCTGTGAGCTGTCTCTCCAGCCTGCAGCCCCGTTTTTAAAATGAGTTCAGTGTTGTGAAGCTAAGCTTCCTGCCTCTCGGGGCTTGCAGCACTTTGCCAAGCCCTGCTCCTGTCTGACGTGCGGCCCTTCCCCTTCTCCAGGCATTTCCTACTGCTAGGGGACTGCCGTGTACCCAGAACCAGCATAGCTCGCTGTCTGGCGCATTTTGATAGTTAACAGGCGCAGCACCCCGTCCTTATCTGGGAAAGCAGCAATCTCTCCTGAACTGGCTGCTTCATCCCTGTTGCTGAGCAACAGGGGGCTTCTGGGAAGGGGCTGGGAAACGCCCACTTCAAGGCCTCCGTCTATATCGGGAGGAGGTTGTGGTCCCGTGATCTGATCCCTTAAGGGTGATAGAAGCTCCCAACACAGTTGTCCAAGGCCCGTGCTAGTCTAAAGAGAAGCACCTCAGCTTAGGACGGTTTGGGGTCGGTCTGTACCTTACAACAGACTGGAAAGAGTGAGCCCTGCTGTATGTCGGTGGGAGAGCAGCCCAGGTGTGAGTGTGTCAAGACACACAGCCAGTTGGAGGTGAGGCCACAACTAGACCTGTGTTCTTGACCCAGGCTCTTCTGTTTTTGCAGACCCCCCTCCTTCCATATCCCACAGACAGTGGGCTGTACAGAGAGATCCCACTGCGCTTTGACCCTGAGAGAGGCCGCCTTAGTGCTGCAGATAGCCCCAGAGAGCACACTGTTCCTGCAGATAGCCCCAGGACTAGCAATTCCTATCAAGAGGGAAAGGACTAGAAACCAGAGAAACTCTAGCTGATACCAGGGTGCTCTCTGCTGGCTAGCAACTGAACAAGTCACATCTTGGATACAAGGCATGTGAGACTTCTCAGAGAGCTGTAGCATGGGTTCCAGGAGTGAGGAGGCATCTGAGGGAGAGTGTCCTTCCACCATAGACCACCTCTTCTGAAGCCCTGGGAGCCCTGGTGGTGGACAAATCATGCCATAGTCCTCTGGTCACATTCCTAAACATATGTGCATCACTGGTGACTTTCTGTGTGACAGCCACTAGGGATGGTACTATGGGGACAGGAGTGACTGTCTGAAAGCACCGTTCAGCCCCCGTGTAGAATCTGAGGCAGACAACCAAACCAAAACAATAACAGCAAACAAACAAACAACCAGTGAACGGAATAGATTTGACAACACAGACCATCAGGGAATGCTGAGCTGGAACAGAAAAACAAGGAAGAGGGTCTGTTTGTGCCTGGGCCCCCAAGGGCCCCCAGCTTTGAAGAGAAGAGGGAGGCAGATGAGAATGGACACGAACATGGCAGTGCACTTCGGGAGGAAGGAGCAGACTCAGCTACCTTATGGGGCATTTCCTTTATTGATGATTGATACAGAAGGGTCCAGCCCACGGTGGGTGGGGCCATCCCTGGGCAGGTGGTCCTGGGTTGTATAAGAAAGCAGGCTGAGCACGTCATAAGGATCAAGCCAGTAAGCCGCCCCCTCCTCCATGGCCTCTACTTCAGTGCCCACCTGGAGTTCCTTCTCTGACTTCCCTCAATGATGGATGGTAATTGGAGTGTGCAAGCCAAGTGAACCCCCTTCTTCCCCAAGTTCATGGTGTTCATCACAGCAACAGAAATCAAACTAAGAGACCTCCTAACTCACCATGTGCCTCTTCACCTCCAGAATTTTCCCATCCCTCCCTGCCACACCACATCTCCCTCTAGGCTAGGTCTGTGTCTGGTGGGATTCCTACAATGTCCCCCAGTACTTGCACCTCAACACCACCAACGATTGGGTCCCTGACTCGCACGTCATCTAGACAGGGGACCTTAACACATGGATGGCACCCCTTTTGTATTTGCTGCGGGGGATTCTGCAAGGCCCAAACTACCCCTTTTAACTCTGATAAGGAAGCCATCCCGGGGAGACTGCAAAGGTGTGGAGGGGATGTGCCTGAAGACGGTTCAGGGGAGGTGGGGAGACGAGATGTGAGCCCCACGGGCAATGGCATCAGCTGTGTCTACGTGGGGTGAGGAAGAGAAGTTAAGAGCAAAGGCTTTCAACAGGAGGCTCTGGAGTGTCCACGGGACAGCGGCAGGTGTGATCAGGCTGGGATGGCTGGGGTGCTCTGACCCCAACCATCAAGTGAGGCCAAGGTTGGGAACAGAACAGGACATGATTTCTAAAGGGGGAAAGGCAAGACAATGGCTCGGTGTGCTAAAGCCCTTGCCACCCAAGCTTGGTGACCCGAGTTCAACCCTGGAACCTTCGGTGGAAGAAGAGAACTGACTCCTGCAAACCGTCCTCTGACCGTGCACGCTGTGGCCTGCTTTCATCTGCATGCACGCACGCACGCGCGGGCACACACACACACACACACACACACACACACACACACACACACACAGTGTTTACATCATTGAAGCAGGAAAAGAAGGAAATGAGTGGGGAAGCCCCCTGCCGGACCATTCTGAGTCTTCAGTAGGCCTGAGAACCCAGAGCTGAACCTCTGTAGCTCCAAGCCCAGATCATGAAAACCGGTTAGAAGTGCAAGCTTTCAGGCTGGGGAGCTAGCTCAGGTGTACAAGCATAAGAACCTGTGTTTGGATCCCAACACATGCAAAAGTCATGGGCATGGTGGTGCAAGCCTGCACCCCTAGAACTGAGGAAGCCCAGTCGGTGAGCTCGAGATTCAGTGAGCAAGGTGGAGAGTGACTGAGCAAGATGCCTGACGTGGACCTCTGACCTACACACATCTACAACTTGAACTCTCAAGACCCATCCAAAACCTGAGTTAAGAGCCCACATTTTAACAGATTCTCCAGGGGATTCCCATGCCCATTAAAGTTGGAAGAACCTCTGTCCTTGTTACCAAAAAGGCATTTGGGCATCTGGCTGTGCGCTTTGCTGACAGTTAACAGATGCAGACATCGAAGCAAAGTGAAAGGAAGGTACGAGCATCATACGAGCGCCCTGGCTTCCCATGCCTGTGCTGACTACTTTCCCTCCCTTAGAAGCCTCAGAGCTGGGACCAGGCACAGGATATCATTAAGTGGTGCCAAAAGCGCAATGGAGTCTTGGAAATTCCCTGAGCCATTGTCCTATGCCCCTCGGGAAGTCCAAAGAAGGCTAAGCTACTCTCCTGGCCTGAAGAGCTTGTGTAATCTTATATAACTCAGGCCAGACACATGTGGTTTCGCCTAAGTATAGCCTCTCACCTGGACCCATGCTGGGAAAACACCCTGACAGCTAGGGAAACAGAGAAAAGAATCCGCATGCTGTGGAACGTGGATGACTGCCCAGCAGGCTGGATTTGTGCGGCTGGGTTAGGTTTCAGTGGCCCGTGAAAGAGACCTAAAGAACAAGATGGGTGGGTGGGATTAAGTACTAAAGGCAGGAAAGGAATCAGTGTGACCAACGTACCAGATTAAGGACCAGGCAGCAGTGAGAGCCGAAGTTTGGGATGGGATGGAGGCTCAGAGCAGACACAGAGAGCCATTCACACCCTGGGCTTCCCAGAGGCCATGGGGAGACCAAGAGAATGTTTAGTTTGGGGACATGGGGAGTCTGGGCCTTTGAACGGCCTTCTGGTGTTGGCTATGTCCTTGATTGGGTGCTGTGCAGTGGCAGGAGAGGATAGAGGCACCCTCACCCTGGAAGCTCGCAGAGGCTGCAGCTCAGAGTCTGTTCATCTCAGTATCGCCGGCGTCGGCCCCTGAAAAGGGCCCTGCAAATGACTGTCTCAGAGGGAAATCAGCCTTTAGGTCAAGGGTCGCCTGTAGCCACACTAGACAATGAAACCAAACCGCCTTCTCCGGACCACAAGTCTGTGAGATGGCAGAGTGGGGATGGTGACAGAAAACCCCCCTCAAGCTATGGTAAGAAGTGTCTGTGACCATGCATGCTACATACCTGGCATTCAGCAGGTGCACAAAGCCACGATGACTCCTCTCTACTCGAACCCTTCCCTTCCCAGACAGGGCTTCAGTGACTCTGCGGCATCGTGCTATTCTCTGCGGCCCCTTGGGGTGCCCCTTCAGCTTCCTCTTGGCCCTTGTTAATGATAACATTGGTTGAGTGCCTTTTCTGTATCACAGCCCCAGACACAGGAGCCCATCTCACCCAGCAGTGAGGCTTAGGTGTTAGTGTTTTCCCGCTTCAGAGGTAAGAAACACAAAGCTAACCCCATAGGGTACTAGGGAGGCAGAAGGGAGGGCTGAAATTCAGCGTTATTATTGGCCACAGAGAGAGTTAGAGGCTAGCCAGGGCTGTATGAGACTTTGTCTCAAAAGAAAAAGGGAGGAAGGGAGGGAGGAAGGGAGGAAAGAAGAAAGAAAATTAAAAAAGGAAAAAGCTCACAGGCACAGAACTTGTACTTAAGCACAAAGGTAAACCTGAAGCAGATGCCAGATTAAGCATCTCTCTTCTCCTACAGCCTCCAACCCGAGACTTCCCAGGACTCCGTTACCCTCAGGGTATCCTTTCTCCCTCTGGAACTCATCCTCAGATAGTGGTGGAGTGAATCTTAACTGGCTGAGTCTTCTTTGACCAGCAGGCCCACCTTCCCTAAGGTCAGTGGGCTATAACCACGTGCACACCTATCTCCCCCTGAACCTCAAGCAGCCCCAACTTCCAGCCTCTAACTCTCCTGCGCCCCAGACAGCTTTTCCTTAGCCCTCCTTTGAGGCATTAAGTTCATGCCATCCAGAAGTTCAAGTGCATCATGGCTGTGCTGCTCTAGTTCCTAAGAGCCTGAAGTGGCCTGTCCTAGATTGTGGTAGGATCCTGTGCAACTAGAATATTCTCAGTGTCTCTTACCAAGTCTGGCAGATACAGGGCTTTTCTCTTTCCCAAACCAACACCCCTATTCTGTACATGATCCCAGCGTCTATCCCTTAACCTGTCTTCTCTCCAACTGTCTTCATATCAACTGTGACCCTCTCTGCTCATAGCCACCTTCCAACTGCCTTTTAGATTGTTCACTCTTGGAACATTCCAACAAACCAACTGCTCATTCTGCCCTCCAGTAGCTCATGCCAGGTCCCTCTCTATTGGGACATGACCATTCTCTGTCCTTTACTGGAGTTATTTTCCAATGCTTGCCAGTGAACCACAGACTCTTTAGGCACAAGAACTGTCTTAATTTTTTCATTCCCACAACACTGGTCACAATAACTGTGACCCAAAATTACCAAATTTATTCCAAGTATGGTTGGAATGGATATGAATTGATATGAAGAATCAGTTCAATCAAGAGGGTTTTTGATTCATAAGGTCATTTGGGTTTTCAAAGTTAACATGAATGTGCTTCTTAAGACAGAATCTTACAAAATTACTCATCCTCTCAGGGTTCTCTAGAGGAATAGAACATGTATGGGGATTTATTAGATTGCCTTACATGGCAGTAATAGGTAGTCAACAGTGCTCCACCAAGGAAGCAAAGAACATGATCAGTTCAAGTCCCAGACAGGGTACTAGAACAGCCCAGAACAGTCCTGAAGAGTTACTGGTATATTGAGTCCATGCTGAAAGACCCAAGAAGTCAGCAGTGGATAGAATACATTCAGAAGGAAGGGTGCTTCAGACTGGCAGTGATGGTGCAGGCCTTTAACCCCAGCACTTAGGAGGCAGAAGCAGGTGGATCTCTGTTCAAAGCAGCCTAGTCTACATAGGGAATTCCAGAACAGCGTAGGGCTACATAGAGAGACCCTGTCTCAAAAACCAGAAACAAAAATAAAAAAGGGAGGCAGGCAGGGAGGGAGGGAGGAAAGAAGGAAGAAAGGAAGGAGGAGGGAGAGAGGAAGGGAGGGAGGGAGGGAGGGAGGGAGGGAAGCCTCAGGCATGCACCCACCATGCATTTCCTAGGGACTTCTTTTGTAACTGGGTTACCTGTTGCCTGGTGGGAGCAATCCCTTCCCATCTTACCCCAGCCACTGTCCCAAATGTGAATCCTCTCAAGATGTGCCCCCAGACACACCGGTGCATTTCATTCATCTGATTAGTTCTTAATGTAGTCAGGATGACCACCAAGACTGAATCCTGGCAGCTTCTAGGGAGGCTGTAAAGGACCATCATCCTGGGTTGGCAAGATTTACTTAGCCAGAATCTCTAGGGTAAGGCCTAAGGGAATCTACCCTTTGGTTTTAACTTTTTCTTTTAATGTTCAGACTCACAAAACAGTGATGAAGGTAATAAAGGTTCCACACACTCTTCACCCAACTTCCCCATAACCCCAAACCACAACATAGAGACCCAAATCCAACAGTTCACGTTATACCGCTCTACAGATCACCCAGGTCCACCCATCTGCTCAGCGTCATAGTCTGCTTTCTGTCGCTGTGATAAGACACTGACCCAGACCAACTTGGAGAGTAAAGGGTTTATTTTTAGCTTACAGATTATAGTTCATAACCAAAAGAAGCCAAGGCAAGAACTCAAGGGCAGGAACTGAAGCAGAGAACACGGAGGAACACTGCTCACTGGCTGGCCTTCCATGGCTTCCTCAGCTTGCCTTCCCAAACAGGCCGGGATCGCCTGCCCAAGGGTTGCAGCCCTCACAATAGGCTGAGCCCTTCCACATCCATCATTAAACAAGAAAATGTCCTACAGGCTTGCCCACTCTTCAACAGAAGCTCCCTCTCCCCAGGTGAACCTAGTTCATATCAAGTTGGCAAAAACTAAGTCTATCAATGTCTTTCCATGTTCCGGAGGTCACCTGGACTTTAGTTCTCCTTAATGTGTGACAGGGTCAATGCCCCTTTATGTCTTGGCTCTCCCCTGACTGTTTCAACACACTCATTTTCCATAGCATTTTAGCGACTCCATGGAACAAAGCTTGTTGGAGTTTTCAGAGTGCATTAAACTTATACATTTACTTGGCAAGAATTAGCATCTTTGTGATATTGACCTGAGAGATCCAGATACAAGGGTGATCTCACTCAGCCTGCTTCTGTCGCCCAAAAGCACTGTAAATTTTTTCCATCTTAGATTTTTTTCTTTCTATATGGGGAATTAAACTCAGAGCCTTGCATATCCTTGGCAGTGTACCTCACCTCTGAGAGTCACACTCAATCTTTTTTATTGTTATTTGGAGAGAGGTTCTCACAATTTGTTCAGGCTGGTCTTGAATTCAGCCCATATGTTTCAAACAGGCCTTGAATTTTCAGTGCTCCTGACTCAGCCTCCTGAGTAGCTGAAATTGCAGGTCCAGTGATTTTTCTCTTTACGAATTGGTTAACCTTCTCTGTGGCTCTTCTACCAAGGCTTCCTCTATGTCCTTTTAAACTACACATTATTTTTACTTTAAAAGGTTATGAGAGAGAGAGAGAGAGAGAGAGAGAGAGAGAGAGAGAGAGAGAGAGAGAGAGAGAGAGATTCTACTTTGGCAATACTTTTGAATATCAAGACTCCTAGGGATATCACCACATCATCTGCTAATGGGAAGAATTCATAACTATTCCTAAGACTCTGACTTTTCTAGTCTTATTACATTGGCTGACAATGACACTATTAGCAGGTATTTGAATGAGAAATGCCCCCCGCCCCGAAGTCTCATGTCTTTGAACACTTGGTCCCTGGTTGGTAGCACTTGGGCCAGTTACGGAACCTTAGGAGGTGCAGCCTTGCTGGAAGTTCATCACTGGGGGGAACTGTGAGAGTTGATAGCCTCCTCCCGCTTCAGGTTTGCCCTCTCTACTTTGTTTACAGTTGAAGATGTGTTCTCTCAGCTTCCTGCTCTGGCTGCCAGCTGCCATGTTTCTCCAACATTGCAGACTCTCCCTTCTCTCTTCTGTAAGTCATTTCTGGTCACAGTGTTTTATCACAGCAATGAAAATAGCTAATACAGCATACTAATTTTGTTCCTGATATTATTAGAAGTATCTTATGATTATAATGTTTCCCTTACTAAAATAATAACCTTAAGACTAGATAGATAGATTATATCATATATATTCATTAGGAAGGTGTTAATCAATTCTTACATTCTTTAATGTTTTAAAGTCATGAACAGGAGCCTAATTTCAGTAGAAACAATCTATTAATATGGACTTCCTTAGCAGATTTCTTATTATTGATCCAACATCACCTCCTAGAATATTCCACTTAGCCATAATATCTTACTGTTTTTATGCAGGATTAGAGTTAATTTACTATTACATATTCTATCTACATGATGCTAATGTTTTATCAATGTTTTGCATTGACATTTATAAGCAATGTTTTTTTTTATGTTCTCTCATCATAACACAGACTGCTTAAGTGTCCATGTTTTGCTTGAAAGGGAGTTGCATGTGTGAGAGTGTGTGTGTGTGTGTGTGTGTGTGTGTGTGTGTGTGTGTGTGTGTATGTCCATGTGTGTCTATGTAAACAGGCAAATCAATAGAAACAGGAAGTTGGGCCTGGGTGGATGAAGTAGGTAACCAGGGGAGGGGAGGGGTAGGTGGGGTAACCTGGAAGGGTCCATCTTGTTCCCACCCCTCACACACTGTTTCCAGATTTCACTGCCGGACACCGTGAGGTGAACAGTTCTGCTCCATTACAGCCTCCCCACATGATGCTCTGCCCCATTTCATGCCCAAAGCAGTGGAGCCAGCTGAGTACAAACTGAAACTGGGACCCCAAACAAACTGCTACAAGGCATAACAACGGTTTTGGTGAGGATGTGGAGAAAATGGGATCTGCATTCACTGCTGGCGGGACTGTAAGATGGTGTGGCCAATCTGAAATAGAGTTTAACCATTTTCAAAATGTTAGTCACTGTCTTGGTGAGTTCAAGGCTAGCCTGGGCTACATAAGACCCTGACTCAAAACAAAGCCCCCAAACATCTGTATTCATTAAACAGTAGCCCTCTTACACCCCTCCCGAGGCCCAGGTGGTGACCGTTCTAGTTCCTGTCTCTATGAATTAACCGAGCACCTCAGAAGGAGACTGTGCAGAACTTACCTGTTTGTAGTTGTCTTGAAATTAATCCTGACTGTGGCATGTGTCAGAATTCTCTTACATTTTAATGCTGAATAGTGTGTTCCTGTGTGATCATGCCACACTTGGCTTATTCATTCATCTTTGATGGACAAATAAATTTTAAAGCCTATAGCCCCACTGAATAGCTTCACTAGGTAACCTTTTCTTTCTTTCTTTCTTTCTCTCTTTCTTTCTTTCTTTCTTTCTTTCTTTCTTTCTTTCTTTCTTTCTTTCTTTCTTTCTTTCTTCCTTCCTTCCTTCCTTCCTTCCTTCCTCTCTTCTCTCTCTCTCTCTCTCTCTCTCTCTCTCTCTCTCTCTCTCTGTCTCATAGATAATGTAATATATAATATATATTATATATTATATGGTTTTGTTTGCTTTTGTTGTTTGTTTTGAGACAGGGTTTCTCTATGTAGCCTTGGCTATCCTGGAACTTTCTCTGTAGACCAAGCTGGCCTCAAACTCAGATTTGCCAGCTTCTGGCTCCCAAGTGCTGGGATTAAAGGCATGTGCCACAATGCTCAGTAACTCTCTATGTTTTTAATGTTTTAATGGATGCTAATTGCCTATGTTACTTAAGGCATATTGAGAGGGGTTGACAAACTATACCCAGAATGCCAACCGATCCACTGTTTATTGTTATCTATACAGTATCATTGATAAAATCCATACTCATTTGTTTATCTACTTATCTATGGCTGTTTGCATTCCACAGCAGCAGAACTGAGTAGCTGTAACATTAATTATAACAAAGCCTAAAATATTCACTACTTGGCCTTTTAAGTAAATATATGCTTCTGTGGGATGTCTTTCTGTATGCTGTGAATGTGTGACTCCCATTGGATAATAAATAAAGCTGTTTTGACCTATGGCAAGAAAGCTTACAGCCAGTTGGGAAATCCAAGCAGAGACACAGAGAAAAGGGCAGAGTCGGGAGAGACTTGAACCCACTGCTCAAGGAGCAACAAGATGTCAGCAGACCAGTAACACCATGGTCACATAGCAATACATAAATTAATAGAAATGGGTTGAATTAAGTTATGAAAAGCTAGGTAGCAAGATGCTTGAGCCATAGGCCATACAGTTTGTAATTAATATAAGCCTCTGAATAATTATTTTATAAGTGGCTGTGGGACTGCAGGGCCAGGCAGGACCAGAGGAACTTCTGTCTACAATACGCTCTTTCCAGAGCTATAGAAACAAATAGACCTCAACATTAATAAAGTGAAAATACAAGCTTATTTTTCTTCCATGGCATCTTAGTTGGAGTCCTATTGCTGTGAAGACACACTATGACCACAGCAACTCTTATAAAGGAAACCCTTGAATTGGGTCTGACTTACAGTTTCAGAGGTTCAGTCCATTATCATCATGGAAGAAAGCATGGCAGACATGGTGCTGGGAAAGGAGCTTGAGAATTCTACATCTGGATCCGTAGGCAGCAGGAAGAGAGAGACCCTAGGCTTGGCTGGAGCATTTGAAACTTCAAAGCCCACCCTTGTGGGAAGTGACACACTTCCTCCAGCAAGGCCACACCTACTCTAACAAGGCCACACCTCCATAGTGCCACTCCCTGTGAGCCTGTGGGGGTCATTTTCAATCAAACCCCACACAATGCTAGGCAGCTTCTCTCCTTGCTTGATGCATGAGCCTAGGATGCCTCCACCCTGTGGCTAGGTGACGCCTGGGGTCTCTTCCTCTTGTGCCTTGAGCTGAGAGAAGAGGAGAGTCCCTGTAGGAGACTTCTACTCTTCTACTTCCCTCTACCTCGTTAAGCCTGGCTCAGATGGCACACATATTACTCATTCATGATCCTCTGAGTGGCAACCTAAGCTCCAGACATCAGTGGGCATAGTTGTCTCTGCCATGCCAACACCAGGAAAGAAGAAACACAGCCGTTGGAGGAGGGCAGCCATGCCTGGGCAGGTGACTTTTCCAGCCTGGAGAAGGCCAGATGAAACGTTGTGCTAGTCATTCCAACCCAAGCAGGCCCTCCTGAAACAAAGAGGTCAGCAGGTTTGACGGGTACCAACTGCCACAATTATGAACCGGCCTTGTACGGAGCTAGGTAACATCACCTTTGTGTACCAGTTACTTTTTTATGGCTGTGACAAAACATCGCAACTTGTAGAAGAAAAGGTTTGTTTGGGCTCACAGAACCAGAGGGATACAAGTCTGGCAAGGTAGGGAAGCGTGGCCACAAGGGACAGGCCCGGCTGCAGGAACAGGAAGCCGAGAGCTCACATCCTCATCCACAAGCACAAAGCAGAGGGAGCAAACTGGAAGGAGGGGCATTTTAAGTCTCAAAGCCCACCCTAGTGACATACTTCCTCCAGCAAGGCCACACTAATCTAGTCCTCCCCAGTCACCAGCTGGAGACAGGTGTTCGAATGCCCACGACTCTGAGGGTTACACTTCCTTCAAATCATACTCTTCATCACCCCACAGGGTTATGCACTGCGGAGATCCAGCCTCAGGACACGGTCAGACCAGCTTTCTGGGATGTTTAACCCAGACTGAAAGTCAAGCACTGGCAAACAGTTTGCATATGAAGAATTGCTGTGGTTGGCCCCACAACGGTCAGTGGGCACCAAAGCCCCCTTTAGAAAGGGGCACAGCCTTTCATACAGCCCGTGCATAGCTTTCTATGCATTAGTCACCTCTAGGTCATTACTGTACCTGTTCTGATGGGAGTGCTATGTAAATAAATGTTATAATGTATTGTTTAGGAAACAAAAAGCACATTTTCAGTGAAAAAAAAAAAAAAACAACAACCACCAACTTTTCTTCTAAATACTTGCAACCCATGATTGGTTGAATCCCAAGTATAAAACCCATGGATGCAAAGGGCTGGCAGTATACACTTTTTCTTACATTTCTTAAGATTTCAAAAAGTTCATGACCACCAACCATCACTACCACCTCCAAAGTTACAAATAAAACTAAATCTGACCTAAAATTCTTTCCACACTGTGGTGTGTGAGTGAAAAAGTCCCCCCAGGGGTGCCTGTCGTGGTGCTGTTTGGGGGGGCTGTGGAAACTTTAGGAGGTACAGCAGGGAGAAGGATGTCACTGCCCCCCATCTGCCTGTCTGGCCCTATGTCTTGCTGGCATGCCTTCCCTGTTATGAAAGACTATCCCGCAGGAACTGTGATGCAAAACTAACCCCTTTCTTCTCTAAGCTGCTTTTTGTCAGGGTATTCGGTCACAGTCACAGCAAAGTGACTTACACACCCACCCTGGAAGAACGGTGCGAAAAGCAGACAGAAACAATCCATTACTGTAACTTGGTTGTCTGAGACACATCAACAGGTTATTCTGAGTTTTGATCTACTTTATTAATTACAAAGTCATATCTCATAAAGTTACCTGCCAAACACAGATATCAATGAGTGGGGATGGAAAAAAATATATACACACACAAAAACAAAACAAAACGGAAAAGCCCCCAAGCCATATACCCAAAGCCTGGGAATATAGCCAGCTAACCATAAAGGCTGAAGTAGAGGGAGACGTGTTGGAGATGTCCAGTACTGTGAGGTCACATGGTCTGCTCTCTTTGGATTTTCACTGGCAAGACCATAGCCCACAACCTTCAATATAAGAGCTGGTATACTGTAGCACTTTCCTTGGCTCCTGTGACCAGATACTGACTATCAGAGGACACGTCACAACACAGGATGTCGTAACGCTCCTTTACCTAGAAAAGAGAGGTAAAGAACACGAAGGGTCGGGGCTTGAGCCAGACATTGAGGACTTCATGTTTCAAGGTTTACATAGACTCAAGGCTTCATTGAGTTGTGGATAAAGCTCAAAGCGAAGACCATGGGTTCACAGGATCAGCCCTCAGTCCCTACCACTATAAAATGCCGTCTCAGTGATATTTTCCAGTCTTCACTGGAACCCATCAAGTAGGGGTCTGGGGCCACAAGCTGAGTGTTTTAGTCTGCACACCCCCACCACTCTCTGCCTCCATACCTGGAA